>NC_041221.1:153554193-153618046 GCF_002837175.3 Physeter macrocephalus
ACTGAACCAGGAAGAAATAGAAAATATGAACAGACCAATCACAAGTAATGAAATAGAAACTGTGATTAAAAATCTTCCAACAAACAAAAGTCCAGGACCAGATGGCTTCACAGGTGAATTCTATCAGACATTTAGAGAAGAGCTAACACCCATCCTTCTCAAACTCTTCCAAAAATTTGCAGAGGAAAGAACACTCCCAGACTCATTCTATGAGGCCACCAGCACCCTGATACCAAAACCAGACAAAGGTGTCACAAAAATAGAAAATTACAGGCCGATATCACTGATGAACATCAATGCAAAAATCCTCAACAAAATACTAGCAAACAGAATCCAGCAACACATTAAAAGGATCGTACACCATGATCAAGTGGGATTTATCCCAGGGATGCAAGGATTCTTCAATATACACAAATCAGTCAGTGTGATACACCATATTAACAAACTTAAGAATAAAAACTATATGATCATCTCAATAGATGCAGAAAAAGCTTTTGACAAAATTCAACACCCATCTATGATAAAAACCTCCAGAAAGTGGGCATAGAGGGAACCTACCTCAACATAATAAAGGCCATATATGACAAACCCACAGCAAACATCATTCTCAATGGTGAAAAACTGAAAGCGTTTCCTCTAAGATCAGGAACAAGTCAAGGATGTCCACTCTCGCCAGTATTATTCAGCATAGTTTTGGAAGTCCTAGCCACGGCAATCAGAGAAGAAAAAGAAATAAAAGGAATACAAATTGGAAAAGAAGAAGTAAAACTGTCACTGTTTGCAGATGATATGATACTATACATAGAGAATCTTAAAGATACCACCAGGAAACTACTAGAGCTAATCAATTTTTTTGGTAAAGTTGCAGGATACAAAATTAATGCACAGAAGTCTCTTGCATTCCTTTACACTAACAACTAAAGATCAGAAAGAGAAATTAAGGAAACACTCCCATTTACCACTGCAACAAAAAGAATAAAATACCTAGGAATAAACCTACCTAGGGAGACAAAAGACCTGAATGCAGAAAACTATAAGACACTGATGAAAGAAATTAAATATGTTACCAACAGATGGAGAGATATACCATGTTCTTGGATTGGAAGAATCAATATTGTGAAAAGGACTGTACTACTCATAGCAATCTACAGATTCAATGCAATCCCTATCAAATTACCAATGGCATTTTTTTACAGAACTAGAATGAAGAATCTTAAAATTTGTATGGAGACACAAAAGACCCCGAATAGCCAGAGCAGTCTTGAGGGAAACAAACGGAGCTGGAGGAATCAGACTTCCTGACTTCAGACTATACTACAAAACTCCAATAATCAAGACAGTATGGTACTGGCACAAAAACAGAAATATAAATCAATGGAACAGGATAGGAAGCCCAGCGATAAACCCATGCTCTTATGGTCAACTAATCTATGAGAAAGGAGGCCAGGATATACAATGGAGAAAAGACAGTCTCTTCAATAAGTGGTGCTGGGAAAACTGGACAGCTACATGTAAAAGAATGAAATTAGAACAGTCTGTACACCATACAAAAAAATAAACTCAAAATGGATTAGACCTAAATGTAAGACCGGATACTATAAAACTCTTAGAGGAAAACATAGGCAGAACACTTTACGACATAAATCACAGGAGGATCCTTTTTGACCCAACTCCTAGAGGAATGGAAATAAAAACAAAAATAAACAAATGGGACCTAATGAAACTTAAAAGCTTTTGCACAGCAAGGGAAACCATACAGAAGACAAAAAGACAGCCCTCAGAATGGGAGAAAATATTTACAAGCAAATCAACAGACAAAGGATTAATCTCCAAAATATATAAACAGTTTGTGTAGCTCAATATTAAAAAAACAAAGAACCCAATCTAAAAATGGGCAGAAGACCTAAATAGACATTTCTCTAAAGAAGACATACAGATGGCAAGAAGCACATGAAAAGCTGCTCAACATCACTAATTATTAGAGAAATGCAAATCAAAACTACAATGAGGTATCACCTCAAAGCAGTTAGAATGGGCATCGTCCGAAAATCTACAAACAACAAATGCTGGAGAGGGTGTGGAGAAAAGGGAACCCTCTTGCATTGTTGACGGGAATGTAAATTGATACAGCCACTATGGAGAACAGTATGGAGCTTCCTTTAAAAACTGAAAATAGAATCACCATATGACCCAGCAATCCCACTATTGGGCATGTACCCAGAGAAAACCACAATTCAAAAAGACACATGCACCCCAATATTCATTGCAGCACTATTTACAAAAGCCAGGTCATGGAAGCAACCTAAATGCCCATTGACTGACGAATGGATTAAGAAGATGTGGCACATATATACAATGGAATATTACTCAGTCATAAAAAGGAACAAAATTGGGTCATTTGTAGAGATGTGGATGGATCTAGAGACTGTTACACAGAGATAAGTAATTCAGAAAGAGAAAAACAAATATCGTTTATTAATGCATGTATGCGGAACCTAGAAAAATGGTACAGATGAATCGGTTTGCAGGGCAGAAATAGAGACACAGATGTAGAGAACAAACATATGGACACCAAGCGGGGGAAGTGTGGAGGTGGTGGTGGGATGAATTGGGAGATTGGGATTGACATGTATGCACTAACATGTATAAAATGGATAACTAATAAGAACCTGCTCTATAAAAAAATAAATAAAATTTAAAATAAAAGAACCTGCTGTATAAAAAATAAAATTAAATTAACAAATTCAAAACAAAAAGAAATGAATAACAGAAAAAAATATGGGAAACCCATAAATGTGAAAATTATACAACACTCTCTTAAGCTGCGGGTCAAAGAAAAAGTCAAAATGACAATCAAAAAATACTTTGAGATGAATGAAAATGAAGACACAACATACCAGAATTTATGAGCTGTAGGTAAAGCATTACTTAAAGAGAAAGTTATAACTATAAATGCCTATATTAAGGGAGAAGAAAAGTCTGAAATCAATAACCTATTCTTCAACCTTAGGACACTGGAAAAAACCAGCAAACTAAACATAAAGAAAGTAGAAGAAAGGAAATATTAATTATCAGAGCAAAATAGAGAATAGAAAAACAATACAGACAATCAATGAAACCAAAAGCTAGTTCTTCAGAAACATTGACAAAATTGACAGACCTTTACTCAGATTGACTAAGGTGGTGGTGGTGCGCGGGGGGAGAACGTCAGATTACTAGAATCCGAAATGAGAGAGGACATCAGTATCAGACTTACAAAAATAAAAAAGATTATAAGGGAATACTGTGAACAGTTGCATGCCAATAAATTAGATAACTTAGATAAAATAGATAAATTCATAGAAAGACACAAATGACTGCAAAGGACTTGAGAAGAAATAGACAATCTAAATAGACCTATAACAAGTGAAGAGATTGAACTATTAATCAAAATCTACCCCAAAGATAACCCCAGGCCCAGATGGTTTTGCTGCTGAACTCTACTAAACATTTAGAGAAGAATTAATATCAACTTTGCACAAACTTTTCCAAATGACAGAAGAGAAGGAAACACTTCTGAACTCATCTTATGAGGCCAGTATTACCCTGACACCAAAGACATACAAAGACATCACAAGAAAAGAAGAGACTAATATCTTTTACAAATATGGATACAAAAATCCTCAATAAAATGCTGGAAAACTGACTCTCCCAACATAGGCAATGAAAGAGACCCAAAACAAGTTAAGTTCCTATTTTCTATGCAGTTTTGCCTCCGTATCTGATTTATAAAAACACCTCCTAGGGAAGAAGACCTCCCCTGCAAGTGTGCATGCAGCTTGAGAAGTCAGCTGCATGGAAAGGGACTGGTAGAAATGAAAATTTTCCTGAAAGCTTCTGAGAAAAGGACGTGTAGAGTGCACCTGTCACTTTGCACGGTGGTCCTTGGCCTCAGAATGTCATAGAGAAAAATCATTTTGGTTGGCCTTGAGACTTTCTTGAAAGATACAATATTTCTTTCCTCTTATATGCATACATGTTAAGTATTCCTAGGATTTCTCAGAATTCTATCCAGAATTCAAAATTGTCTAGCCATAAGTTGCAGGCTCCACAACTTTGGCTTCATAAGAGTTCCTAGAGCAAAGTGATAATACTTACGTCTCACATTGGTGTTCTATCGGTTAGGATACTTTTGTCCGTACACAACAGAATACCGGATCAGCAGTGGCTGAGACAATACAGACATTTGTTACCTCACCTAACAAGAAGCCCACAGGTAAATGGCTCCTGAACTAGTTTATGAGCTCAATAATGCTGTTAAAGATTTAGTTTCTTTCTATTTATTTCATCATCCTTAACTGTTGGCAAGTGCCCTCGTGCTTGTTGCCTCCCTATTGCAAAATGGAAGCTACAATTCTAGACATCACATCTGTGCTCAAGGCAGGAAAAAAGAAGGGCTAGTACCAGCAAACTCTCTTCATTTACTTGTATCTTTTATAAAAACCAAATTCTATTCCAAAAGTTTCCCAGCAGACTTTCACATATATATTGCTGGACAAAACTGGGTCTTATGGCCGTGCCTAGATGCAAGTGAAACCGGGAAAAGGGCTGAGTAGTAATAGTGAAAGTGTGTCAAGATTGGCTTAAAACAATCACGATTCTTTTTCTTTTTTTTTTGAGCCTGGAAAAGGTGCTTCCTTGAACAAAATCAGGATTCTCTTACCAGGAAGGAAGCTGAGATGACTGTGGGTTGGGCTCCTCATAGCATTTGCCACAACTGCCATACAGTGTCCTTTCCCAAGCCCTTTTGTTCTCATATTCTATCCTGTTTCATCCTCACAACCTGCCAGGTAGCCAGGTAGGTTCTGTGTGTTGAAGGTAAATGAAGTTAGACCCTACTAGGTGAGTGGATCAGAGTGCTCTGGAGAGCTTTCTACAATGTGTTTCTTAGAATGAACACTGGATTCTCTGGTCAAAATCTTTGGGGGAAATACTCTGTTTAAAACTTGCTGTTGAAACTGTTGAAGCTATGTTTAACTCTTGCTGAGTACCTCATAAGACAAGAACTATGTGAGGTGCCTTAGATGTACTGTCTCATGTAATCCTCTCAGCAACCTTGTGACATAGGTTCTGCTATGATCATCTCATTTTTACAGGTAAGCAATCCAAGTTTTGACAGTTTAAATAACTTTTTCAATGACACACAGCTGGTAAGTGGCAGAACTAAGATTGAGATCAAGGAAGTCTCTTTCCAAAGCCAGCCCTCTTTATGAAAGAATGCTACAAAGCTAAAAATTATTGCCTTGCCCTAGGACTTCTCAGAGCCTTTACTGTACTAGAATGTATTGTATAAAATAAAATGTGTTAGAACCTCCAAGCGGGGAATCTAAATCATTGACTATGGAACTCTCTATTCATCAAATATCTAGCAGGACTTTAAGGATTAGTGTCGTGAGGAGTAGAGCTCTGCAAATACTGGTGTAGTGAAATAATAGATAGATAGATAGATAGATAGATAGAACTTTAAATTAGGAAACATGGATTCTCTCTTCCATTCCCCAATCCTATAGCCCTGGTTCTTCCAGCTAATTCCTACTTGCCTCTCAAAACTTCAACATCTCATTTCAGCATATCCTCTCCAGGTAGCTTTTCTGGGTCTACAGGCCTGATTTTGGTGTTCTCTTCTGTGGTTTCATATTGCTCTATGCAGTGATTTCCCAACAGGGAGCAAAATGTCCCCTCCCCGGGAGACAGTGGCAATGTCTGGAGACAGTTTTGGTTGTCACAACTGGTATTGGGGCAGAGTGCTATGAGCATTTAATGAGTAGAGGCCAAGGGCACTGAGCATCCTACAATGCATAGGGCAACCGTTCCTCTTCCACAACCAAGAATTTAGCCAGCCCAAAATGTCGAGAGTGCTGAGCAGTCCTGATCTATGATTATTTGAAACATAGTACTTGAACACACTGCTTGAATCTTCCATTTATTTGTCTGTGTTGGTCCCTTGCTCAACTGTCAGCTTCCTAACTAGAAACCAGGATTTCTCAGGTCACAGGCAGGTCTCAACCTCAACTGTTGAAGGAAAGAAGTTAGTAATAGGTTGTAGTAGGTTCATTTGGGGGTCTCTACCTTGCACATGGCCCCCCCATTCTGGAGCACTGCTGCATATTAAATTGGTGGGTCCCAGAAGCCATGTTTGTACTACACTACTCTGCTCCTTCGTCCTAGTTATTGGAACAGAGGTAGACACCAGCCCCCACCTTAGGCTGTCTAATTTCCTCTCCAGGGAATCTGTAATTGATCCTGAGAGGCACTAGTCAGTCTCTGATTGTTATTTGAACTTGAGGCCTGTAGAGCAGCCATCTTTGCCGTGGTGCCATGGTGTGTGGAAAAAGTCTGACCAGAGGAAGAGGATGAATCCACTGCAGATGGGTACAGACACAAGAGAATGTGGCATTCTGGAGACAGTAACCCTGGTGTCCAATGGCTTTCCATTTGCTGGTTCCACTTGAGCCCATGAACATTCCTCTTGAACTTTCTTTCTCAGGGTTTCATTCCTGCACTCCTATAATAAACTCCCTCTATTTTATTTTTGTCTGAGTGGGTTTCTGTTTATACAGTACCAAAAAATCTTGTTTTAGCTACAGGTCAGGAAACATAGTCCAATTTTCTTAACCTTTAATATAAGGTTCTTCCTTACCCCCAAACATGAGAGTTTGGAGGAGAAAAGAAAAAATAGGGTCAGAGAGAATCTATGAAATGGACATTAGAAGGCACCTCTATCATCATATTTTCAACTACAAAGGGTAGCTGGAAAGACCATTCCTATTTTTAGATATTACCCAGAAAGAGTGACTAATGCCTGGGGGGGCTTGCTTTAGACTCTAAACTATAGAATGCTACAGAGGCTTGAGTTCCTCTCTGTAAATGAAAGGCATGAACAATCTACTTCAGTTTCAATACATCAAAAGAGTCTTGTGGAGACAATTATTTGCTGAAGGGCACATGACCTTGTTGGACCTGACATTTATTTTCTCTTCCTTTGAAAACAATTAAAATTACACAGTTGATATTTTGCATTCTAGTCTTTTGCTTCTTGATGATTACCACAAAGAAATAATGATGATAATCATGAATGATTAAATCTATCTGTTAGCTTGAAATAGACTTTGGAGTCCTTTTTTTAAAAAGGAAAAGAGACAAATAGAAAACTTCTCTGGCTGTACAAAGGTTTCAGAGATATGGCTGCACAAATGTGAAGCACTCCTAGCTGTGATGGCTGGAGAAGTATAGGAAACAGCAGCTACAGTTACTGGTGTCAGCCCGGCCATCAAGCCTGAGTTCCGTGGCTGGCTCCAAGTTGGCTTGAGAACAGATTCCGTCAATGGTGTGTTTTCATATGCAGGGCCAGCCATTCCCCTGAAGTACACCCGACCCTCTCTCTGCTTGTTCCTTGACCTCCTCCCACAAATTTGGGATAATTTTCTAGAGAAATAGCAGTTACGTTCCCTCACCTGTTTTGTCCTTGATTTACCCAGCACAAATGCCAAGTAACATTTACATGATGGATTAAGGACCCTCTGAGATCATCACTGTGCTCCATGATAGACAGTATATTTGCAAAAGCTTGACTACATTCTGGTTAACAATGGGCCATTTGTTCTTTTTCTTTATCTTTCATAACGCTACCCCTTATTATTTGGGGCAAGGGGTGGGGGGGGCGGGGGAGCTGCTCACCTTTGTTTCCAGATCTCAGAATAATTTTTTCCTAATCTATTTTCTGTGGTGATCCCCAACTCCAAACACCTTTCTCCTTGGTGCTGGTTGAATTACAAATTTTTTAAAATCCTGTTTTCTTACAGCCTTTACTTTAGGCTCTAGATCTTCATCGGTGCAGAGTGTACTAGGCGAGCCCTTGGTTTGGCAAGTCTTTGCTTTCTGCTCCCTAAACCTTCAGTGTCAGGATTAGATGTGGAAAAAAGAGTTTAAAACATTTTATTAACTTCGTAGTCAGACAGGAATCTCAGATTCAGAAAATTTTCTATTGGCATGAAAGATTTTATACATTGATTGAAAGAAAAAAAGAAGAGGAAAAAATAAGATGATTTTTTTGACTCTGGAGAAAAGTCCCATGCTAGCTCACTCACATTTTTTTCTTTCAGAAGGCTGTACTCGAATGTGGAAAAGCAGTGGCACGGGTTGGGTGGTGCGGGGGAGTCTGTAATTTTAATGGGACCGCAGAGACCACTTTGAAATATTGAACATTTCCATGAGAACAAATATAATAGCTTCCACCTGATGTCACAGCCGCTTGTTCTCTTTAAAAATCCAAGCGTGTCGGAGAGTTTTCCTGACGTAGGATATGACTGGGTCCTTCAGGACACTGAAGGGTGTCGCTTGCAGGGCACTGTTGGCTCCCTGCTTTGTGACTCTTCCATGAGTCTAGGCTTTGATTTCAGTGTTCCTTCTCTAAGCCACAGCCACTGCAGCCGGGCATTGACTCAGGCAGATGGCTGACTGTGACAAGCCTCTTCTGATTGGTAATAAAAATACCAGGAGCTACACTGCATTGTGCACAAATACGTGAGACTATTGCAGATTCCTTTGTATCTCTAGATTCTATTTTGAGAGCAGGTTGATCTTTTCCATGCAGAACCCTCACAGAATGAGCAATCATGCCAGGTGTGTGTTTGAAGCATCTACTGCAGTTTGTGAGAGTCAAGATTTTTTTTTTTAATCAGGTTTCTAAACGATATCCTTCCCCTCTAAGGTTTCTGACAGACTGCGCCTGATTTTGGGGCAGGGGAGAGAAGAATTTCTGTCTTCTTATGCAAAAACCATCAGAGGCACTCCCAAATTGAAAGGCTAACCCAGATTATAATGCCTCTCTCTTCCCTTCAGAGATGCTGCTAATGAACAAAACAATGGGAAAATGTAGAACTGAGGGTGGGAGTGAAAGCGGGGACAGAATCTAAATGCTGAGGAAACCATTCCCTCCGTAATGAGTCCAGTCGAGAGTTGATTTTGCTTTACTTAGTTTGTTGCATTGGGTCACAAACATTTCAGCATCAGAATCACCTGGAGCGCTTTTACAAAACTTCAGCTTCCCAGGCCCCACCCTCAGAGGTCCTGACTGAGCACATTTAGACTGGAGCCAGGGCATCTGCATGTTGAACAGAAGCCTGGGTGGTTCTAACCTGCTACTGCTGCATTAAAGTGTGATAGTAATAAGTTTATAAGTCACGGGGCCAATTGCAACCTGAGTCAGCTAACTGCTGACTCTGTGGCCTCAGTCTTGCCAGTCATGAGGATTCTGGGTGGGGCAGTGAGGAGTAGTGGGATGGAGAGAAGAGATAACAGATCAGGGGTCAGAAGGTTCAGTTTCCAGTCCTTACCCTGTCATTTATTAGCTATGTGACCTTGGGCAAATGTCACTGGGAGGCTCAGTGCCTCATCTGTAGAATGGGGCCCATAATTCACACCCTGTTTACCCCACTGGGTCAGGAGGATCAAATGAGAAATAACGGAGATGAGGAAATTGGGGTCAAGGGAGGATGTGTGACTTGCCCCCAGCATCGTCCTTTGAGGTTACTGGCAGAGCTGGTATTTGAACACAGGCACTGGGGTGGGGCTGCACTATTTTCCTTTAAATCATGAACTATTTTTTTTTTTTTTTGCGGTACGCGGGCCTCTCACTGTTGTGGCCTCTCCCGTTGCGGAGCACAGGCTCCGGACGCGCAGGCCCAGCGGCCACGGCTCACGGGCCCAGCCGCTCCGCGGCATGTGAGATCCTCCCGGACCGGGGCACGAACCCATGTCCCCTGCATCGGCAGGCGGACTGTCAACCACTGTGCCACCAGGGAAGCCCCCGATAAATAACTTCATAAAACATTACATATTAGAAGTCACAATATTTTTATAAAGAGGCAGTGTTTTCCCCCTTCAGTCTAATGATGGCATACTCACACTCAGCATCCCCAGACCCAAGCACCTTTGCTCAGTGAACCAAAGGAAGCCTGGTGCATTGTAATGGCTGATTCCAAACACAGCTGTCACAACCTGGGAGGCAGTGGTTTTCAGAAGTGCCAGCTGCATGCATAAAAAGGGAAGATTCTGGAGCTCCATTCTGAATCAGAGTCTCCAGGATTGTGGGAGGGAATCTGCCATTTTAATAATGCCAGAGATCATTTGTATTATATTAAAAGTAGGGGAGTCACTGGGCATGGTAATAATGGAAGTTGGGGGCCTGCGAGTTGAATGTGGCCTTGCAGGCCTTTTCCTTACTTCCTGTGGCCCAAGAATGAACTGTGTCTTTGTGCCCTTATCCTTTCCTTTATCTCCCACCCTTCTCCTCTATCCCATCCACTCTTTTTACCTGGCCCCTGGCCCATCTAGCTGCACACTACCACAGCCTTTGACCTCTGCTCCAGAATCATCACCCTTTATCAAAACTGCTTCCCCTCCTGCCAGTTCTTAAGCTACCTGTCCCCAGGGCGCTTTCCATGATGGTGTTGGTATGTTCTGGCACTCTTAAGACTCAACTTTTGTTTTTAAACAGATTTTTTGCATATTATCATTTTATCAAAGCATTCTGTCCAGGCATTCCTAGAAAAATTCCGGTAGAGGAATATGAGTCATCAGCACCAAGTCAGCCAGGATAATATTGGGGAAAGGATCCCTGCCCCCCAGCCTGTGTAGCCGTCACAAGCCAGGCCAGCAGTCCTTCATGCCGGTCAGCCTGATTCCTAGACTCCTTCACTCTCTCTCCTGTGCTCTCCCTTCCTTTACTTTTCAAAATAGGGCAACAGGGTGTTTCCGCAAGTGGAAGGTCTCCTTCCTCTGGCCTTTTGTCACTTTATTACGCAGCTCCAGAGAGTGTCGACCTCGACTCTGATCTGAGATGGCTGCCATGGATTTCCTAAATGCCGCCAGTTCCTTTTGCAGGGAGCTGGCAGCCTCCCTTCTGGGCAGGGCCTGGCCCAGGGAGCCCTGCTCTTCTGTTTACGGATTTCTGGTGTGACATGGGGCTCATCGTATCAGAATTCTCAAGGCGGATGTTTCCCTAAAGTAACATTAATGAAAACTCATTTCATGCGTACTGTTTGATGAGGGCACTGTGTCTTCACCCAACATTTTGAAAGATCGTTTTTGTTTGGTTTGAGGGAACGATATTTTTCTTTAACTTCCTTCTTTTAAATTGAGAGGAAAAATAAAATGGACAGTAGATCGAGAAGATAAATGGGGGTGGGCAGGGTTGAGAAAAAGACTAATGTTAGCAATCTTCAGTGGTGGATGGGAGGTGACAGACCCTCCAGTTGGTATGACAGCAAAGTCAGGCAGCTAAGGGTCAGAGAATGCTGGAAACTAGCAAAACTGAGAGGCCAGAACATAGTTACCCTTTTATGATAGCCTATGTCTTATAGAAATACTTTCACAAATAATCAGCTGAAAAGTCCTGCTGCATCTCGTCAACATCTTGAACAGGGGTCAACAAACTGCCATCTGCCTCCTGTTTTCGTAAATAAAGTTTTATTGGAACAGAGCCATGCCCATTCCTATTGTCTAAAGCAGCTTTTACTCTACATCAGCAGAGTCGTTACAGCAGACCGTATGGTTCACAACACCCAAAATATGTGCTATCTGCTCCTTTGCAGAAAGGTTGCTGACCCCTGGTCTAGAATGTTGTATCCCCTAGAGCACTACTTTATGAACTTTTCACTTGGCGACAGAGTGCATTTTTGTAAAGAATGTTTTAAATGTAGACGCCCACGAGAAAGATAAGGGGTGATACGGGGAGAGATATGAGTCACGGAGTCCAGAGCTCAGCCTTTCCTGATTCCCCTCCCACAGTGATGTCCCCAGAACCCAGGGTTCCATGGAATGGAGTTTGAAAATCACTCAGCACACATGCTTCTTGAGGGCAGGGTTCTGACTTAGTTTTTTGAGTGTCTATTGCTTTTCTTTTTTTTAATTTATTTATTTAATTTTTGGCTGTGCTGGGTCTTCGTTGCTGCGCATGGGCTTTTCTCTAGTTGCGGCGAGCAAGGGCTACTCTTCGTTTTGGTGCGCAGGCTTCTCATTGCTGTGGCTTCTCTTGTTGCAGAGCACAGGCTTTAGGCGTGCAGGCTTCAGTAGTTGTGGCACACAGGCTCAGTAGTTGTGGCTCGCGGGCTCTAGAGCACAGGCTCAGTAGTTGTGGCGCATGGCCTTAGTTGCTATGCAGCACGTGGGATCTTCCCGGACCAGGGCTTGAACCCGTGTCCCCTGCATTGGCAGGCGGATTCTTAACCACTGCGCCACCAGGGAAGCCCTGTGTATCCGTTTCATGGCTGACAAATAAAGTATACTCAAGATAAGTGTGGTGAATGAGTGATGGAATTAAATGCCTCCAATCCAGACCCCAAATCCCCATGGCCACTGTCAAATCTCTCTATGACCTCTGTCATCTAAACTACCCCCAAGAGTGATTTCTGCCCACTGTCTCTTTTTCCTATACTCTTATGTAGCTGGTTTCTGACTTCTGCCCCATCACTCTGCTGAAACTGTGGTTATTGAGGTGCCCGATGATATTCTTAATCACCATGGTCCTGGATGTTCTTCAGTTCCTACCTTCTAGTGACACGCTGGACGTTTGACAATCTGAATCTCCCTACACCCAGCTTTTTGTTATACCATAATCTCCTGGTTATTTTTGTCTCTCTCTGAACTTTGATTCCCTGTATCTGAAATGGGCTCTGTCTTCTCTGACTTTAAAAGATGGTGTACTTGTGGCGTTGACATCACCTCAGTCTAAATCTAGATGTTGAGTACTCACAAGTCTCTACTTCCTAAATTTCAGACATTTATCTAATCCTCTGCTGGATAGCTCCACCTGGCATCCCAAACACATCCTGTCTCAATCTGAATTCTCTGTGGTTCTCATGAGCTGCTCCCTCTTCCGTATTCTCTCTTTCACTTGATAACAGCATCACCTGGTTTTGTCAACTTCAACCCCGTAACTGTGGCATTTCCAATCAAACACCAAACACCAAACTATACTCACTTCGTGATCTAAGGATTTCTTGACTCCATCCCCTTTCTCCATCTCTTATCTTCCCCCCTCACTGGTCTGCCGAAGTTTATAGCATAACCCATTCTTCACCTGCAGCTACAGGATTATATCACTTATCCCTCCCTCAGTTACTCACACACTTACATGCTCTGAATGGCTTCCCAGTACACATGGGGTAAAGGTCAAAATCCATTAACATGGCTTACAAGGCGCTACAAGGGCTGGTGCCTGTGTGTCTCTCCAATCTCATCAGGTATACTTTTTTCACTCACTGCCTCCTAGACACTCTGGTCTTTCTTTTAGTCAAATATGCCATGCTCCTGCCAACCAAAGAGCCTTTATTCATGCTATTTCCTCTGCCTGATACAGTGTTCCCTAAATAACTCCTTTTCATTCTATGAGTCTTATCTCAAACACCAGTTTCTTGGAGATGCTGTTTTCCCTGACCAAACCAAGTGCAGCCATCACAGGTTCCTAGGGCATCAGTACCGGGTGGCTATCCCGGTACTGAGTATCTATAACCTCTAGCACAGGGCTGGCACCTGAAATTGTTAAGTGAATGAAATTGCATCACTTCATCCAGAATTGTTCCCCTTAAATCTTCCCTGAGCACATTCTACCTAAAAGACCCACCAGATCTATCCCTGCCTGCCCTTAAATGTGTCCTCATTGGCTGCAAGATAAAGTCAAGCCTCACACTATGCAAACCCTGTCATGATCTTGACCTTTCTCTGGGCTCATCTCCTGTCCTCACTGCTGGGCATTTTATACTCCAGCGACCTTGGCCCGATTCCTGTCTTCAGCATACGGTGTCCTTCCTGGCCTATGTCATACCTACAGGCCTTTGCTCCTTGAATAGGCTTCATCAGGAATCACAGATTGTTAACATTTAAGCACATTTGAGCTCTCCCTCCCCCTCTGGAAATTAAAAAGAAGTGGTGAGGTATAAGGAAGCACATATGATAGCTTAGGGAAAGATAGAGGAAAGAGAGCTTGAAATGTTCATTAAATTGAATTAATAATTGAAATAAAGGTAATATACTTCGTAAAAGGTGATTTAATGACTTGGAAAAATTAATTACATTGATCTGATTGAATTAAAGTGTCACAAAACATTGTTATCATCAGAATTGCTTTGTGAGCACTGTTGCAATTTTAGATTCATGAACTACAACAGGAGATGAAATAATTTTACCCTCCACTAAAGAGTGAAAGGACTTTAGTTGCAAAGCGAAAATATGTATAATGGTGACTTGACACTGTGCCTTCTTACCTCTCTCCCTCTCCCTCTCCCCCCTCCCTCCCCCTCTCCCTCCCCCTCTCCCTCTCCCTCCCCACTCCCTCTCCCTCTCATTCTGTATGTGCACTTGGAGGAGCATTTGAGCATAAGTTGAAGCCATCAATGGAACTTCACCCCTGAGTATTTTGGGAGCCACCATCTAAGAATAAGGTCATTCTCCTCCATAGCCACAACATAATTATCACACTTGGGAAATTTAGCATTAGTATATACTATTGTACAGGAAAAATTCATATTTCCCCAGTTTTCCCAGTAACGAACTTTATAGCTTCTTGTTTTATTTTCCCTGCTATCTCATTTCATCCCCTCACCCCCCCAATTCTACATCTAGTTTGCTGACTCTACCTCCTCATTTCCACACTGATTTCAGGAAGGGTTGAGATTGCAAGCTCTACATCAAAACCTGTTTCTTTTTCCTTAGCAAATAGCTTGATCTCATTTCTGAGTCTCCCTTGAAATTAGGTGTGTGATCATGTGGCCAAGTTCTAATGACAGTGATTGGTGCAATGTCAGGGTCACGGTTTTTATGAAGTAGCGAGATCTCATGCATGCTCTTCTCTTTTGCTAGATGAGTGCAGACAATGAAGACAAAGCTTTAGGGAACAGTGAAGCCACAAGATAGAAGGATTTCTGGGTCCTCAAATCACTGGATGGAAGAGGGTCTCATGACAAACAGGGATACCTGCCTTGGGTTGTTAAGTGAGCAGAAATACATGACTATTACGTTACAGCCATTACATAACATAATAAGCTGTGATCTATTTGTAATTAGGGTTCTATTTGTTAGAGCAGCTAACATCATCAAATGAGGTTAATGATCCTTCTATGGAAAAGGGACTATAGCAATCTTCTTATTCAGAAACTTTTATCTCAGGAGAGAATGAGAAGTACAGGGGAAGGTTTGGACCTCACAGGCTGGAAAATAGGTGGTCTCAGGAGCTATTGCCCTGAGCCAGAGAAGCATTTAGGAGCTCAGGACATGGAGACTCGGGTCCTAGATCTCTGTCTTCCAACATGTGGGTGTGTGCTTATGTCTAATTATGCCTTTGTGCAATGAGGAGTCCATTGGAATCCTAAGTAGCATCAGAGAAAATAGTCAACACAGGGGCTTTTTATAAATGCAGAATAACTAACAAAATAGAAAGAGAAAATCCATGAACGTTTGGTTTGACAGTATGAAAGTAATATGACTAAATAATTACAGCCATTATGTGAACTTCTCATTTTGTCTAATTACTGCACAGCACAATAAAAAGATTTATCATTAAATATGTCAGATTCGCTTTTTGTTGTTGATTTATTTGATCACAGTTCCAAACTTTGCTCTTGAATGTACAGTCTACATTGTTTGTTCATCTTGCTGCTCACAGCTTAAAAAATTAGAGGGAAACTTTCTACTCTCCTGTCGTAAACAGCTTTATGGCTGAGTAAAATTTAAGAACATTTGTCGGTATCAAAATTTTATGGTTCTTATTAACTTGTTTTAATTTTCAGCTTTGTGAACTGGATTGGAAAGGTGCTGAGGAGTGAGTGAGAACTGTTGCCGAGCCAGGGATGTGAGACTTTTGATGAATCCTCTGGTCCGGCCAAAGCCTGGCTGCTTCATGTAGCCAGTCAGACCACACTTGTGGTCAGTTAGACCAGCTGGAGTTTAATCAATCTGACTTTGTTTCCAAGACATCAGCATCTCCAAACATTTAATTAATTGCATGTATTACTGGCAATATTACTTGTGTATATTAATTGCATAATAATATACCAATGACATTAAAGTGTTCAGGCAGAGTTACTCTGTATGAGTAAAAGTGGAAAATCTCACACTCAAATACCAGCTGATGCTATAAAATAATAACAGCATCTGACACTTACTGGGCAGATACTATGTGCCAGGCACTGTTCTAACTGTTTTACGTCTTAATGAATCTTTACAACAATCCCATGAGGGAGGCAGAGTGCTTCACCACTTCCTTACCTAAACTTTGAGAAGGTATGGAACTTGCCCCAAATCGCAAAGCCCGGGTAACTGGGGCTGTCTTGTAGATGAGGTCAGTAAACTTGTCTACCTTTCCAGCTTCTCTCCATCACTTTTTCTCCTTGGTATATCCTGAGAGAATGCGAGTCCTGGCTTAGACAAAACTGTGAAATAGGGAAATTTGTGTTCACTTGTCCTCCACTGTGCCTTGAAGATTTGGGGCATACTGACCTTGATTTGGGTGAGATAAGAGAGCTCTCATTACAACTATTTCAATAAATATATATTCAACAAGTATATAGTATACTCAGTGTATGTATGTATATAGAATATATATATATTAAAAAATATGGGCTTCCCTGGTGGCTCAGCGGTTGAGAATCTGCCTGCTAATGCAGGGGACATGGGTTCGAGCCCTGGTCTGGGAGGATCCCACATGCCGCGGAGCAACTAGGCCCGTGAGCCACAAGTACTGAGCCTGCACGTTTGGAGCCTGTGCTCCGCAACAAGAGAGGCCGGGATAGTGAGAGGCCCGCGCACCGCGATGAAGAGTGGCCCCCGCTTGCCACAACTAGAGATAGCCCTTGAAACGAAGCCCAGAAACGAAGACCCAACACAGCAAAAATAAATAAATAAATTAATAAACTCCTACCCCCAACATCTTAAAAAAAAAAAAAAATATATATATATATATATATATATATATATATATATATATACACCATGTGCTAGGTAGTGAGGACAAGTCTATTTTCAACAAGCTTATGATCTACTTGGGAAAGACTGAAGAGTGAACTAGATAATTGTAATGCAATGGGATAAATGTTGTGATGGGAGAAGTATAGGATTTTGTGGGAGCTTCTAATCCAAATTTGGGGGGAATTGGGGAAGTCTTCCTGGAGGAAAGAGGCATCTATGCTGAGGTCTATAGTACAGGAGGGAATAAACCAGGAAAAGGGGGAAGGTAAGAAAAGAGGGTCCCAGGCAACAGAACCAGCAGTGCTGTGTGGGCCAGGAGAGACTGTTGCATACAGCCTGTTGATAGTACACAGGCTTCACCAGATAAGACTGAGTGATCCTTTCTAGAAAGTTTTCCCCTGTTTGCTACAGTGCCTGATTTTCTCAACATTGTGCCATTAACAAATATTTCTATCAATAAATCAATCAGATTTATTAAGTATTTACTAAAGAAGGCATTGGGTGAGACATTGAGAAGAATTTGAAGAACTCTGAGACCCTACCGCTACCTTCAAAGAGTTTACTGAGTGTGGAGTTGAAATATTGTCAGAGGGAAAAAGAGGAAATTTAAATAAAAATGCAGACATTTAAGTAGGAGGAAGAAAAATTTGAGGATGAAACACTCAGGCTCTGGATTCAGACCCTAACTCCACCACTTTCTAGCTGTGCAACCTTGCACAAATTACTTAACCTTTCTGAGGTTCATTTCACATCTATCAAATCAGAGTAATAAAAGGTCCCTTTCCAGACCATGGCAGGGATTAAACAAGTAATGCCTGTACAGCACTTAAATGCTGCTCAGCCCAGAGCAAGCTCTCAATAAATGTTTTAGCCATTAAGATATTGTTATAATTAATTCACTACATAAATTCTTGAGTGCCTCCTCTGTAATGCCTTTTATACTTTTCATTTCAGGCCTTCTGGCTTCGTGCCACACTAGCCATTGCCCTAGCATGACCCTCCTCCTTCCATTGGATTCTGCTCTCAAGTCAGCATCATCTTGCCAAAGAAGCATAAACCACAAGCTCTGGGGAAGCTGGTTTGTCTGTCTCACAAGCAGGCCTCAAAGTCTCCTGGCTACCTTCCAAAATTTCCCTGGCTGGTATGTCTCACCACACTGTCAGGATGGGAGGGACCACTCTCTCCTGACCTCTCAGCTCTCTCTCTGCTTTCTTAGCCTTCTCTCCTTGCTCGCTTGGCAGCTAATTGCATACCATCCACTGACATCTTTTACCATGTTATGATATATTTTTATTTATTATTATTTCTATTAACACCTAGCATTTGTTGAGCCCTACTATGTGCTGACAGGACTTGGCAATGGCCTTGCTTAGGGGATAGAGGATTATTAAGTTGGGTTGAAACATCTAGTCCTAAACTATTATGGAGTGCATGCTCAAGTAGAATCAGTAACCAAAAGCATATTTGTTAAAACAAACAAACAAACACTAAGATCTAATCTATTAACCCATTAAAGAACAAGTAAGGATTTGTTATGTGATGGTTTTGAAATAACAACACTAAAAGCAACTCCTATTTATTTATTTACTTATTTGATGGATGATGTTGAGGATGTCTGCTATGTTTCCCCCCGCCCAGTGCCTGGGAAAATTGGGGCACCATTAGGAGAAGCTGGGGAATGACAAGGGAGAGCGGGTTTGATGGTACTGGCGTGGTAGGTTTAGAATTGTAGGCAAGTTCATTTCAAGGCTGTGGCAGACCATGCAAATGAAAATGTCCAATCAAGCAGTTGACAGTTGTGTAATGGAGTTGAAGGGAGAGGACGAGGCAGAAGTAGATTTAGGCATTCTTCCCAGGGGGGATGGCCACAGTTTAAGTAGAAGTCTTCTGGTGTCAGAGGTCCTAGTGAGGGGACACACATTAACCGTGGTGAGAAAGGCATCACTAGGACTCCATATGCTTCTTTGCCCAAAGATGGAGATAATTGACTGAGACCCAAGGGGCCTGGGGCTGCAGTCTCCAACAGGCTTACCTTTCAAGTCTCCTCTTCTGTCTTAATACATTGTGTGAATTTTCTAGTTTATTCTGCCGTATACAAATAGGAGTTTAAATTATTTCTGAGTAAAACTGACTCTGTAGGATGACAGGGAGCGTTTAGTCTCTGGCTTCACATAGGACAAATTAACCCCGGGCACACCCACACGGAAGGGAGCTTGCACTTTGGCTTAAGCAGTAAGGAGCATTTTTTTTAAAAAAGTTTTTGTTGTTGTTGCTTTTGTTGTTTGGGAAGAAATTTGATCATCAGATTGGCTAGTCAGTTAATAGGAGAAGCCCTAGGGAGTGAGTGGGGCCTCACATAGGGATGTTTTGATGAGGGTGAGACCATCAGGAAGGTCTGGCTGCCGAGTGGCTATATGATGGAGGGGGTTGCCTGGGGGATGTCAGGTCTTAGGGCCTTATAGGATGGAGTGAAGGACCCTGGAAAGGAGAAAGAAGGGTTGGGAAGTTGAGTCTTGGCAGGACTTTTGACCATAAGTGGAAGGAGGGGGAGAATGCCTTGGCCTGGGTGATCAGGGCACTGTTTGCTTTGGGGCTCTGTGAACTAAGGACGCTCTAAAGTTCTCTGTAGGCCACTAACAAGTTGAGATTTGTCTCCAGAGTGGAAGCAGATTGCCAGAACTTCAATCCCACAGCATATTTCACTGACAGATTGGGTGTGATTTTTCCCAAGATGGGGGTGTTTCTTAAAGCAGAGGAGGAAAGGGAGGCTGAGGGGGGGGAGGTGGGTGGGGGTAGACAGCTGTCAGCTTCTTTGTGGCTTCAGGACAGCTCTTGCAGATGTGGGCAGAACAACAATTGCCAATTCCCTGAGCCGCCTGCGATTCACCAGATCCCAGGATGCGGGAGGGTAAAGGCAGTCCAGATTAGAGGGATCCCAAGAGGCTTCTGGACACAGAACCTAACCTCAGGATGGGTTCACTTTGCATGTGAAGGAACATCTCTCCCTGCTCCAAATTAAATCAATTTGATCAAAATTTGTAATGCAGAAGAGCATAATTAAATTGAAGATTTTAATTAGGCACAGTTTTGATGAAACTTAACAGGAGCCAGCAGGATTACTCTTGCTGTCTATTAAACATAATCCTGCCCGGTGAAGAGCTCTTTAGTTGATGATCTTTAATGACTACCCGTCTCTTAGCTTCCTCGCTGGCACTCCAGTCAGCCTGGAGGAGGATGGGGAAGATGGGGAAGGGCATAGTGACTGGGGGGCGGAGGGAGGGGGGAGTGGGACATGCAACTCTCAGGTGGCATCTCTTTCAAAGCAGTGTTGGTGCTAAACTTTCAGGGTACCCAGTTATTCGCTTTTCATCTGCCAAAGTGGAGAAACAGTGAAGAGTTGTAGGGAGGGCTGTTTCAGGGTAATGAGTCAGGGCAGAGAGGGCAGGGCTCCCTTCTGGGTGAGAGGCGACCCTGCTGGCCTTTTTTACTAATTGCTTTGGCCTCTCAATTTCACTTCACAAAGCTTGAATCTTGCACTGGCCTCCCAGCAGAAAAACCCTGACAGAAGGCTTCTGGGAGCAGAGATCTGGGAAGAGCCCTCAGCCTGGCATCTTAGATGTTAGTAAATACTGCATTGCTGAAGAAATGACAGAGTGAACAAAGCAATAAATGAATAAGTGATTCACCCAGGAACTCTGTTGAGAAAGGAGTTAAAAAGTACAGGCCAGACATGGCTGCTGCCTTTTTACAAAAAGTACTTGGGCTTCAAAGAGAAATTCTCCTTTCCTTCCTCAACTGTCCTTTTCTTCCTTTATCCAACCAGTGTTTACTGAGGCCGCACTGTGGCAAGCACTCTACCAGGAACTATATATTTGATGGGGAATACATAAGAGCCTGAGCTTTCTGTCCTCATGGAGCTAAGAGACTAGTGGGAGACACAGGCAGTGGGCACATGTTTAGGACTTATGAGAAGCTCTGAGAAAGAATAGCAGAAGAGTCATACTTTGGTTTAGGTCAGGAATTAGCAAACCACAGCCTAGAGGCCAAATCTGCCTGTTCCCTTTTTTTGTAAATGAAGTTTTATTGAAACACAGTCACGCATATCATTTGCATATTGCCTATGGATGATTTGCTACAGAAACAGTTGAGTAGTCAGAATAGAGACCACATGGCCTGCGTGGCTTAAGATATTTCCTATCTGGCTCCCTACAGAAAAGGTGTGCTGAATTTTAGCCTAGATGAAGAGGGCAAACCTCTTGGAATAGAGATTTAGCTCAGACTGGAGGACGAAAACTTAGCCTGGTGAGGAGTTGCATACACTGGGAGGAGCAGGAGTGATGGCTCTGCAATGGGGAGCAGTTGGGTGTGTTCAAGGACCTAGAGGAAGGTCCATTTGATTGGAGGGTAGTGATGGAAGGACACAGGGCCTGGATGAGATGGAAGAGAATGGAAACCCTGAAAAGGGGTTTGGGTATGATTCTGAGTGCACTGGAACACCACTCGGGGGTTGTAAGCAGGGGCATGAGGTGCTGTAATTTTTAAAGAGCCCTCTGGCCACAGTGGTCAGAGTGGCTTGGAAGAGAAATGGTCCTAGCTTCTGTTAGATAAAGCAAAAGATGGTGGTGGCTCGGATCAAGGTCATAGAAGTAGAGGTGAAGAGTCATGGGCAGATTTGGAATACATTTGGGAGGTAAAATTCACAAGATTTAGAAATAGACGTGGAAGGGCGGGTGGTTAGGAAGAGGGAGGGATCAAGAATGATCTCCCCGAGGATTTTGGCTAGAGCCACTGGGTAAATGCTGGTACCGTTTGCTGAGGTTGAGAAGATTGGAGATGGGGAAGAAAAGGTTAGGTGGAGTGATTTAAGAGTTCAGTACTTTTCAGCTTTCTTGAAATCGAGATTCATATGAGACGCCAACTAGAGATGACAAGGAGACAGTTGGATATAGGACCCTAAAGTACAGATGAGAGATTCAGGGTAGAGGTAAAAATTTGTGAGTCATCGGCATATAGATGCTATTTAAGCAATAGGACTGGATGAGTTCACCTAGGGTAGGAGGTAAAGAGAAAAAGAAATAGGACTTACATCTGAATATTTTCTGCAGACTGCTTAGCTTCAGCTTGGCCTGCTACTCATTGATATCTATCAAAACATTAGGCTGAGGGTAAACTACTGAAGAGACTAAATTAAGGAATATGCCGAAAGAAATGCAATAAGCTCTTCTAAAGCATATGCAGTTACTTTGAGATGAGGCCCCCCCCGCAAAAGTGGTATCAAATGGAGGGCCTTTTGTCTCTTTGTATAATGAAAATATTGGTAGTGTATGCATTCTTGAATGTTGCATGAGAGATCTACTCTTCTGAGCATTTGTACATCCTTCTTCAAGTTGACTGATAGTTGAGTTGTTAAAAGTGGTTGTTCCCAATCACAGCTTCCCAGCAGAGTCATTTGACCAGATAGTTAAAAATATGAATTCCCTGGGCTCCCACCCAGAGTGATTTGTTAGATCTGTGGTAAGTTCCCAGGAATCTGTTTTTAATGAAGACCCCAGGGGATTCTAATATGCAAAACCCATTGTCTGGCATTTGGTAACCACTGTTTTCATGGATATTTCAAAGGCAAACTTGAGATTGTGCTACTCAAATAACCATATCTTCTAAACTGACAAGGATCTTAATATGTGAGGTTGGGATAAGGTATATATATTGTGCTTATATATACAATGAAATTACTGAGTTTCTTCCTCTTCCTTCCTCTTTCTCTATACCTCACCAAGGCCTGAAGATCTTAGTTCATAAAAATATTTCAACCAACACACATAGATACAACACACACACACACACACACACACACATAATATCTCTCCTTCTCTTTCCTTCTCTCTTCTTCTTGCACATATGCATACCCACGTGCACATACACTCCTATTTATCTTTGCCAACACTGCCTTGGTTCAGGTCCTCATCATCTTGCAGTCAGGCCATTATAACAGTTTCCACTGCTTGCTTTGCCAGTCCAGTCAACACCAGCTCTAGTTCATCCTCCAAATTGCTGCTGGAGTTTTCTTTCATAAATCTGATTCCTTCAAGCTCCTACCCTGTGAGAAAACCCTCTTATCGGCTCCTCATTGCCTATTGGGAAAAAATCCAAATCCCCTGGTATAGTGTTCAAGGACTGCTATAGAATTACACTGATCTCCTTGTCAGCACGGCTTCCTCCATTCCTGATCCTAATTCATTCCTGCCCATCCACACTTCACATCTGTACTCACCTGTGCACATCTGCCCATATTCACCTGCCTGTCCATACGTGCTCATATATATCTGTCCAAACTCCACTCCATGTCTCGGTCTGAAATTCATTCATCCCTATAACTACCTGGTCAATTCTGACTCATGCTTGTAGATTCAACTCTGTTATTCCCTTTACTCTCTTCCTAGGCTCTAAAGGCAAAGCCTGGTATTTCTTCTTTTGTTCTCAACGTAGCAGTTTGTACATATTTTTACTGAAACATTTACCATGTTGCATTTTGATTATTTGTTTCTTTCTCACCAATCCCCAATTCCTGAATCAACCCGAAATTTTTCATCTTTCTATCCCTAGCACCTAACTCTAAGTCAGGCTTAAAGTAGGCCCTTTCAACACATTGAGAATTTTTTCCCCCTCTCTCGTTGCTGTCAGGTTCTCAATAAGTTGAGCTCTTGAGGCTGCCTGTCTATAGCAGCCCATTTTCCACTGTTTGCTTTGCTGATGGCTAGGAGAGCAGATAGTTAATCTTGCTAGAATTTTGTGAAAAACAAAGAGTTAATGGGTTCCTGCAGGCACCAGAGTAACTCTTCAGCTTTAGTGCATGGTCTTCCTGTAGTTTTGTATCTTGCTTCCTTTTGGGTTCTCAGTTGTGTTCTGGTAATTTAGGCTGCTACATACTAATCTTTGGACAATCAAGGAGTGTGTGTTACGTACACACACCATGCTGTTCATCTGTTCATTGTTCTCATACTGAAAATTAAAATGGAGAACAATGAAGAGGAGAGGCCATGAAAATTCATGGGCAGTAGTAGGTGTCCTTATGGACATAGTAGGTATACTTAACCTAGAATCCACAGATGGGCTTAAAGCATTCCATGAGCCCTTGCTATGTTGTATATGACATGTGTGCACGTGCATGTAGATTCTTCTGGCCATAGGTTCCATAGTTTTCTAAGATTTTCAAAGGTGCCTGAGACCCCAAAGAGTTAAGACCTACCAATGTAGAATATGTTTTCATGCCTTTCTTTTTTAATGCCCATCTTTAAAATTAGCACATGAATCTTAAAAGGCCTTGAGAATGCGAATGATGTCTGTGCTATATGTTGACTTCCTTGTCCTCCAGTCTTGTCAAGAATCACCAGACTTGCTCTGTGCACCCATTATCTTAGCCTCAAAGCCAAGGAGCGAGAAGGTGAAATCATTTCTAACAAATCCTGTAAATAAACCCAGCTTCTGCTGTATAAGATCACTGTAAAACAATTCCCTGAAGCCCAAGGGATTAAATAATAGAAGAAAATGCTTTCCATGAAACCATGCAGATAATAGAAAATATTCTCGCTATGGTAATTTACACAGATTACTTCATGACAAATTGATTGTTTGAGCTGATCATGTTGATCACTGAAACCCTGCAGATTTTCTCCTGAGTTTGGAAATGTTATAAACGCATTGTGAGGCCCAGGGCCTTTGTTACTGACTCACCACCATGCAAATGAACTTTAAGAAGTACTTGGTGGTCTTATAGCCAGAGCGACCGTGTTTTGCTTACGAAACAGTGGTCTTCAGTCTTCCATGTCAACATGTAGAAATTGCCAGTGTTCATTTAACATTTTTTGAGTGGTGCTGCCAACACAGTCTGCTGGGAAAGGGACATGTGATACCACTTGGTAGTGAATGGCCTTGGTGTCTTCATCTCTCCTCCATCTCCCACTGTCCCCAACCTGTTCTTCCCCATGTATTTCCATCTCATTAAAGGATACTCATTCACCCAGTTGACCAGAGAGGAAAGCATGGGCACCATCTGGACTCCTCTCTCTCCTCATGGCCTACTCCTAAGTGCTGTTGAGCTTAATCCCTATCTTCTCATATCTGTCCACTTCCTTTGGTTCAGGACACCAAAATCTCTTGTCTGGATGACAGCTGTGGCTCCTAACTGGTCTCCCTCACTCCAACCTGTAACACCTTAATTCTGATAAGGTATCCTTTTCTGGCGTGTAGGTGCCACGTGCCCATAGGGTGGGATGGGTAGTATTTCACATAGTTGTTCATTCCACTCCAGCCTGCATTTTATAATCCTCCTGGGATAGAGCCCCCTTTTCTGCTGCAAGTTATGGGCCTATGGAATCCAATTTGAGGCCATTATCTGAGGATTCAATCACTGGTTTCTGTGATTGATTGGCAAGAGGTTTAGAATACTCAATTCAAGAAAGTCCCTCTTTGATAGCAATAATTTTTTGATTGCCTATTCACAGTCTTCATTTTTCTCTGGAGGAACTCTTTCAGTCTCTGAGGCCCTGGTGGGGCTGTCAATAACGGTGTCCCAGCCCCACCATAGAAAACACCTGTGACCCAGACTGGCCAATCCACATGTCCCTGACTTCCTGGGCCACAGTTGACAGGCTCATATCTGGGCATAGAACCAGGCCAGGCCATTTGGAGTCTCCTGAGATTGACAATCAAACACAAACAAAGAGAAATCCTCTTTCCTTGGAGGATGCTATGCTCAGAGGATGTAGGTGTATGGCTGCTGGTAGCCATTTGGCCATTGATGAGATTTTATCGGCAAAATGTAGTCAACAAAGGCAAGTGATGATGGTGGTGGCGGTGGTGGTGATGGATAACATTTATTGAGTGCCATGCATATGCCAGGAACTAATCTAAGTGCTTTACGTATATTAACTCATTCAATCTTCATAGACCTTATACTTAATGATCATTATTATTGCTATTATTATCCCTATTTCACAGATGAGAGAACTGTGACATTTAGGGGTTAAATAACTCCAGGTTAAAAAAAGCTCTTAAGTGGGGAAGGCACAATTTGAACCTAGGCAGCCTGCTCCTGAGCCTGTGCTCTCAACCATTTCACTCTGTGGCCTCTAGCACTATTGACAGAACAGGAAGCGGGGAACAGGAGGAGAGGGAGACATGGGTCCCTAGGACATTGCTGGAGTCCTTGGATCCTGAACCCAGGGTTCCTGGATTCCTAGTGGTAACCCAATATATTTAATTTTTTTTACTTAAGTAAGTTTGAATTAGGTGTCTGTTCCTTGCAGCTTGCCTAAAATGTTCTGCCTCCCATCCTCTCTCATTCTGTCTCTTGTCTTATTACTGCCTTGCCTTAAATAATAATATCTTAAGAAAATAATATTCGAACATGGTAGAAATTTGGAGGATATAAAAAGATAATATAAAGAAGATATATTAAATGAAGATGGCATAACATTTGTATGTGATACAACCAATTCAAGACTATTATTTTTGTTTCCTTCCAGTCTTTTTTCTAATCATTTATATATACATACATACACAATAAGGTTCTACATATATAAGGTTCTTTCCTTTTTCTCTTAGCACTATATCAGTTGCATTCCCCCGTGTTATATATTTTTGAAAGCAGGATCTTAACGGCAGCATAATGTGCATGTGTGTATGTGGGTATGTCTTCCCACTGACTTCTCTGTGCTTCCTAGTGCTTGACATCTTTCCTGATTGAACCTTCTGCTCTGGAACCAGGAAAGGATACCAAGGGCTGGGGGGCTCATGCTTGGCTTCTACCTGTATTCCTTGGCCTGTGTCTCAGTGTTCAGGGCCCTGGTGACCAGCCCTACACCCCACAGCTCAGCTTCCAGCCAGGAAGGAGACCGTGTCAGAGATGTTGGAAGCAGAGGCCATCTTGCCGATGCTCCTCCCTCTGCCTGTGAGCCAGGAGGGCTCTGCAGCCTGCAGACTGGGCGTAAGACACACTCAGGAAAAGGTCTAAGCCTCTTCACAGGTCAGCAGGCAGAAAGCCAGGATGGCTTGGCAGTTCCAGGCATGATTTATCCTAAGACATGCAGAGTTACCCGTTAGCACAGTAAGAAACCTCTTGTTCCTGCCTTTTTAACTCCACACATCAATAACAATTTACTTGGCAAAACCCTGGGTGCTGGACTGTATGTGCACACCACTGGGGGGAAACACAAGGATAACGAGAAATTAGATTTAAAATACCAAATAAACTCTTTTCACCATATCCCTCTCAGTGAGTGCTGTATAAAGCCTCATAACATTTACGAGGCATTAAATGCCACATAAATGACTAGTTTTTGATGTGTAGAGGAAAAAAAGAAGGTGAAGGAAGGAGTAAAAATAGCACAACTGTATATAATGCATGTGTCGGTCTCCTATTTAATCTCTGGATGTTACCCCAAGCCATGAGCAGTGGTGGATTAAGAAAACAGACTTTGAACACCACTTCTGAACACCTCTTCTGTCTCTAGCCTTTGCCTTCAGTACCAAAAAGGTACTGAAGGCAAAGGCTAGAGACAGAAGGGGTGTTCAGTAGTCAACAGCCAAGGAGAACATGAAGCCAGAGGCGTTCAGAACAGAACAGTCATTCCAAGTCAAGTACAGTCACAAAAGCAGAAGCATCTACCCATCCATCCATTCACCCATATTTCATTATCTATCAGCTGTACTACTGCTATCGCAACTATTAATTGTTCAACTTTGGACTTACTATTAATTACTATCATTTATGGAGGGCTAAGTTTGTGTCAAGTATGTTACAAAGTGTTTTGCATGAATCATCTCATTGAATCCTCATAACCATCCTGTGAACTGGGTTTTTGTCTTTACCTTAAATTGATGAGAAAACTAGCTCAGGGAGCTTAAGTGATCTGTAGAAGGTCAAGCAGAGAGCATGTGTCAGACCCACAGACCCATTGATCCAATCTTCCTCTCCTCCATATTGTAGCTTTTGAGTTCCTGCCATGTATCATGCTTTGGATTAGGCATTGGGGCTACAAAGGAACCTTCAACAAGGCCCCTACAGCACTAATTCTGGGGTAGGTGAAGCTGAAATCGACTAGAAGCTTTGGAGTCAGAAACACAGTGGTCTCAGAGGTTGTCACTGGAACACCCAAAAAACAGTGTGCAGAGGGTCATGGTGACCTCAGGAAGAGATACCTAACTTCACTTGGGTGGATTTGGTATAACTCAACCTGGATCTTGAAGAATAAGTCATGTTCATGAGATAGAGAAGAGAGAAACATAGTCTAGGTGGGGGAAACAGCATAGGAAGAGACAATAATAATGATAAAAATACATAGATTGAAACATTGTAGAAATTTGAAAAATACACACACACACAAAATCCACGAAGAAAATAAAATTTGCTGAAAAATGTGAGGAATATGGCTATAGCAAGTGATTCAAAGACCACACAGCAGAAGTGAGCGGATTTGGGAACCAAGGCATCTCCTTTACTAAGCTGTGCACGTTGACATACAACTTATTGCAGCTGAGAGCCTGAGGGTACAAATGTATCAGTGTCATTGTGAAGTTGACAACTGGACAACCAGACCTTCCCTCGCAACCCCTACCTAAGTCTCCACCTCTCACCCTGCACCCCAGCCCCATTGCTAGATCCCCTTATTTGCTTGACTTTTTCACAGCACTTAACACTGAAATATTATATGAAATTGTTTGCTTCTTTACCAGTTTATTGCCTTTCTTCCCACTAGAAGATAAACTTCAGGAAAGCAGAGATTATGTCCATCTTGTTCTATTCTCCTTCCTTAGTAGGTAGAATACTGTTTGGCATGTGGTATTTGTCAAGTAAATAAGTGAGCACAACAGAAAAAAAGAGCAAGATTCTTCCACTAATGAGAGGTGGGAGCAATGAAGACCCGTTATTGGCCAGGCTCCTGTCACTCACCTGGGACTCATGGTTTCTCCCTAATCACTTTTAAGTGATTTGGA
The DNA here is from genome assembly GCF_002837175.3 of Physeter macrocephalus. Classification (NCBI taxonomy): domain Eukaryota; kingdom Metazoa; phylum Chordata; class Mammalia; order Artiodactyla; family Physeteridae; genus Physeter; species Physeter macrocephalus. The sequence continues at coordinate 153,583,189 of NC_041221.1, forward strand.
GTCAAAATCACTTCTATTGCCCTTGAACGACTTGGGGAACATCAGAAGCAGTGGTCCTAGACCTGCTATCCAAATGCTTCCTTTTACCGCCTTCAGATGCTGGCGGACAAATTGCTTGCACTTGGTCAACACTTCCCCCTCCTGTGCCCACAGCAGACATTGTAAATCAATCATGGCAATTTTTCTCGTAGCCTTAGAATCCTTGTCAATACCACACTCTAGCAGACACTGCTAATCGATAGGGGGTGGCATTAGAGATGACACTTTTCATCCTGAGCATGAAAAAAAATAACAGATGTGAGAAGGGAGTAATGTAATTAGATGTAAGGAGGAAGGAACAAATCTATATTCTGAGAAAATATTGTGAGCTTTATGTCTTCAGGCTTCCACAGCACTGACAAATAGAACAGCTTAGGGACTATATAGCACAGTGATTATGAACATGAACACTGATGTGAAGCTAGCTGGGTTGCAGTCCCTGTTTTACAGTTTTCTATCCATGTAATTGTGAGCAAGTTACTTAACCTCTCTGAGCCTCAGTGTCATCATCTTTTTTTTTTTTTTTTTTTGTTTTTTTTGTGGTATGCGGGCCTCCCTCTGTTGTGGCCTTTTTTTTTTTTTTTTTTTTTTGTGGTATGCGGGCCTCCCTCTGCTGTGGCCTCTCCCATTGCGGAGCACAGGCTTTGGATGCTCAGGCTCAGCGGCCATGGCTCACGGGCCCAGCCGCTCTGCGGCATGTGGGATCCTCCCAGACCGGGGCTCGAACCCGGTTCCCCTGCATCGGCAGGCGGACGCGCAACCACTGCGCCACCAGGGAAGCCCCAGTGTCATCATCTTTAAAATAGAACTAATAACCCTATCTAACTCATCAGATAGTTGCAGAGGATACAATAAAATAATCCATGAAAAGCACCTAGTCCACTGCCTTGGACTCAGTAAGTGATCAATAAATATTAGTTATTGATTGTTTTCAAAAATTGGCAGATTTATAAGCATAAAATTAACCACGGGCTGGATCTTGAACTCCAGAAATATTTGAGCTGAAATTGGTCCCCTCCCTCTCAGGAATACAGAAGACAAGATCACTTTCCATGCAACTTCAGCAAGTTTTCTATTTCCTTTTTCCAATTTTTATTCATTCATATTTAAACCACCATTATAAAAACATGAAAGTAAATGTTTTAAACAGTAGGCACTTATACAACTCATTTCATTTTTCCCATTCTTTTCCAGTGTTTTCCCAAATGCAGGGTAATTTTTTAAAAAATGGTAATCTAGGTCTTCCTGTTTTTTTTTTTTTTCATTAATGCTCTGAGCCAGGAGATTTAGTTTTTGGGCCTTTCTCCACCACTTTGTTGCCACATGGAAGTCACTTGGTCTCTCTCAGGCATAGTGCTCCCATCTGTCAAATGAGATAATAACAGAAGCATTGCTCACCTCATAGATTTGTTGGATGGAGTAGATGAGAAAATGAATGTAAAAATAAGGTTTAAGGAGCAGTTGTCTTAACCACCTCAAAGGGGAATTATCTACAGGAGCAAATGAAATGATAAATGTGAAGGAACTTATATAAAATGGTTAAATTATTAAATGAGCGGGGCTGGAGGAAAAGTTGAAATGTAAAACTGAAAGGAAATTAGGAAATAATTCTGTAAATTGTGGAATAGAAGTCCTTTCAAAAATAACAGTAAATCTTATTTAAGTAATTTTCTTTGGTGATTATGGTAAATTGTTGGACTTTCTTGTTTGGTTTTATTTTTTTCTCTTTTCTACAAAACACTTTAGATTCAATGGCAGTTTTTCTTCATAAGTAATACAGTTTCCCCCAAGGTCCTCAAATATTTAGAGAACCTATTAAACAAAATGACCTATGTTACACTAGGTGGAAAAGAACAACTGTCAAACTGAAATCACAGGCAAAAGTAGATAAGCATACAAACTATGTATGAAATCCAGACATCAGCAGTTCCTTCATCTTTCTGGAGTTTCCCCAGAGGAATCCCCTCACAACAAAGGGTTAGTGAACAATGTTGGATTAACTGAAGACCTCACAGGAGAGATGACAGAGAGAGTTTAACCACAGTGAACAAACTTGAAATCTTCTACATCAGTCAGGAAAATTTAGGTGATGTTGCAGTAACAAATAATCCCCACATCTCAGGGTCTTAGCACAGCCAAAGTTTATTTCTCACTCACACTGAATGCCCAAAATGGGTTGACAGGCAGATTCTGCTCAGTGTGCTTACTCAGGGAGAATGACTGATAGAGATTCTATCTTGATATGTGCTTCCATGATCACCTAAGCAAGGGGAAAAAACAATGCCCATAAGGAACACGTGTCTCTTCTTCTCGCTTCTGCACATGTCGCGTTGTCTGAAGTCAGTCGCATGTCACACCTGACTTTAAGGGATGTAGGGAAATGTGCCTGCGTATGGCTGGGAGGAGAGGCAGAGATGTTTGGTACACAGTAGTAATGACCATCATTACTACTTAGATATTCTTCATCTCTGAGGTCCATTTATCTCTGTTCTTCCCAAGGAGGATTGGGGAACAAGGGAAAATAAGAGAAGGGGTGGAGGGAATCTTTTTTTCCTCCATTAAAAAAAAAATTTATTTACTTATTTATTTATTTTTGGCTGTGTTGGGTCTTCCTTTCTGTGCGAGGGCTTTCTCTAGTTGCGGCGAGCGGGGGCCACTCTTCATCGCGGTGTGTGGGCCTCTCACTATCTCGGCCTCTCGTTGCGGAGCGTAGGCTCCAGACGCGCAGGCTCAGTAGTTGTGGCTCACGGGCCTAGTTGCTCCACGGCATGTGGGATCCTCCCAGACCAGGGCTCGAACCCGTGTCCCCTGCATTGGCAGGCAGATTCTCAACCACTGCGCCACCAGGGAAGCCCCTCCTCCATTTCTTATTTGCGGTATTCAGTTTTCCTGGCTTTTCTTTCTTTCTAGATCATTCCTTGGCCTCTAAATTCCTCAACCTTTTACCATGAGGAGCAATTCCACTGTGGCTTATAGTGTTATTGCTCTCAAATTTTCATGTCAAATCCATCTCTGGCCTCAGCTATTAAATAGACCTTCTGTTACCAGATCCCATCTTCTTCAGAAGAAAAACATATTTTTTTCAAATACATATATACCGGCAAGTGGATATTTCTCTGAATTTTACATTAGAAAAGTCTTAAGAGGACCAAGCAGTTCAGCTTTGAAGTCAGGAACATGGGATCTGGGGCCAGGCAGTCATGGATGCAAATTTGACTCCTTCACTGACCAACTGTGTGACTTTAAGGTAATTTCTTAGCTTCTTTAAGCCTCAGTTTCCTAATCTGTAATATGAGAAATAATAATTCCTATTTCTACATAGAGTTGTAATGAAGATCTAATGTGGACAGTACCTGGCACATAGTAAGCCTTCAGTACATACTGGCTTCTGTTGTAATGCTCATCTCCTCCTACAACCAGGAATCCCTTTCTTTTTCTTTTTTTAATTAATTAATTAATTAATTAATTAATTTATGGCTGCGTTGGGTCTTCGTTGCTGCGTGTGGGCTTTTCTCTAGTAGCAGCGAGTGGGGGCTACTCTTCGTTGTGGTGTGCGGGCTTCTCACTGTGGTGGCTTCTCTTGCTGTGGAGCCAGAGCCTAGGCATATGGGTTTCAGTAGTTGTGGTGTGCAGGCTCAGTAGCTGTGGTTCTAGGGCTCTAGAGTGCAGGTTCAGTAGTTGTGGTGCACAGGTTCAGTAGCTGTGGCTTGAGGGGTCTAGAGTGCAGGTTCACTAGTTGTGGCGCATGGGCTTAGTTGCTCTGTGGCATGTGGGATCTTCCCAGACCAGGGCTTGAACCCATGTCCCCTGCATTGGTAGGCAGATTCTTAACCACTGTGCCACCGGGGAAGTCCAGGAATCCCTTTCTTAACCTTAAACTTTGTGACTAGCACAGAAAACAGTGGGACCATCACATCCTTGCATGTGGTGTATTTACCTTTATTAAATCACAATATTAAGGTTTCTTTAGTAAAAGTGTCAGGAAACCAAACTCAAAATGTGTTAAAAGCAAAAAGAAACAAAAAGCCAGCTCATATGACTGACAGATCACGGATAGTAGGCTTCAGGCACAGTTGAATCCAGTTGCTTAAATAATTTCATCAGAGCTCTCTGTTTTCTTTATTTTCTTCTTTTTGGTTCTATTTTCAGGCTGCTTTCTCCCTCATGGTGATAAAAAGACTGCCAACCAGCTTCAGGGTCACTTCTTACTTTCCCCATAACCATGCTCAACAGAGAGATTTCCTTTTGCCCAACATTTTAAATAGAAACCTCAGAATTGCCTTTGATTTGTTCTGCTGGAAACCTGATTATCTTTGAAATAATCATTGTGGCCGTGGGGATGTGATACACTGATGGGGCAAGCCTGGTATTCTCTATACCAGAACTGGGAGTAGAATCAGCAACACTGGAATCATTTGCACTGAGAGTGGTGGAGGGGTGTATATCCAGAGAAAAACAGGTTTCACTTACCAGAAGAAAGGTGAATGGATATTGGGCAAGGACAAACAACAGGTAACTTCACGCATTTTATGGATACACATCAATGTTGTCCCACTATTGACAAATAGGCACTATCTGTGTCAGTACCCTCCCATTCCTTGCCCACAGCCAACAGTGGAAATCAGTCATAACCCTCTTGTCCAGTGAGCTCAGCATATATTTCAGAATCCTGCTCAACACAGTGCTCCTGGAAGCTGGTACAAATTGACAGCAGTTTCCATGAAAGATGAAAGTATTTTCTCTCTCCAGGTTATTTTCAGGTGAACTGTTTTGTTAAACCATGTTATTCCTTCCTCATACATTCTAGTTGACTTTTTTTAAACTTCATAACATGATGTTTTTACTCATAACGTTTTATCTTGCCACATTTGGCCTATCGTCCTATTCTGTTGGGATCTTATTCAGTCTTGGCTCTCTCATTCAAGTTTCTGTTATACTTCAAGTTTCATGCCATCCATAAGGGCAAGCCATGTCTGTTTTGATCAACGAAAAATGGAAGGGCTAAGAACTGAGTCCTTGGTACATCTCAAAACATCACTCTCTAGTCGATTCCAGTTGTGAACAACAAAATTGATTCTGGAATGGGAAAATACCAAGTGCAATATAGTTACACACACATGTACATTCAAGTGCTATTACATCTCCATTCTCTCTCTTTTTTTTTTTTTTTTTTGTGGTATGCGGGCCTTTCACTATTGTGGCCTCTTCCGTTGCAGAGCACAGGCTCCGGATGCACAGGCTCAGCGGCCATGGCTCACTGGCTTAGCTGCTCCGTGGTATGTGGGATCTTTCTGGACCGGGGCACGAACCCATGTCCCCTGCATCGGCAGGCGAACTCTCAACCACTGCACCACAAGGGAAGCCCTTTCTTTCTGTTTTTGATTGACCTGGTAAAATAAACCAGTCATACCTAAATTGATTGAACCTGCAGGGTTCAATCAGGACAAAGAGCAATTCTCTAACAAAGAAGAGAAAGAACTTTGATCTGTCTTAGCTAAGTCCCTCATAGCTCCAAAATAAAATACTTTTCTTTTCCCAACATGGCAAGTTGCAGGAAGCACCATGCCCCGGCCCTGGAAACCAATGTGCTTGGGTGAAGCAGAATCAGTTTGGCTCATGTCAACAGTTTGTTTAGCTTGATGTAGGAAGAATTTAGGGGCATACATGGAGCGGGAGAGCTGTGTCCTGCGTCCCTTGGGAATCCAGATCTGCAGGGCGGGAATATAACTCTACATCAGAATACAAGCTCCTCCTGGTATTTGGGAATCTGCCTCTTGTGGCTTAACACAGACTCTGTTCTCACACCCCAGCCTGGAAGGTTCAACTGGGATGCCAAGGGACAAGGCCTCCATGGAACATTTGATTCCTATCGTAGAAGTTTAACCAAGAAAGGTCATTGGGTTTTGTTTTTTGTTTTAGTAATGGAAGAGCACATGGAACCAAGGGCTGGGCTGGTTGTTTGTACAGTACAGACCCATCAGTCTTTTTCTTTGGCCCCCTGCTGTTTGAAGAGGTCTTCCAGAGTATCACTGCTGGGACTCAGGAAGCCAGAAGCAGAAGTGACATCGCTTCTTGTTAGTTGGGCTTAAAGCATCCCTGTATCCCCCAGCTGATCCTGTACTCTTGTTTCTTGAGCTAAGACTCTTTCTTACTTTTTCAACAATACTATGTACCTTCTAGCCCTCTCCCTCATTTCTACCACTGAGATCATCCTTTCCTACAGTGTGCAGAGGCCTCCAATATTGGAGAAGCTGTCCTAAGCACTTTACATCTGTTATAGCTTATATAATATTCACTTGGGCCCTAAGAGAGAAGGAGTATTATGGATTTATTTTGCAAACGAGGACACTGAGGCTCAGAAACACCAAGGTCTGGGTGCACAGGAACAGAAATATGAATCTAAGCCAGGCCTTGGCTCAGAGCTAACTGGTACCCAAACATTCGGCAGCCTTCCCTCCTAGTGGGTAATTCAACCATTGTTGACTGAGCGCCTACTATAGCGTGCTGGCCTTGTGGGGATATCATGAGAGATATGCCTCTGTCAAGTCCTTCAAGATGCTGTCTGTCATCACTTCAAGCACTGATCCAGAGCAAGCAGTGTGTAGCCAATTGGAAGTTGTTTCATGGTCAAAAGTAAAGCTCCACCCCTGAGTGGGATCCAGAGCCAGCCTTAGATGTGCGTGAATGCTGGTCCCCACATACCTCCGAACTCCTCTCCAAAGGGCTGATGATCCTCTATTAGAGATATGGTCCTTCAGCCAAAGATGCCTGTGACAACACTAGGCACAGGGCCTTGAGGAGGGCCTCTAGTTGCCTGAGCCAAGTCCAGAGATGCAAAGACTATGTCTACACAGTTGACATGATTAAGGGTTTGCAACTAGGCTTGAAGAAGACAGTAGTGAGCCCTGGGTGTTATTTGGGTGGGGGTGGGCAATAGAGAGCCCCTATTAAAAGTATTGCCTCTGAGGAGGGTGGAATGGTAAGTGACTGTTTAATGGGTATAGAGTCTCCTTTGGGGTGATGAAAAAGTTGGCAACTGGATTGAGCTGATAGTTGTATAGCATGGTGAATGTACTGAATACCACTAAAATGTGTACTATAAAGTGGTTAATTTTATATTATGTGAGCTTCTCCTCTATAAAAATAGTAAGAAAAGTAAAAAAATATTGCCTCTGCCAAGTGCCTACACTACTCTTGTTCATGGTAGGGCTAACCATCCTCTACCACCGCCTCCTTCCAGCCCCTGTTCCCACCTCGACCCATTAAACAGGACCTTCTGCTTGTCTGAAACATTGAGAAGGTAGCTTCCAGAACTTCTTTTCTCTCTTATTTCCTCTTCCCTGGGAGAAGAGGTGCGCCTTCCCAGATTGGTGGGGTTGGGGAAGGGAAGTAAACTGTCTCATGTCTTTGTCTTCAGGTTATCCACAGACCTAGTTAGCAGCTCCGGGTTTATAGTGTTACCAGTTTTACTGCATATACTCAAAGGGACCTGAGGCCTTTCCAGTGCTGCCCAGAGCCACCTCCTCTTCACCAGCTGCTCCCTGAGTCACTGCCCATCACCAGAGCAAAGTGTACCTCTCCAACTGTGTTCACGCTCTCGTCTGCAGGAATACATTGGCTTCATTTCTCTGGGAAGAGTTTTTCTATAGGGAACATCTTACCTGCTTTCTCATCTACCTTGAAGTTCTCAGTGAGTGTTCAACGACAACCACCAAAAAGTGACACGAAGCTATTTGTGTAGTAAAAAATGTAGTTACTGTTTTCCTTTACATCAGTTTGCATTTTAAATTCAAGTCAAAGGGCCCTTTTCACAGTCAGTCACCAGCTGCTTCAGTTCCATTTGCCCTTCTAGGCCGATAGACATGTGACTGAAGGTTTAGAAAGACCAGTTATCTCATTTTTGTGAAATCTGTCATGTTCAGAAATCCGGAACTTCAGAGGAAAACAAAAGGATCTTTTCATCCCTTTCCTTAGTTTGAGTTGCTTTTTCTTTGGAAGCTAATTTCTAACTGTAATCACAAGAGAAAGGAGGTTTGAGTAATTATGCTGTGAATCTGATCTACAGAGGCAGCCCACTGGGATGCTGTTTTCCTCAGGAGCTATAATTTTGGCCAAAATCATCTGGGAAACTTTCCTCTTCTTCTAATTTATTCTGCCTATGGAGACATTGTTAACCATGCCAAAAATGCTTCACATTTGTATAGCCATTTTAGACTTTTTTCCAAACCCTTTTCACGTTAATCATCTCACTTGATCTTTACAAATCTCTTGAGAGGTGGATAGAGAAGGGATTGGGATTCATATATTACAGATGAGGAAAGTGAATCCCAGAGAGGTTAAGCAACTTGCCCAAGGTTACACAGCTTTCAGTCAGAGAGCACCAAGTCTAGAGACCATATTTCCAACCTTCTAGCTTTACGCGTAGAGTGAATCACAGACATGGATTGCTGCCGTTGGCCTACCTCAGAAACCCAACTGCAAAAGTTCTAAGAGGTGAAATTCCATCCTCGGACATATTTGGTTCTTCTTCCTCATTAATATTTGACTTGGGCATCACAGTTCTTCTTTCGGAGTTACATTATCATGAGGTGACATGTTGTTCTCTTTGCTGTCTGCCTGATGCTTGCAGAACTCAGAGGGTGGCAGGAGTGATTTGGGTATATCTTCCTTTGATCTGTTTTAAATGAAATCCTATTTACAAGATACACTTCACTTCTTTTGATGTGCAGCTCACTAATTAGCTCACATCTGAGAGCAGTTTCCCTGGGAGAAAAAAAAATTAATTAGTTCATTCCATCTCGAAAAGACACAATTCTTTTTTTTTTTTTTTTTTTTTTTTTTTCAGTACGCGGGCCTCTCACTGTTGTGGCCTCTCCCGTTGCGGAGCACAGGATCCGGACGCGCAGGCCCAGCGGCCATGGCTCACGGGCCCAGCTGCTCCGCGGCATGTGGGATCTTCCCGGACCGGGGCACGAACCTGTGTTCCCTGCATCGGCAGGCGGACTCTCAACCACTCGCCACCAGGGAAGCCCCAAAAAAAGACACAATTCTTGAACTAATTATGGTATCTGAATGATTAATCTCCTTTAAATATACATATGTTCAGGAATTTTACAGTTAGGAGGAATGTGTAATGAGAAAGAAGTCAGAAGGCAAAGGGGAAAGGAACAAGGTAGGGATTCAAGGCAAAAGTCCTATTGAGGGCCAGGGAGAAAGTTTGGGTATCCTTTATTATTCAGGTAGAATATAATTAACTTGCAAAATGATGGAGTAAGCAATATTTGTTCCAAAACCTTCTCAGGTCTCTAATTTTTTCTTCTTTACCAGCCCCTGGAGGCCAGCATCTTTAAGGTCAATCAAACTACTGTGAACCTACTATCAGGGAGGGAAAAAAGAAGAGAGAGAGAAAGAGACTTATTTTTAACTTATACTAAATTGTTAATGGCTGATATCACTTTCCATCTAGCTTTACTCCTCCCACAATTATTTACTCTTTAATAAGAAGCTCAGATTGTATCACGATGACTGACCCTCTATTTGTGTATGTTTGGACATGGCATATATTACTTTTTGGTAGTCAGTGGCTGTCTGATTCATGTCATATCCTGTATACAATAGGGTTGTGAAAAATAATGCTATGATACATTGTGATATCTGCCATGGGCACAGAAATTGGGAGTGGCCATATATAAATCATGTATCTACCCTCCTGATTATAGCTCGTAGGAGAAAGCAGTATTATTTAGCGTAGCAGGGAGACTTCTTCACAGTTCATGATACCACATTGTAAAGGGTATCACCTACTCCATTCAAAAGGTTGGCTGCCACTATAGATTATATTTCTGGTGGGTAAGTGATTTTCTTCACTTTAACATTTATATTGTAAATTCCTTGAGAATAGAAACAATTTCTTTTTGTATTTCAAGGTTATGGCTCTTAGTTGGCCCTAAATAAATATTTGTTGAAAAAAGCACAAAGGAAGTAACAGTAAGTGTGGAAAGAAATGTGCTAGTAAATAAAAGTTGGATGAGACTGAAGGAAGGGTATAATGTAGTAGACCTGTAGTAGTCAGGGTTCTCCAGAAAAACAGAAGCAATAGGATATCTATCTATCTATCTATCTATCTATCTATCTATCTATCTATCTATATATCCTACTTGACTCATTCAATTATGAAAGCTAAAAAGTCCCAAGATCTGCCACCTGCAAGCTGGAGACTCAGGAAAGCCAATGGTGTAGTTCAGTCCAAATCTAAAGGCCTGAGAAGCAGGGAAACTGATGGTGTAAGTCTCAGTCCGAGGGCAGGAGACTGATGTCCCAGCCAACAAGGAACAAATTCTCCCTTCCTCCATCTTCTGTTCTATTCAGATTGGATTGTGCCCACACACATGGGGGAGGGCAATCTGCTTTACTGAGTCCACTGATTTCAAATGCTAATTTCTTCTGGAAACACTCTCATAGACACACCCAGATATAATGTTTAGCCAAATATCTAGACACGTCATGCACCAGTCAATTTGACACGTAAAATTAACCATCACAAGACCCCTTGGATGAGCTACTAACTGAAATTAAGCAGGTTTAGCTCCAGTCATCCTGGGAGCCCACACAAAATGAGCAACATATTGAGTTATAGAATTCTCATTCTATTATTTAAAAACCTATGCGAGTCCATCTGGAGGGACAACATTTTTCCTTTCTCTAAGTCCTAGGAGAAATATGTCATGTGGTTTATCTTTATTAAAGACCATTGAGTAATATAAGGGTCAGATCTTTGTAAAGGGTTTTGTAAGTAATTCAGCAATATTTTTTAAATGGAGTGGGATTTTTTTTGGTATCAACTTTCTAAGATGTAGTGGAAATAGCACTAAACTGTGACCCAGTGAAGATATTTCTGAAATAATATGAAACAAAGTAGTAGTATGGTAGGAGAGTTAGCCTTGGAACTCCCACCAGCCCCACAACCCCAAGGTGGGCTCTAGCCTTCTCTGTGAGCCTTTTCCTTGTGCCTTGCTTCTTTGTTCAGGGCCCTTCTGTGCCCTGGGATGGAACTGAGTCTCTCACTGTGAAGTGGAGGCTGAGTTCATCCTCCTACGTGGGATAACTTCCTCCATCTCAGCCCCATCAAGTAAGCTGAGGCACAGTGTAATGCAAGGAGGAGGAACAGGTGCAGCCCTGCCTCTGCCTCACATGTTCACGGGCCGTTGGGTTAGTCATTTTCTCTTTCTGGGCTTTGCTTTCTCCCTTGGAAGATATAGTTGGATTATCAGGAATCTGCAAACTTTTTTATAAGGTCCAGATAATAAATATTTTAAGCTTTGCAGCCCGTACAGTCCCTTTGCAACAACTCAAATCTTATATTATAGTATGAAAACACTCATACAGACGATATGCAAAGAAATGGTGTAACTGTGTTCCACTGTAACTTTATTGACAAAAACAGATAGTGGGCTGGATTCTGGCCCACAGGCCATAGTTTTCTGACCATTGGATTAGATCATCAAAAGACAGAGCTATGCAACAGCACTAGAATGCAAGCCACAAATACGAGCCATATATGTGATTTTAAATTTTCTGATAGCCACTGTTTTTTAAAGTAAAATTAATGTCAATAATATATTTTATTTAACTTAGTATATCCAAACGACCATTTCAGCATATAATCAACATGAAAACTTATCCATGAGATAGTTTCCCTTCTTTTTTTTATACCAGTTCTTCAAAATCTAGGCTGTACTTTACATGCCAGCCCATCTCAGTTGGACTGGCCACATTACAAAGGGCTCAGCAGCCACGTGTGGTTAGAGACTACCATGCTGGACAGCACAGTTCTAAGAGGTTTTTTTCCTACTCTGTACCTATTTCCCATATTCTGTCAGAAAACAGAAAAGCCTATTGTTCTGTTTCCTCATCCCTGATAATTTAATATACAAGTCTGCAAAAAATGTGATAATGAATGTCGGTAGGCCAGTGCAGCTTCTGGGTGACTTGATTACTATCTCCACTATAGTTAGTAAAATAGCTGATAATGTCTTCATGCAGAGCTGCAAGGAGTGCCTCCTCCCACCCACCCTTAGCACCTAGTAGGAGAGACGTGTGAACATTCATTCCTGGAGGTGGTGGAGAGTGGAGGTGGGCTGGAGGCTTTGCTTGCAAAGTGAGACATTTCTTTGAAGTCTCAGGTTATACTTTAATATGCATTCAACTTTGCTTTCTACTCCACAATATAATCTGGTTTAATTTTTAATTTGTATTTCTTAACAGGTAAAGCAGTCAAACCCCTACCCTGTACAGCCCTCCTCCAGTCCCCATCCTTCCCACCACCTATCTGTGACTAATATTCGTGCTCTGAGAAGACTCACCACATTTACCATGGTGCCCTTGGGGATAGGTTTATGGAACAGTGTGTTAAACTAGAAGTTTTAACTGAGACCTCAAATGCTACAGTCAGTTGAGGCAGATCATAATGCAGAAATTTTCTTTGGGAATTGGTTAGATGACTCTTAAATCCCATAGTGAGGGTATGAAAGTGCTGGGAGAGAGGATTTGTGGTGAGCATTTTTTTGGAGAAAGCTGAGCTGCGGGTCTTACTCTCCTCTTCAGTCCACTTCCCTCTCACCTGAGGCCTTTACCTGCAACTTGAAAGTTAGCCAGGGGGCTTGACGGCACACAGGGACTGAATCTGAACGGTGAGAGGAGGACTGGTTAGAACCATGGGTAAGCTGAGGAGAGGTGGCTGTGCTGGGATCGTCTGGAACTCCCAGAATTTTCTAGAGTCAGGGATCCCTGTGGACCAGACATGGGCCATGAGTGAGGAAAACCAGGTGGGCAGTGGGGAGGATGGAGAAAGAAAGACACTGGTCCCTCTCCCCCAGCCCCAACCTAGTTGAGGGTGGGTGACAAATATGAGTGAAGGTCGGAGCTTTGATCTTTTGACCTTCTTAGGACCAAGCAAGACTGCATTCCAGGAGTTAAAGTCATCAGGGCACTTTGTATTGTCTAAGAGTAATCAGAAAAGCACTCCTCCCCCAATAAAAGAAAGAAAATAGAATAAAACATGACTGTGTAATGCAGGAATTAAGATTCTTGGCCTTAGGATACTATAGACTCTTGGATAATATATTTATATTAAATGACAAACAGGTAATGGAGGAAGTTTCCTGCCCATTGGATTAACTCCAAAGATGGGAATTTCAGGCCCCATTCACCTGGCTGGTCAGGGAGTTATTTGGTGGGGGTGGGGGTGGTTTTTCTGCTTCCTCAAATTATATCAGATTATCACCTATAACAATAATAGTGTCTGTGATGTGTAGCTAGCACTCAGTCTTAGAAAAACAGGAAGATCGAATCTAGAGGAAGGGATAGTCATAATAATAGGTAATAATTTACTAAGAGATCAGTCAGTATGTTTTATGCACTGCACTTTTCTTACAGCAAAATGATATTTTTATATCTTTTTTTTTTTTGGCTGTGTTGGGTCTTTGTTGCTGCATGCAGGGTTTCTCTAGTTGCGTTGAGTGGGGACTACTCTTTGTTGCAATGCACGGGTTTCTCATTGCGGTGGCTTCTCTTGTTGTGGAGCATGGGCTCTAGGCACGTGGGCTTCAGTAGTTGTGGCTCGTGGGCTCTAAAGCGCAGGCTCAGTAGTTGTGGCGCACGGGCTTAGTTGCTCCGCGGCATGTGGGATCTTCCTGGACCAGGACTCGAACCCGTGTCCCCCGCATTGGCAGGCAGATTCTTAACCTCTGTGCCACCAGGGAGTCCCTTTTATATCATTTCATAGAAGAGGAAAGTGAAACTAAACAACTTCCTCTAAGTCCTACAGGCAGGAAGGAGCAGTGCTGGGATTTGAATGAGGTTTTGTTTACCTTAACCACTACCCCTTGCTGATCCTCTTTCCCAGCCCAACCATGGCCTTGGGGCTTTTACTTTGTTGGCTCTGTTCTCTTCTTCCTTCATCCTCCTCTCTCTCTCCCATGTGATGAGATTTCGTTCTCAGCTAAACACAGGTCCCTCTAATTTCCCCTCACCGGGACACTTGAAATGAACAGAGACTCAGGCTCCAGGGAGTACACCAGGAATCTTAACCTAATCCTGCAAAATGCTGGCCAGGCAAGAAAACAAAGATGGAGAGAAGCAAATTCTCACTACTTGGTAGAATCAGGTCAGAGTTCTGTTGACGTGCGATTGGGTTAAGGATGAAGAGGGATCTATCTGAGGATTCCAAGAAAATATCACAGTTGGAGCTTGTAGGATAAAAGCAAATATGCCACCATCTCGTTAATTTGTGCACCCCTGCTGGCTATCCTGAGAAAGCATCTGTTCGGTGTCCCTCACAGTAAAGCTATTTGCCCTTGGAAAATGGGTCAGTAGTTTGGCCCTAGTGTCTTCCTTCCTTCTTTCACGGCAATGCTAGAACACACCCATTCAAAACTGCAGGAGCACCCCACGGCAGTTGCTCTCAAAATAGCTGAACCCCATTAAAATTGTCTATGTGGGCATTGTCTCTTGCTTGCTCTACCCTGACTCTGTTGAGTTATTTTTCTTAGGCTTCCCATAGTGGAACTGTAAAAGCTAGTGTTCAGACAGCCAATACAATCAACAGTTCAGTAGGCCTCATGCTAAAGCAGCACTAGATTCAAATGATATTTTTTGACGGGTAGCATCAGATTTGAGATTTACATGGGACCCTTCCCAGAATGAGCTTCCTGACGGGGGAGGAAGCCAGAGGAGCATTTTTTGCCTGGGTCTTCTTGCGAACTCTGCCTTTGGATGTACATTTGAAAGAAGGGAATAGAAATTCCTCTCTGCAAGGAGCTGATCTGATCCCCGATTAAAATATGTTCAACTCTGAAATTAGTAGAGATCAGTGAAAAGAAATGAATGATTTCTTGATCCCAAATGCTGGAGCTTTTTGACTGGGAAGGGACAAGACCCAGAGCCGGAAGAGGTAACAATTAATCATTGCTGAAACAGAACCAGGCAAGGAAGATGCAAAGAGATTCATCTACAAAGTCTTTCATGGATCCACTGATTTAAAAAAAAAAAGTTTATTTAGCACCTAGTAGGTTTGACACTGCTTAAAATAAGAAGATGGATGGTAACATAAAACAGAAAATAGTTTCTGAGCATATATATACATCTCAGGCAATTTGGGCTGCTATAATGAAATACCATAGACAATGGCTTAAATAGCATTTATTTCCCTTGGTTTTGAAGGCTGGCAATCTGAGATCAGGGTACCAGCATGGTTAGGTTCTTGGTGAAGGCTCTCTTCAGGGTTATATTCTTATATGGCCTTTCCTTGGTGCATGCACAAGATCTCGTGTCTCTCCCTCTTTTTAAAAGAGAGCTCATGTCTCTTTCTCTCTTTACTAATCCCATGATTCCCATTAAATTAACCAAAATATAAGCTCACAATTTTAAAAATCACCAAAAACACAAGAGATAAGCCACCATGAGTAAAAAGTAATCAGAATCACCAAATTTAATTTTAATTAGATTCCCAAGGACTTCAGATTTTGAAATTACCATATATAGGTTATAAAATAACTATGTATAAAATATATTTTAAGTGAAATATTTTTATTTGATGAATTAGCTGTCAGTGTGACCAAGCCACTATGAAAAAAGTGAACATTTTAGAGATTATAATTATTGCTATTAAGCCTGTGTTAGGGCTAAATAGCATAGTAAGTATAGCTTGAAAGACAATAAGTAAACTTATCTTACAGGCGACGGAGCTGAAGAAATTACCTAGAATACACCATAAAGAGACAAGGAGAGACTTCCCTGGTGGTCCAGTGGTAAAGAATCTGCTTTCCAATGCTGGGCACGCAGGTTCGATCCCTGGTCGGGGAACTAAGATCCCACGTGCCGCGGCGCAACTAAGCCCGCGTGCCACAACTACTGAGCCCACAAGCCTCAACGAGAGAGCCCATGTGCTACAAACTACAGAGCCCACGTGCTCTGGAACCTGTGTGCCACAACTATGGAGCCCATGAGCCCTGGAGTCTGTGCGCCACTAGAGAGAGAAAACCCGCACGCCACAACTAGAGAGAAGCCCACACGCTGCCACGAAGAGCCTGCGTGCCGCATCGAAGATCCCGTGAGCCACAGCTAAGACCTGACGCAGCCAAAAATAAAATTAAAATAAATAAATACATAAAATGAGACAAGGAGATGGGAAATATAAGTGATTAAAAGAAACGGAAAATAGAAAGAGAAAGTATCATTGCTTGCATTGTCTAACAGAGACCCAGGACAAGAGAATAGAGGAGGGGATTATTCATAGAGATAATGGCTGAGAATTTCCCAGAATTGATAACCAACCTGAGTCTACAGATGCAGGAAGCACAGCGTATAATAAGTAGGATAAATAAAAAGAAACCCATATCTATGTGCACTACAGTGAAGCTGAAGAAAAATCAAAGACAAAGAAAAAATCTTAAAAATGGCCAGAGAGAGAAAATATGTGTCCCCCATAAAGACTGATGTTGATTTCTCAATAGTAACAGTGGGTATCAAATCACAGAGGAAAACGGTTTTCAAAGTGCTGAGAGTAAATACTGTCAGACTAAAATTTTGTGCTAGTTAAAAGCTATCTTTCAAGAATGAGGGATAAACAAAAAATATTTTCAGATAAACTGGGGAAATTTACCTCCAGCACATCCTCATCACAGAACTTCTGTTGTCTTTGAGGGGGGAAGAAAAATGACCCCATTCATAATAAAAACTTTCAGCATATGAGAGATAGAAGGGATTTCCCTTAAGCAAATAAAGGATACCTCTCAAAACCCCTACTGCAATCTTATTCTTCGTGGTGATATACTAACATTCTCTTGCAAATGAGGACCCAGGTAAGGAAGCTGTCACAGGCTGTGTTCCACAGGAAGCAGAACCTGAGAGAGGTCAGCCTGCAAAATGCTTGTTGAAGAGTTCTCCTGAGATCGATATATGTGGAAGGGATAGGAAGAAAGCTGGCTTAGGCAGAGGGAGAAATTGAGCTAGGAAACATTTCTAATGAAGACCTCAACCAAACTCACAGAGTTCTGGAGCCAGGATGGCCCTTTAGAAGTGTACCCAATTGGGACAAAGAGGCTAGGCCTTTATACCATCTTGTCTGTCAGTCATTGGATGAGGGTTGATCCTAGGAGGAACCGTACCTTGAGTGTGACAGGTTTCTTCAACCAAGGCGATCCCCAGAAAGGACTCACAACTGAGGGCCATTTTCCAGCAGCGCTCCCAGCAGCTGTGAAAATGAATCTTTGATTCTCAAAGGGTTGTCTGGCTAGTACATTACATCATCCACCACAGTCTACCTATTAACACAGTTTCTATTCAATATTGTCTGGAATTGTTCCAGAGAAGACATACAGATTGCCAATAGGCACATGAAAAAATGTTTAACATCTCTAATTATTAGTGAAAAACAAAACGAGATATCATTACCTTACGCCCATGAGAATGGCTATTATCCAAAAGACAAGAAATAGCAAGTGTTGGTGAGGATGTGGAGAAAAAGGAACCCTCATACACTGTTGGTGGGAATGTACATTAGAGCAGCCACTATGGAAAACTGTATTAAGATTCCTCAAAAAATTAAGAATAGAACTACCATATGATTCTGGTATTCCACATCTGGGTATTTCCCTGGAGAATACGAAACACTAATTCGAAAAGACATATGCACCCTTATGTTCATCACAGCATTACTTACAATAGCCAAGATATGAAAACAATATAAATGCCCATCAATAGATGAATGGATAAAGAAGATGTGGTATATACATATATAATATAATATTCCTCAGCCATAAATAAGAATAAAATCTTGCTGTTTGCAACAACGTGGTTGGACCCAGAGGGTATTATGCTAAGTGAAATAAGACAGATGGACAAATACCATATGATTTCATTTATATGTAAATTATAAAAAATAAACCAACCAAAAATAAATAAATAAATAAACAAAACAAACCAAACAGAAACAAGCACATAGATACAGAGAACAGAGTAGTTGTTACCAGTGGGGAAGGGCGGTGGAGGGCGAAATGGGTAAAAGGGGTCAACTGCATGCTGATGCGTGAAAACTAAATTTTTGGTGGTGTACACGCTGTAGTGTATACAGAAGTTGAAATATAATGTTTTACACATGAAACTTATACATATGTATTCTATACATCTAAGCGAAGCCGTAAGACATGAAGAAAACAGAGTTAAAGGAAGATAATAACAAGTGAATAAGAAAGTGGCCAGACATGAGATTAAAATGTAAAAATCAACTGCATTCCTAAACCCCAGCCAAAACAGAGAGAATTCTTACATCAGGTGGTAGGTTCATGGACTTTTTTTTTTATAATTATGCTTTACAAGTTGCACATATATTACAAGTACTCTTTTGTATGCATCAAACATTTTGAAATTTAAAAAATCTTTTTAAAGAAAGAAAATCCTGGGCTTCCCTGGTGGCGCAGTGGTTGCGCGTCCACCTGCCGATGCAGGGGAGCCGGGTTCGCGCCCCGGTCTGGGAGGGTCCCACATGCCGCGGAGCGGCTGGGCCCGTGAGCCATGGCCGCTGGGCCTGCGCGTCCGGAGCCTGTGCTCCGCGATGGGAGAGGCCGCAGCAGAGGGAGGCCCACATACCAAAAAAAAAAAAAAAAAAAAAGAAAGAAAATCCTGCATTATGAGAGATACTGGATAAGTGCTACAGTGGAAAGACTGGAAAGAGCTTCATGGAGAAGGTGGATGAGAACCTGGCCTTGAATTACAAATAGGATTTGAAGAACAGTGAAACTAATCTGAGTAGCAAGTGACTGAAGGGGAGGTAGAGTCCCTCCTACCACCCAGTGTAGTGACAAGGCAGTACTTAAAACTTTCTTAGGGTAAAAGTGCAACCTTTTCCAGAATGAGGAGAGAAACCTGCGCTTGTTTCTGCCTGTGGGGGCTTTATGAAGCATTGGCTGGAGGTGCAAAAGGAGGAACAATGGAGAGGCTGCCCAGGATGACAGTATTAATACATTACACCTGGGCCCAAGTTCCGGTACCAGGAGAAATTCTAAACTTCTAGAATTTGACCAGAACAAAGCTTCTAACTGCTATATACAGCATGACCACAAGGCCAATTCTTTGGGAATATTGTGGTTTTGCATAGATACAAGTTTAGTGAGTGGGCATCTAATGTTTTTGCCTGCTTGGTGATACCCATCCACTTTTCTTCAAGACACCATACCTGAAGTTTGCTTAGGAGAATATCCCCTCCGAATTTTTAACCCCTGCAATTTGGAGGCGTGTTTCTCCCATTACCTCCAGGGATGCACAGTTGACCCAGGTCTGGACAATCAAGTCATTTCTTTTCAGTTGGCCATAGTGATGCTTCAGAGGTAGGAACTCTGGAAGCCAGGCCAAAAAGACACAATCCCAGGTTTTTACTAGGACCAAGGAGAGAGAGAATCATTTCTCCTATTGGGGTTGCTGAAGGCACAGGATCTAGGTCTGGTGCTGATGGTAGCCATCTTGCCACCATGAAGGGACAGATTGCCTAAGAATAGAGTGAAAGCAGAGCCAATAGATGAAGAAGAACAGTTTCCTGATACTGAGTATTCTGTTATTTACACTGAACGAGACTTGACTAATGCATCTGAGGTGGTTTGAGAAAGTTCTTCAGTGTTGAATTGGGAGAGTCAGTGTGGTGTTATGGAAGAAGTCAGAGAGACCTGACTCAGATTTCCCTCTATAACAAAAACACTATAGTACCCTAGAAAAATTCATTAACCTCCTGTGCCTAAATTTCCTTCTCTGTAAAATGGAAATTAATGATGGTACATATCTCCTAGGTTGTCAAGATTAAATGTGATAATGCAGTGCTTGACACACAAAAAGCACACAAAAAATATTATGTATTTTTCTTCATATTAGCATTCTTACATACTGACTTTTCTACCCTCTGCTGCTCTGCCATTTGCCTTACTTTTCTTCATATAAAATTATTTCAGATCTACAAGCAGGGAGAGAGAGAGAGAGATTGAGATTATTGATCTAGTCTCCAGGACAAATACAAGCAATTTAAGGCTGAAACCAGACAAGAAAACGTAGTTTCTTGCCAAGGAAGATGCTAGCATTGGCTGCTTAACAGGTGACAGCCCTGTGGGTTTTCTTTGACTCTGTCAGTCAAGCTTCACTTGAGCTTAATCTGATTTGTTACGACTCCAGAGAACTTGTCTGGGAGTTGGGGAGGGTTAATAAATGATACTTCAAGGCCCTTGCAGTTGTGTGGACACCTAACACTTGTCATGTTAGATGTGTCCAGATACAGTCCAGGTTGCCTAAATGCTACCATATGGAGAAGCTGAGCTTTGGGATAGCAGTGTCACATAAATGCTCCTATTTTCCAAAAGAGATGAGAGCTTCTAGAATCCCCGAAACACAGAATGCTTGAATGGAGGGGACTAGGCAATTCTCCATTTACAAATCAGAGCCCAAAGTAAGGAGCTTGCCCAAGGTCTCTTATTTAGTTAAAATTACAACCCTCTTTGTAGTACTTTTCTTTGCCAGAATAAGGAGGAAATTTGAGCCCAGGATGGCAAATAGATCTCAGCTGACATTCCAACTCCAAACAGTTGTTGGCCTTCGGAGCAGCACTGTGTTGTGAAAGATTCCCAGTCTGGCTTTAGAAGAAAATAGTACTGTAATCAATTAGCAGTGTCTGCCATGGACAACAGGCAGAAGAAGTTTGCTGACCTTGAAGACTGGGCCAACAGGTGGTTGCAGCAGGGGTAGGGGTGGGAAGGTCCAGTGTTAAGTTGGACCTATTGTACTCTCTCTCCTTCTTCCTAGACAGGCCCTGTATTTCTGTTTATTCCATGGTGTATTTGATTTTGCACATGGTCAGAATGACTGTGAATCATCACTCCAGGTTACTCTGCATCCTACCTGTGATAAGAAGATAAGCTGCAAAGTCAGTTCCTGGGCTAGCCAGGTAACAGCTTTGTGTTTGTTTTTCCTCTTCCAGTGGGGTGATCACCTGGTCAAACAGATATCTCTCCAGTGCACGAGACCAGACTGCTGCAGAAGTCTATTGTTGCCTTTTCTTTGACTTCTTTGAGGTAAAGATATCATAGATTCTAGAACATAGGAGAGGCTTCTGGGATCATCTGGTGAAATCAGATTTTACAGATGAGGAACCTGAGGCCCAAAGGAGGGAAATGGCTCGTCCAAAGTTACAGAGGGAAAAGCAGGCTGCCTGTCTTTCCACAGCACCGTATTCATTTGCTTTATTCTTTCTCCAACCTTATCTCCCCAGTTATGCTCATCAAATTTCCCACATGAGAATCTTTTGAAAAATAACAAATAAATTAATGGCATGTTGACATACTGCAACTTTAGCAGAGAAGAAGCAACATAAATACAAAGTGACTATGAGTAGCTTATATTTCAAAGGCAAGTAGCAGAAAGTGACAGAAGACTGGAAATGGTGGTGATAGTATTATTCTACTAAGGAGTGTGTCCCATTTCCTAAGTCACATCAGAAATTTTTCTAAGACAGAATGTAAAACATTCCTTTATTTGTAATATCTGCTAAAGACAATATATGAATATATTAATAATTGTACATTTTGGTAATTTTGAAAGTTTTGATAGTTTTGCATTTGAACAAAAAATAAGCCCCTGCTCTGTTCCAAGAATGTTGCTGGGTGTTAGTGAGACAGAGATGAATAAAGCACAGTCCCAGATTTGCAAAGCTCATGGTCTGGTTGGGAAGACAAGTGTACCAAAAAAAAAAAGTACAGCGCAATATGAAGGAAATTATAAATGTGTTCAGAGGGTAAAATAATGGCACAGAGGAGGGACAGAATAACTTTGGGAGGCAGCAGGAAGTTTTTACAGAAACAACATCTGAGCTAGGCTTTGAAGGGTAGACAGGAGTTCTTTAGTAGCTCTTGTGCACTGATCCGCTCAATAAACTTAACAGCTCAGGACATGCCAATTACTGTGTTCGGCACTGGAGGGTGAGATACGTAAGATAAGAGTCCCTGGCCTCTCAGAACTCTTAGACTAGACAAGAGGTAAATATATAAACAAAGAATTACATTGCAATATGTTGAGAGCAAGAGTCATTGAGAGAACCCAAGAGGGTCATAAGGGAAGGCCATGTTAAGGAAAGGACTCGGGGGGTATTTTCTCTCTATGTTTGTAATGCTCCTTTTCAGCAAGTACTTATGGGTCATCATGACAGCAATGCAATATCCACAGGGAAATAACTATTTACAAGATAATTAATGAGAAGATAAGGAAACTGAAAAAGTGATAGAAACCTAGCTAACAACATGCATTTAACAAAAAAAATTTTTAAGCCTCTACCATGTGCTAAGCAGCATACTAATTTGTGGCCATACAAGAGAGAGAAATACCAGGTGGGCATAAAATCAAGGGGTTAATGGCATGGGTGATGGAGTCAGCCTGCCTGGGTTCAAATCCCAGTTTCCCAACCTGTTAGCTATGAGATTTTGGACTAGTTGTTGAACCTCTCCGTACTTTAGTTTCCTCATCTGCAAAAAGTGGATGACAAAATAACTCTGGTTATTGTGTTATTAAAGACAATAAAGCAGGCAAAGGGCTCAACTTAGTGCTGGACACATGATAAGTTCAATAAAAGTGTTACCATGAAGAAGATGATGAGGAGGAGGATGATAAACAGATGCTGAATATGAAGAGCATTGTGATGAATTTGGACTTCCTCTTCAACCACCAAAGCCAATAAAAGGTTTTAATCAAAGAAGTGACATGATCAGATTAAATTTTAAAAATATTTTTATTAAATAAATTTAAAATATACACAAAGCAGAGAGCATACTTTAATATACTCTCATATACATACCACTTAGATTCCATAAATACCTAGATTTTGCCACATTTGCCTCATCTGTCAATTTTTTCTCTGCTTAAGAATTTTAAAGTATTATAAAACAATCACAGACATAACTGAATCTTTACATGCCTACGAATGCATCTTGTAAAAATATGGATATTTTCTTAACAAGACTACCATGGCATTATCATTCTTAACATTACTAATCCCTTGGTGTTACCTAACACGCACTCTATATTCAGATTTCTATAGTTGTCTCAAATGTCTTCTTAGTTGGTTGAAATCAGGACCTAAAAAATGCCTACATATTACATTAATTTTAAGCCTCTTGGTCTTTTTAATCCTTTTTTTTTCATACCACAGGTTTTCTGAAAAGAATTAGATTTGTCTTTTTGCTTATTTATGGTGTCATTTAACTTGTTCCTCTATACCACAGTTTTCCTATAAATTGGAAGGTAACTCTAAAATTTTGATTAGATTTGGGTTCAGCAGATTTTGGCAGGAATATTTCATAGTAGTGTGCCAATTATAAGCACTTTTCACCAAAAATGTTCAGGTCTCCTTCCCGGTGTATGGTAGAATAGTACTTCCTTGCCTCATTAAAATTAACTGTGATCATGTGACTTGTTTTGGTTAATTAAATGAGTGAAAGCAAAACATGTATGTTCCTGGGAAGAGCTCTAAGAACCAGTATATGATTTGCCTTTTTCCTTTTCCTCTGCCAGTGTGATCATGGGAGGGCATGTTGAGATGCTCTTCTATCAGCCTGGGCCCTGGTTAGGTAAGTAATCACTGAAATTTAGGTGTATTTGTTATTGCAGCATAATCTTGTCCATTTTGACTAATATATTGCATCAGATCATAAGGTGCATAATGTCTAGTTGTCCCACTTGTAATAATTCGTTGGTATATTCACGCTTTTCAAGCATACATGGAAAATTCTCCAGAATAGATCATATACTAGGCCATAAAATGTCTCAATAAATTTAAAAGAATTGAAATAACACGAAGTATGTTCTCCAACCACAACAGAATTAAATTAGAAATCAATAGCAGAAAGAAATTTGAGAAACCACGAATGTTTGGAAATTAAACAACACATTTCTAAATAACTCATGGATCAAAGAAGAAACCACAAGGGAAATTTGAATTGATTTAAAATGAAAGCAAAATATATCAGAATTTATGGGATGCAACTAAAGCAGTGCTAAGAGGGAAGTATATAGGTTTAAATACCTATGTTAAACAAAAATAATCTCAAATCAGTAACCAATCTTCCACCTTAAGAATCTAGAAAGTGAAGAGCAAAGTAAACACAAAGTAAGGAGAGGAAAGTAAATCATAAAGATTAGAAGGCAAGTCAATGAAATACACAACAAAAAGTTAAGGAAATCAATGAAATCATAAGTTGAATGTCTGAAAAGATCATCAAAATTGACCAAACCTTTAGCTAGAGTAAGGAAAAGAAAAGACACATATCATCAAATCAGGAATGAAATAGAGGATATCACCATTAACTCTACAGAAATTAAAAAGATAAGGGAAAACCATGAATAGCTTTATACCAAAAAAATAGACCAAATGAAAAAATTTTAAATTCTTAGAAAAACACAAATTACCAAAACTGACCCAAGAAGAAATAAAAAATCTGAAGAGATCCATAACAAGTAAAGAAATTGAATTAGTAATTAAAAATCTTCCTGGAAAAAAAGCCTAAGCCTAGATGGCTTCATTGGTGAATCCTATCAAACATTTAAAGATATAATAGCAATCCTTCACAAATTCTTCCAGAACATACTGGAGGAAGGAACACTTCCCAACTCACTTTATGAAACCAGTATTACTCTGATACCAAAGCCAAAGACATAACACAAATAAAAAATTTAGGCCAATGTCCTCAATATAGACATAAAAATCCTCAAAATATTAGCAAACCAAATCCAATGTCATAAAAGATTAGACATTATGATCGAGTGAGAATTATCCCAGGAAAGCAAAATTGGTTTAACATTCAATGGGGTAAAAGCCTACATCCCTCCATTGTAAATTTCCTCATCAATCTTTAATCCAATGATTTCATCCACTGATGATCATTGTCTGAATCAATTATTTCATTAAGAATTGCAGAATGATGAATTTCTAATGCTATCCTTCCTAACACATTTGTTAGTTAGAATCCCTCTGTAAAAGATAAAAATTTCCCGCGTCAACTAGGACTTTAATGCTACTCTGGAATACACTTCATCCAGGAAAGGCAGGATGTATATTTGTTTCTTTCCCTTTAATTGTAAGTTTGCAGAGTAAGGTGTTGGTGACCTAGTTACTGCTAATTGTGTCCAATGATGTGTTTTTCTCCTTCTTTCCTTTTTTTTCCCCTTCCTTTTCTTTTCACTTTCTCTTTTTTTGAGTATCATTTTGAATGTATGGTTTTTATATATTCAATGTGTTTTAATCAATTTTAGTCATAATTCTATTGAGGCATAAAATGTCTTGTTTTAGCCAATGCGAAGTCCCTCACGTCAGATCTTTGTTTTTTTAACTGGACCTCATTACTCTTTAATAGTTTCCTTGCTTCCTTATACAATAACATATCCCCAACTCAGTTATTCTATTTCCTGCCATTTCTACATGCATTTCTGCTTCCTTTTAGTAGGAAGGTATTTAGAGCCCACAATCTGGGTCCTGGGCTTACTCATTATTCCTGGGTCACCATTGCTTCTAGGCCTTTTTAGTGGACAATTAGGAATAAGTATTTTTGAAAAAGAATCATTAGTTCACACTGATATTTGCAATTTATTTTTAGAGCATTATGCTAAGTGAGATAGAGAAAGACAGGTACTGTATGCTATTACTTACATGTGCAACCTAAAAAAGTTGAATGTGTAAAAACAGAGTAGAATGATGGTTACCAGGGGTTGGGGGGTGGGGAATTGGGAGATGTTGTTTAAGGGTACAGATTTGCAACTAGTAGACAAGTAAGTTCTGGAGATCTAATGCACAGTGTAGTGATTGTAGTCAACAGTGCTATAGTGTAAACTTCAAAGTTGCTAATTAGACTAGATTTTTACTGTTCTCAACACAAAGAAGAGATGATGATTACTCTGTCACTGTAGTAATCATATTGCAATATATAAATGTACCAAACCAACACGTTGTACACCTCAAACTTATATAATGTTATATGTCAATTATATCTCAATTAAAAATTAAGGTATTTATTAACTTCTAAAATAATAGTTGTCTTATTTTGCTAAAAATCTTTGTTCTAACAACATTAATATGATTAATAATTTGTTTTATCCTACAATATATATAAAATATTTCTAAAAGTAATACCAATATTGCTATAATTTATACTATATTTAGAATATGTTTATATGAATTATATTACATTACATGTAAAATATGTTAGATTTATAGTGTAAAGTAATATTACTATATAATAACATATTAGTATACTTGCAGTATAAGAAATTATCATTTTATAGGTCAAAAATGGTAAAATATTGGCAATTTCATATGGTTCAACCTAATGCTAACAGTAAGACTACTGAATGAAGTTTAAGATTTATTTGCAACTTTTCTTGGTTCTTAAAATATATTTCATAAGAATGTAAGGTCAAAATACTTTTATGAAAGTTACTTGAAATAATTATTTTCTTCGTGTGGTTAATAAACAGTTGTTTTTATTTTTTTCATTTTAATTTGGTTTTAATTTTTAGAAATCTCTTATTTTATTTTACTTAATGTTATTTTTTGAATATGTAAACATTTACATGATTCCAAAGTCAAGATTTATAAGAGGACACATTCAGAGAAGTTTTGCTGCCAACCTGTGTCCTCAATTGTGCACACCCTCTCTTGTATTTTGATAAGTTTTTGGTTTATCTTCCAGAATTTTCCTTTGCAAATATAAGCAAATAGTATATACATATGTGTGTGTAAGCATGTTTGTGGTTTCCCCTTTCTTATACAAAGTTATGTATACTGTTCTGCATCTTGCTTGTTTCTCATGAGAATATCAGATTAGCATTTTGAAAAGATCACTCCATCTCCTGTAGGCAGAAGAGATTGGAAATGGACATCCTACTGGAAATAGGGAGGCAAATTTGGAGGCCACAGCAGTTGTCTAAGCAAGCAATGTTGGTGGTGGTCAGGACTAGGGTAGTGGCAGTGGAGATGGAGAGAAGTGGACAGATTGGAGATAAATTTTGGAGGTTGGAGGTATAGGACCTAGAGGTTGTTTGGATGTAGGTGGAACCCATACCTTTGTGCAGAAAATCCAGGCCATCCCCCGGTCACATTTATATTCCCAGTGGGATGCAATTTTCTATGGAATAGAATACTAGACCATGTCTATACTCTTTTCTTTTCTAAAAAAAGTTATAATAGAAAATTTCAAACATACATAAACTAGAAGAGTATACTGAACTCCAACACACTAATCACAGAGATGCAACAATTATCAACCTATGGCCTACCTAATTTTATCTATACTCCCAGCTGCTCGTATCACCCTCCCCCACCCCTAACAATATTTTGAAGCAAATACTGGGAATCTTGTCATTTTATCTCCCTGTTCAGTATTTTCCAGCACCTTGGGGAGACATTGTTATCTAAATCCCACTGTTCCTTTCTCTGATACCTGCCACTCTACTAACTGACTCATTAAAGTTCATTGCTTTATTATAAGGCTTTGATCCCTTTAAAAATTCAACATAGCTTGTGTTTCACAGAGATACCCAATGCACAGTTTGACTTAAAAATGGAATCCCTTTGCTTGCAGGATCGTAGTGGTGGAGAAAAAGGTCAGGTATAAAGGTGACTTATTCATCCACAAACACTCCTCCCGACTTCCCCATGAAAACACTGCAGTGTGGTTGGCAGTAGAAGCCATAACCAAGTGCCCTTGTGCCGCAGGGCATGTGGCATGTCGTTTCTCCTAGAGAAGCTCCCTGACTCGTGGCAACCAGTCAGCCTCTCCTTTTTGACTTCCCACTGAGCTGTGACTCAGATATAACTTTCTGCTCATGCCACCAAATACTTGGACTGAGTATGTTACAGCCTATTTACTTGCTGAAGTGGAAGGCCTTTCTTCCCACTTGGAGTCTTCATTGTCATTACTTGCAGCCTGAAGCTATCCTGACTTATCTCAATGTCCTTTGCACCAATATCTGTTTTATTGTACAAGCATGTCTGTAGGAGTTACCATGCAATGCTCAGTTACTGGCAATTTTCCTAACCTCTCTCAGAACTCCATTTTCCCAGCTCTAAAGTAGAGCCCATTTTACCACCTGCTTCCTAGCCTTGATGTGATGATTAAAGATGGTACCTAAAGATACCTAGCACTATGTCTCAGACACACTTGTTACTGCATTAACTCATCTCATGGATACCAATTTTGTCTTCCACATTTACCCCGTGTTCTGAGCCCTCTTTCCTGTCTGCTTTGGTTATTATTATTATTGGGAGTAGAACTGTCTGACAAAGGAAAGATTCTTGATCATTGTGAGTCTCAATATTCTCAGGTGTAAAATGGGATTTTAATATGTGTAAAACATTTTGTGGGTTAAACCAAAAAATGGATATAAAAGTGACCAGCACTGTGCCTGGCACATAATAAGTATTTGACAAAGACTTGGGGGGATTGTCAGAGCCTGGGCTGGGTCACCGATTGGGATGGTGTATGTCTCTCTGACAGATTCTTCTCCTCAGGTTGAAAAGATTAAGGTGTCATTCCTCAGGTGGGCAGAGAGACACAAGCTTTTCCTGCCAGTCTAACAAGTCTCATGTCAGAGGGCTATAAACAGTAGTTGTTCTCCTTGGAAACTATTTGGGCCCAAACATAAAATTATTTGAACTAACCTGAATTGTTTAATAAATGCCACAAATTTCCAGAGTTCTACAGGTATCTTAAAATGAGCTTGTTTCATTATTTATCAATTCTCTCCACATTATCAACTGTATGTAGTCAACTAATTTATCTTGTCCTAGAGCTAAGAAATCAATCCATTTTAGGTAGATTATGACTATAGTTCTGGAACTCAGTAGCCTTTGTGCTACTAAACTCAGTTGAACAGGCCCCCAGGGATGAGGGGGTGGGAAGGAGACAGCACCATAGTGGAAAAAGTGGTTTTAATTTTAACTTTTATTCGGTATTAACCATTTTCCCACACTGCTTTGTAAATCATAGAGAGGAAAAAGAACAAAGCAATAAAAGCAAAATATGTTCAAATAAAGCCCCACAGTGTAGCATAGTAGTAGGTGGTGAAGCCCTTGGGGGCTTAATTTTTTTTAAATGCTTCATTTGCTTCTGAATTTGAAATTTCAGAAGGCAGAAGAAAACCTCAGTTTTGACTTAAAAAAAAATAGTTTAGATTGCTTTTGAATCAAGACCAAAAAAATGCCCCCTCAAAGCTCTCTTCCAGGAAATGATTCTTGATTATTATCTCACCCAATTTTTTATTTTATTTTTTAAAATTATTTGTTTATTTATTTATTTTTTGGTTGCATTGGGTCTTCGTTGCTGCATGCGGGCTTCTCTAGTTGCGGTGAGCTGGGGCTACTCTTCGTTGTGGTGCACGGGCTTCTCATTACGGTAACTTCTCTTGTTGCGGAGCATGGGTTCTAGGTGCGCAGTCTTCAGTAGTTGCAACACGCAGGCTCAGTAGTTGCAGCATGCGGGCTCAGTAGTTGCAGCACGCAGGCCCTAGAGTGTGCGGGCTTCAGTAGTTGTGGTGCACAGGCTCAGTAGTTGTGGCTCGTGGGCTCTAGAGCGCAGGCTCAGTAGTTGTGGCACACAGACTTAGTTGCTCTGCGGCCTGTGGGACCTTCCCAGACTGGGGATCGAACCCGTGTCACCTGCATTATCAGGTGGATTCTTAACCGCTGCGCACCAGGGAAGTCCCTCACCAATTTTTTTTAACAAGGGGGATACTAGCCTCCTACTTGTAAGGTTTGTGTAGGGCTGTTGTATTGTTTAGGTCATTGTATTAGTCTGTCTCTGGTGTACAGTGGAGTTGCATCAAATACACATTAAACTCTGTGAATTCAGCTGCCTGCATTTGGCAAAAGAAGAGAGAGGCAGACAGGATTTGAAAAGTGTGAGCAAGTCCACCCTCTATTCCACTGGCCCGTGAGCAAATGTTTATTGGTTTCATGGAATGCAGTAATTGCAAAACTTCTTCTCCAGGCTAAGTGTGAGTTTAGTGCTGGAAACTCAAATTTTTTTATAGTGTGGTCGTAAAACTTCTTTATTTGGTGATAAAAAGAAGAAAAAGCAATATCTTCCACCCCTAGAAAGAAGCGTAATGGACTTTGAAGGGTAGTTACAGCTTTATGCACCAACTTCAAACCAACCCCCACAAAGGTGGGACTCTACTGCAAGCCAGATGTAGGAGACGTGAATCAGCGTGGCTGCCCAGATCGTAGCAGTTTCCTCAATAGCACCTCTGTCCTGTCTTCCCTGGCTGAATAATCCTGGGGCAAAGACGTGGCCTAAGCAAGGACAACCAGACTCTCCATCCCAGGAACCTGAAATCTGAGTGAAGAGATGCAGACCGAGACATCTCCACAGCAGTTATTTGAGTGGCAGCTTCAGTGACTCCCAGGGCTGAAATCCCCCAAGCTGCCCTCGTCCCCGCTCCTTTCAAATCCTAATTGTTTGGCAACTCTTACGATTCTGTGAGTTTTCCTAATATATTAAAGGAAGTTAGCCAGAGTTGCTTTGTGTGTTTGCAACCAAAAGAACTTTAATTAATACACCAAGTTATCATCCCATTAAGTAAAAGCTTCTTGGAATTAGAACTGAATCATTAACAAAAGCTCAAAGGGCCTGGAGGGTGCCCGCTACACAAACAGCTCTGGATGATGCAAAATGAAGATGCCAAAGGACAGAACCATTGCAGTTCAAGACTATAGGCCAGTATTTCCTAAACTGGGTTCCGTGGGACCCTAATCCAGCAAAATGATTTCTGATTTAAAAGATTCCATGGTCAAATCAGTTAGAGAAATGCAGTATACTCTATTCCTTACCTAGAAAGTCACGCAAATAAGCCCCTCAAACTCACTTAAAAGCCCAGCAGTAAAGACATTTAATTTGCTAAACCGGAATTTCTAAAGTGTATTAAATAGCATCCAATCTTCTCCACCTCCATTCCTCTACCCACCCCTCAAAACACCTGTTAACACATATTAATAGAAACTGTGGGGAGACAACTGCTAGTGAGATGTTTCCTGGGAGCTTTGACTTTACACTCACACCTCTCTGGTAAAGACATCTGGTCTCTCCATCATTCCTCAGGTGTTTACTGAGAACTGTAATGTGCCCAGCCCTGTGCTGGGTGTTCTAGAGGCAGCCATGGTATGGTGGAAGGAGCCTTGTAGGAGGAGTGAGAAGACCTGGTTAGAGCCCCAGCTCTGATCTGGAACTCAGAACTGGCTTTGTTCACATGGGTAATCCTTGACCTCATTCTGAATCAATTTCTTTGTCTCTCAAATAGGACTAGTAATATGGACCTCACCTTACAACTGGATTGTTAAAAAGATCTAATAGGGTAATGGATGTGAGGGCACTTTGTAAATTGCAAGGCATTATATGAATATTAGCTTTTAGAAGGAATAAATAACTTAGAAAATTATGTCAGATGTTTAAGAGAGAGAGAGCACGCAACCCATAGGCTCACAGGCTTATAGCTGTGATTTATGGATACAATAAATATTTTAATATCACAGTTGAACGTTAAGTGTGTCAAGACAATTTACTAATCCGATGAAATATGAATTTTCATTTGTACCTGTATTTGTTATTTTATATAACAAATTACCCCAAAGCTCAGTGGCATACAATAATCAATATTTATTTCTTGTTTGTGTGTCTGAAGATTGCCTGGGATTCAGCTGATCTGGGCTGGACTTGGCTGGGTTTGGCTCTAAGCTGTGAGTTGTTCCAGGTCTGCTCTACATGTCTGTTACCCTCCTTGGACACATGACATTGATAATGGCAGAGTACAAAAGAGCACACCTAACCACACAAGTACATTTCAAGGCTAGCTTGGTCAAGTCCATTAACATCCCACTGGACGAAGCAAGTCACATGATAAATCCCAGCATCAATGGGTAAGGGAAGAAGACTCCTCCAATGGAGGTGGAATAGGGGTAGGGGAAGAGAATATTCACTGGGCAGTAACCTATCTTGGACAGTCTCCATGTTCTTACCTTCTTCCATTTCAAGCAGGTATTCAGCCCCATAAGGGATTACTTCCTCAGGGATTATTTTGTGTCTAAGAGGCAGCAGGAGTAGAAATACTTGAAGACAGAAACTTTTCCTGTTCGTCATAAAAGCCTAAAAATTTCTGAAGCAACTATATGTTTGAGGTCAACCGGAAGTGAGAGAATGCCTTTGAAGTTAACCACAGGAAAAAGGAAGAGAGTTCACAGAATTTAAGTAGAAGTCAGTGAGGATGGAAAAACCATTGGCCAAAACGTGGCTCCTAAGTACAGAGATGCTGTGCCTCAAAAAAAAAAAAAAAAAAAAAAGTTCCCCTATCCCCACAGGGAGCTCACAATAGAGCCCCCATACCTAAAGTGACCACTGAGCGACTGGACACCATGATAGCCTGGAGTTTGGAGCACTACCCCTACTCTTTGGACACCACCTGAGGTTCTGGATTGACATGGGGCCCTGGAAAGGTACAGGTTCCATAATGACTGAGGCTGAATTTCCTGCTGGCTTGAGCACTTGGAAGAAGAAAACGTTGCTCTTTAAAAGATGAAAAAGATTATATAAGTTGCACAACTGTATTTACAGCCTAAGATTCTTACCTACCACATGGGTTATTTTATTTGCTGTTATAAATGATGTTATGAACTTTTGGGGTGATTTGAAGTTTGTTGCCAGGTTTAGTAAATCAAAATACAGATACCCAATTAAATTTGTGTTTCAGATGAACAAGAAATAATTTTTTTTAGTATTAGTATATCCTAGGCAATATTTGAGACATACTTATACTAAAAATTATTCTTTATTTCTCTAAAATACAAATTTAATTGGGTGTGCTATATTTTATTCAATAACACTATGTAGGGCTCTGTAAGCATAAAGCATATTTGGACCAGTAAAGGGTGACTTTTGGATGACCTGGCCATTTCTGACCTGTTGTACAGCCATCCAACATACTTTTTGAGAGCTGGGGTTACCCAAAGTGGAAGGTGGGCTTCCCACTGGGGACACTCAAAGGGTGCTGAGCTCCCCTGTCCCTGATATATTGAGTGCTTTGCCCACGACTTGCCTCTCTATTCAGAAGACATGTCAGGCAAGAGCAGCAGGAATTCTCACATTCAGCCTGCTTCTTCCCTGCCCTTACTAATTTAGGATGGTTTCCACAATTTTGTGGACATAACTGTGTAATCTAATAAAGGTAGATTAAATTACAGTTGAGTATTTTCCGATCTGAACGTGGGAAAAATGTATCCTGTTTCAAAAAAATGATCAACCGCCCCGCACTCGTTTTGTTTTTCTTTTATCTGGGAACTGGGCAAGCAGGAACTATCTTGGGTTATTGTATGTGAAAGTCTCAAAGCTGTGTTGGCTTTGTAACAAAAAATAAAAAACCAGGATAACCCTCAAGTCCACAAAATTTTGTTCTACCACACACCAAAGATAGGAGGAACCTGAACTACGGCTTTGGAAATAGGTATTTCACGTTAAGAAAAATAAAAGCACTCATCTTTGTCACCACCACATAACACACACATACACGCACACACACACCATTTCTGAAGACTCTTCAAGTGAGAAATGCTGGCTACTAAATCACTTCAGTAATTCTGTGAGCAGAAAAAAGAACATGAATTTGAACCAAATGAAATATTGGCTCTGTTCAGGTTCAGCTGGCAGCATATTTAGATACAGAGATTTTGATCTGGTTCAATAGGTTTAGAGTATTAGGGTGGTGAACTCTGTTTTTGGGTTCACAGTGGAGGTTGAGTCCCAAGTGAGAGAAAATGATGTTCTTCCCCACTTCACATCTTTTAAAAAAGACCTCTTGTTTCCATTGATTGATTAACTGATTGTTTGGCACTGTTAGCTTTGCCCAGTGGTCTAATGCATAATAGCACATCTCCAGTGAAGTAGAGTTTGTTTGCTAAAAACTTGTGGTTGTTTCTTGGCCATTTTCTCATTAGTAGAGTGAGATGGGCAGGACCCACAGCAAGTCAAAAAGGCTAGCGTTGAACATAAGACCACTGGAAATGAAGTCTAAGTCTATTTTGGATACCTCCAAGAAATTTTTTCTTCTTCTTGCCTCAGCAAATGGATTTGGAGCTTTCTAGAACTCAGAAGATTCAACATGAGATGCTCAAAGCTCCAGAAAGCATAAGAAGCTTTCCTTAATTCATGCAGTACACATATTTAATCTGTTGGCTGAGGTTGACCACTCCATGTTTTTAAGAATAAAATGTCTGAAAATAAAGTGAGAATGTATGCAAAAAAAACCCCAAAACAAAAACTCTTTGGATGATATCTCACTGTAGTTTTGATTTGCATTTCTCTAATGATTAATGATGTTGAGCATTCTTTCATGTGTTTGTTGGCAATCTGTATATCTTCGTTGGAGAAATGTCTATTTAGGTCTTCTGCCCGTTTTTGGATCGGGTTGTTTGTTTTTTTGTTATTGAACTGCATGAGTTGCTTGTAAATTTTGGAGATTAATCCTTTGTCAGTTGCTTCATTTGCAAATATTTTCTCCCATTCTGAGGGTTGTTTTTTGGTCTTGTTTATGGTATCTTTTGCTGTGCAAAAGCTTTTAAGTTTCATTAGGTCCCATTTGTTTATTTTTGTTTTTATTTCCATTTCTCTAGGAGGTGGGTCCAAAAGGATCTTGCTGTGATTTATGTCATAGACTGTTCTGCTTATGTTTTCCTCTTAGAGTTTGATAGTGTCTGGCCTTACAT
>NC_041221.1:153619048-153622153 GCF_002837175.3 Physeter macrocephalus
GATCAGCTAGGTGGTTTGTGACCACCTAGAGGGGTGGGATAGGGAGGGTGGGAGGGAGGGAGATGCAAGAGGGAAGAGATATGGGAACATATGTATATGTATAACTGATTCACTTTGTTGTAAAGCAGAAACTAACACACCATTGTAAAGCAATTATACTCCAATAAAGATGTTAAAAAAAAAAAAACTCTTTGGAGGAATAAAATTAAAGCGTCCAAGAGAACAAACATTTTAACACCGTAAAACTCTTCAGAAACACCTTAATATTCAGTGTACAAATTACAAACAATTCTTAGTTGTTTATTTTAATTTTTTCAATGAAGTATAGTTGACTTACAATTTTGTGTTATTTTGCTGTTGTACAGCAAAGTGATTCAGTTATACATAGATATACATATTCTTTTCCATTATGGTTTATTACAGGATATTGAATATACTTCCCTGTGCTATACAGTAGTACCTTGTTGTTTATCTATTTTATACATAATAGTTTATATCTGCTACTCCCAAACTCATAATTTATCCCTCCCCACCCTCTTTCCCTTTTGGTAACCATAAGTTTGTTTTCTTTTTTTTTTTTTTTGCGGTATGCGGACCTTTCACTGTTGTGGCCTCTCCCATTGCGGAGCACAGGCTCTGGACACGCAGGCTCAGTGGCCATGGCTCACGGGCCCAGCCACTCCGCGGCATGTGGGATCTTCCTGGACCAGGGCACGAACCCATGTCCCCTGCATCAGCAGGCGGACCCTCAACCACTGTGCCACCAGGGAAGCCCCATAAGTCTGTTTTCTATGTCTGTGAGTCTGTTTCTGTTTTGTAAATAAGTTCATTTGTGTCATATATTAGATTCCACATATAAGTGATATCATATGGTATTTGTCTTTTTAAAAAAATTTTATTCTATTTATTTTTTATACAGCAGGTGCATCGGCAGGCGGACGCGCAACCGCTGCGCCACCAGGGAAGCCCCATATACAGCAGGTTCTTATTAGTAAAATAGATATATTATTTTACTAATTAGTAAAAATATATTTGTATATTAGTAAAAATACATATATTTTATACATATTAGTGTATATATGTCAATCCCAATCTCCCAGTTCATCCCCACCACCCCCACCACCCCCACCCTGCTTTCCCCATTTGGTGTCCATACTTTTGTTCTCTACATCTGGGTCTCTATTTCTGCCTTACAAACTGGTTCATCTATACCATTTGTCTAGGTTCCACATATATGCATTAATATACGATATTTGTTTTTTTCTTTCTGACTTACTTCACTCTGTATGACAGTCTCTAGGTCCATCCACGTCTCTAAAAATGACCCAATTTCGTTCCTTTTCATGGCTGAGTAATATTCCATTGTGTATATATACCACATTTTCTTGATCCATTCGTCTGTTGATGGGCATTTAGGTTGCATCCATGTCCTGGCTATTGTAAATAGTGCTGCAATGAACATTGGGGTGCATGTATCTTTTCGAATTATGGTTTTCTCTGGGTATATGCCCAGTAGTGGGATTGCTGAGTCATATGGTAATTCTATTTTTAGTTTTTTAAGGAACCTCTATACTGTTCTCCATATTGGCTGTATCATTTTACATTCCCACCAACAATGCAAGAGGGTTCCCTTTTCCATCTGTATGTCTTCTTTGGAGAAATGTCTATTTAGGTTTTCTGCCCATTTTTGGATTGGGTTGTTTGTTTTTTTTTTTACTATTGAGCTGCATGAGCTGTTTATATATTTTGAAGATTAATCCTTTGTCCATTGATTCATTTACAAATATTTTCTCCCATTCTGAGGGTTGTCTTTTCGTCTTGTTTATAGTTTCCTTTGCTGTGTAACAGCTTTTAAATTTCATTAGGTCCCATTTGTTTATTTTTGTTTTTATTTCTATTTCACTAGGAGGTGAGTCAGAAAAGATCTTGCTATGATTTATGTCATAGACTGTTCTGCCTATGTTTTCCTCTAAGAGTTTGATAGTGTCTGGCCTTACATTTAGGTCTTTAATCCATTTTGAGTTTATTTTTGTGTATGGTGTTAGGGATTGTTCTAATTTCATTCTTTTACATGTAGTTGTCCAGTTTTCCCAGCACCACTTATTGAAGAGACTGTCTTTTCTCCATTGTATACCCTTGCCTCCTTTGTCATAGATTAGCTGACCATAGGTGTGTGGGTTTATCTCTGGGCTTTCTATCCTGTTCCATTGATCTATATTTCTGTTTTTGTGCCAGTACCATATTGTCTTGATTACTGTAGCTTTGTAGTATGGTCTGAAGTCAGGGAGCCTGATTCATCCAGCTCTGTTTTTTTCCCTCAAGATTGCTTTGGCTGTTTGGGGTCTTTGTGTCTCCATACAAATTTTAAGATTTCTTCTTCTAGTTCTGTAAAAGATGCCACTGGTGGGCATCCCTGGTGGCGCAGTGGTTGAGAGTCCGCCAGCCGATGCAGGGGACACAGGTTCGTGCCCTGGTCCAGGAAGATCCCACAGGCCGCGGAGCGGCTAGGCCTTTGAGCCATGATCGCTGAGCCTACGCATCTGGAACCTGTGCTCTGCAATGGGTCCAAGAACTTGGTATATCTCTCCATCTGTTGGTATCATCTTTAATTTCTTTCATCAGTGTCTTATAGTTTTCTGCATACAGGTCTTTTGTCTCCCTAGGTAGGTTTATTCCTAGGTATTTTATTCTTTTGTTGCAGTGGTGAATGGGATTGCTTCCTTAATTTCTCTTTCTGATCTTTCATTTTTAGTGTACAGGAATGCAAGAGATTTCTGTGCATTAATTATGTATCCTGCTACTTTACCAAATTCATTGATTAGCTCTAGTAGTTTTCTGGTGGCATCTTTAGGATTCTCTATGTATAGTATCATGTCATCTGCAAACAGTGACAGTTTTACTTCTTTTGCAATTTGTATTCTTTTTATTTCTTTTTCTTCTGTGATTGCCGTGGCTCGGACCTCCAAAACTATGTTGAATAATAGTGGTGAGAGTGGACATCCTTGTCTTGTTCCTGATCTTAGAGGAAATGCTTTCAGTTTTTCACCATTGAGAATGATGTTTGCTGTGGGTTTGTCGTATATGACCTTTATTATGTTGAGGTAG
>NC_041221.1:153622724-153664898 GCF_002837175.3 Physeter macrocephalus
TGTTAATATGGTGTATCACATTGATTGATTTGTGTATATTGAAGAATTCTTGCATCCCTGGGATAAATCCCACTTGATCATGGTGTATGATCCTTTTAATGTGTTGTTGGATTCTGTTTGCTAGTATTTTGTTGAGGATTTTTGCATCTATATTCATCAGTGATATAGGTCTGTAATTTTCTTTTTTTTGTAGTATCTTTGTCTGGTTGTGAAATTGGGGTGATGTTGGCCTCATAGAAGGAGTTTGGGAGTGTTCCTCCCTGTGAGATTTTTTGGAAGAGTTTGAGAAGGTTGGGTGTTAGCTCTTCTCTAAACGTTTGATAGAATTCGCCTGTGAAGTCATCTGGTCCTCGCCTTTTGTTTGTTGGCAGATTTTTAATCACAGTTTCAGTTTCATTAATTATGATTGGTCTGTTCATATTTTCTATTTCTTCCTGGTTCAGTCTTGGAGGGTTATACCTTTCTAAGAATTTGTCCATTTCTTCCAGGTTGTCCATTTTATTGGCATAGAGTTACTTGTAGTAGTCTCTTAGGATTGTCCATTTTATTGGCATAGAGTTGCTTGTAGTAGTCTCTTAGGATGATTTGTATTTCTGTGGTGTCCGTTGTAACTTCTCCTTTTTCATTTCTAATTTTATTGATTGGAGTCCTCTCCCTCTTTTCCTTGATGAGTCTGGCTAAAGGTTTATCAAGTTTGTTTTTCTTGTCAAAGGACCAGATTTTAGTTTTATTGATCTTTGCTATTGTTTTCTTTGTTCCTATTTTATTTATCTCTGCTCTGATCTTTATGATGTTTTTTCCTTCTGCTAACTTTGGGTTTTGTTTGTTCTTCTTTCTCTAGTTCCTTTAGGCGTAAGGTTAAATTGTTTATTTGAGGTTTTTCATGTTTCTTGAGGTAGGATTGTGTTGCTATAAACTTCCCTCTTAGAATTGCTTTTGCTGCATCCCATAGGTTTTGAATCATCGTGTTTTCATTGTAATTTGTCTCTAGGTATATTTTGATTTCCTCTTTGACTTCTTCAGTGGTCTCTTGGTTATTTAGTAACGTATTTTTTAGCCTCCATGTGTTGTGTTTTTCGCTGTAGTTGATTTCTAATCTCATAGCGTTGTGGTCAGAAAGGATGCTTGATATGATTTCAGTTTTCTTAAATTTACCGAGGCTTGATTGTGACCCAAGAGGTGATCTATCCTGGAGATAGTTCCGTGTGCACTTGAGAAGAAAGTGTAATCTGCTGTTTTTGGATGGCATGTCCTATAAATATCAATTAAATCTATCTGGTCTGTTGTGTCATTTAAAGCTTGTGTTTCCTTATTAATTTTCTGTTTGAATGATCTGTCCATTGGTGTAGATGAGGTGTTAAAGTCCCCCACTGTTATTGTGTTTCTGTCGACTTCCTCTTTTATAGCTGTTAGCAGTTGTGTTATGTATTGAGGTGCTCCTTTGTTGGGTGCATGTATATTTATAATTGTTATATCTCCTTCTTGGATTGATCCCTTGATCATTATGTAGTGTCCTTCCTTGTCTCTTGTAACATACTTTATTTTAAAGTCTATTTTATCTGATATGAGTATTGCTACTCCAGCTTTCTTTTGATTTCCATTTGCATGGAATATCTTTTTCCATCCCCTCACTTTCAGTCTGTATGTATCCCTAGGTCTGAAGTGGGTCTCTTGTAGACAGCATATAGATGGGTCTTGTTTCTGTATCCATTCAGCGCCCCTGTGTCTTTTGGTTGGAGCATTTAATCCATTCACATTTAAGGTAATTATAGATATGTATGTTCCTATTACCATTTTCTTATTTGTTTTGGGTTTGTTTTTGTAGGTCTTTCTTCTCTTGTGTTTCCCACTTAGAGAAGTGCCTTTAGCATTTGTTTTAGAGCTGGTTTGGTGGTGCTGAATTCTCTTAACTTTTGCTTGTCTGTAAAGCTTTTGATTTCTCCATCAAATCTAAATGAGATCCTTGCTAGATAGAGTAATATTGGTTGTAGGTACTTCCTTTTTATCACTTTATATATATCGTGCCACTCCCTTCTGGCTTGTAGAGTTTCTGCTGAGAAATCAGTTGTTAACCTTATGGGAGTTCCCTTGTATGTTATTTGTCGTTTTTCCCTTGTTGCTTTTAATAATTTTTCTTTGTCCTTAATTTTTTTCAATTTGATTACCATGTGTCTCAGCATGTTTCTCCTTGGGTTTATCCTGCCTGGGACTCTCTGCGCTTCCTGGACTTGGGTGGTTATTTCCTTTTCCATGTTAGGGAAGTTTTCGACTATAATCTCTGCAAATATTTTGTCTGGTCCTTTCTCTCTCTCTTCTCCTTCTGGGACCCCTATGATGTGAATGCTCATGCATTTAATGTTGTCCCAGAGGTCTCTTAGGCTGTCTTCATTTCTTTTCATTCCTTTTTCCTTATTTTGTTCCGTAGCACTGAATTCCACCATTCTGTCTTCCAGGTCACTTCTCCGTTCTTCTGCCTCAGTTATTCTGCTATTGATTCCTTTTAGTGTAGTTTTCATTTCAGTTATTGTATTGTTCATCTCTGTTTGTTTGTTCTTTAATTCTGTAGGTGTTTGTTCTTTATTTCTTCTAGATCTTTGTTAAACATTTCTTGCATTTTCTCGATCTTTACCTCCATTCTTTTTCTGAGGTCCTGGATGATCTTCATTATCATTACTCTGAATTCTTTTTCTGGGAGGTTGACTATCTCCACTTCATTTAGTTGGTTTTCTGGGGCTTTGTCTTGTTCTTTCATCTGGTACATAGTCCTCTGCCTTTTCATTTTGTCTGTCTTTCTGTGAATGTGGTTTTCATTCCACAGGCTGCAGAATTGTAGTTGTTCTTGCTTCTGCTGTCTGCCTTCTGGTGGATGAGGCTATCTGAGAGGCTTGTGGAAGCTTCCTGATGGAAGGTACTGGTGGTGGGTAGAGCTGGGTGTTGCTCTGGTGGGCAGAGCTCAGTAAAAGTTTAATCTGCTTGTCTGCTGATGGGTGGGGCTGAGTTTCCTCCCTGTTGGTTGTTTGACCTGAGGCAACCCTGCACTGGAGCCTGCAGGCTCTTTGGGCTCTGGAAGGGCTCACACCAAGGAGCAGTGCCTTGTCGCTGCTGTGAGCCACAGCCACCCCCCGCCTCTGCAGAAGACCCTCTAACTCTAGTAGGTAGGTCTGCTTCAGTGTCCTATTGGGGTCACTGCTCCTTCCCCCTGTGTCCTGATGCACACACCAGTTTGTGTGTGCCTTCCAAGAGTGGAGTCTCTGTTCTCCCCCGTCCTGTTGAAGTCCTTCAATCAAATCCAAGTAGCCTTTAAAGTCTGATTCTCTGGGAATTCCTCCTCCTGTTGCCAGACCCCCATGTTCGGACGCCTGATGTGGGGCTCAGAACCTTCACTCCCGTGGGTGGACTTCTGTGGTATAATTGTTCTCCAGTTTGTTAGTCATCCAGCCAGCGGTTATGGGGTTTGATTTTATTGTGATTGTGCCCCTCCTACCATCTCATTGTGGTTTCTCCTTTGTCTTTGGATGTGAGGGTATCTTTTTTGGTGACTTCTGGTCTCTTCCTGTCGATGATTATTCAGCAGTTAGTTGTGATTTCAGTGCTCTTGCAAGAGGGAGTCATCATACATCCTTCTAATCTGCCATCTTGAACCAATCTCCTTGTCTGTCTTTCTGACTTACTGCACTGAGTATGATAATCTCTAAGTCTATCCCTGTTACTGCAAATGGCATTGTTTCATTCTTTTTTATGGCTCAGTGGTATTACATTGTATATACGTACCACATCTTCTTTATCCGTTCATTTGTCAATGGATATTTAGGTTACTTCCATGTCTTGGCTATTGTAAATAGTACTGCTGTGAACCTTGGGGTGCATATATCTTTTCAAATTATAGTTTCCTCAGGAGTGAGATTGCTGGATCATATGGTAGTTCTATTTTTCATTTTTAGGGACCCTCGATACTGTTTTCCATAGTGGTTGTACCAATATACATTCCCACCAACAGTGTAGGAGGGAATTCCTCACCTTCTCCAGCATTTGTTATTTGTAGACTTTTTAATCATGGCCATTCTGACCAGTATGAGGTGGTAAGTCATTGCAGTTTTGATTTGCATTTCTCTCATAATTTGTGATGTTGAGCATCTTTTCATGTGCCTTTTGGTCATATGTATGTTGCCTTTGGAGAAATGTCTATTTTGATCTTCTGCCCATTTTTTGATTGGGTTGTTTGTTATTTTTTATTTTGTTTTTTATTGAGTTGTATGAGCTATTTGTATGTTTTAGAAATTAAGGACTTGTTTGTCACATTGTTTGCAAATATTTACTCCCAGTCCATAGGTTGTCTTTTTGTTGTGTTTATGGTTTCCTCTGCTGTGCAAAAGCTTGTAAGCTTGATTAGATCCCATTTGTCTATTTTTGCTTTTATTTCTATTGCCTTTGGAGACTGACCTAAGAAAACATTGGTATGATTTATGTCAGAGAATGTTTTGCCTACATTCTCTTTCCAGGAGTTTTATGGTGTCATGTCTTATATTTAAGTCTTTATGCCATTTTGAGTTTATTTATGTGTACAGTTTGTAGGTGTGTTCTAAATTCATTGATTTACATTTGTCTGTCCAGCTTTTCCAACACCACATGCTGAAGAGACTGTCTTTTCTCCATTGTATACTCTTGCCTCCTTTGTCAAAGATTAATTGACTCTAGGTGTGTGGGTTTAGTTCTGGGCTCGCTATTCTGTTCCGTTGATCCATATGTCTGTTTTTGTGCCAATACCATGCCATTTTGATTGCTGTAGCTTTGTAGTACTGTCTGAATTCTGGGAGGGTTATGCCTCCAAATTTTTCCTCAGGATTGCTTGGCAATTCTGGGTCTTTTATGCTTTCACATAAATTTTAGGATTATTTTTTCTAGATCTGTCAGAAATGTTGGTAATTTGATAGGGATCACATTAAATCTGTAGATTGCTTTGGGTAGTATGGCCATTTCAACAGTATTAATTCTCCCAGTCTAAGAGCATGGGATATCTTTCCATTTCTTTGAATCATCTTTAGTTTCCTTTATCAATGTTTCATAGTTCTCAGCATATAAGTCTTTCACCTCCTTGGTCAAGTTTATTCCTAAGTATTTTATATATTTTATGTGATTTTAAAAGGGTTTTTCTTAAACTTTCCCTTTGTGATATTTCATTGTTAGTATAAAGAAATGCAACAGGTTTCTGTATGTTAATCTTGTTTCCTGCTACCTTGCTGAATTGATCAGTTCTAGTAGTTTTTGTTGAAGTGTATAAGGTTTTCTATATATAGTATCATGTCATCTGCATACAATGACAGTTTTACCTCTTCATTTCCAATTTGGATACCTTTTATTTCTTTTTCTTGTCTGATTGCTGTGGCTAGGACTTCCAATACTCTGTTGAATAGAAGTTGTGACAGTGGACATCCTTGTCTTGTTCTAGATTTTAGCAGGAAGCCTTTCAGCTTTTCACTGTTGAATATTATGTTTGTCATAAATACCTTTTATTATGTTGACATATGTTCCCTCTATACCCACTTTGGTAAGAGTTCTTATCATGAATGGATGCTGAATTTTATCAAATGATTTTTCTTCATCTAGAGATGATCATGTGATTTTTGTTTTTTCTGTTGTTGATATGGTTATCACATTGATTGATCTGCATATGTTGAACCATCCTTGTGATCGTGGGATGAATCCAACTTGATCATGGTGTATGATCTTTTTTATGTGTTGTTGGCTTCATTTTGCTAATATTTTATTGAGAATTTTTGCATCTATATTCATCAAAGATATTGACCTGTAGTTTTCCTTTTTGGTATTGTCTAGTTTTGGTGTCAGGGCGATGGTGGATTTAGAGAATGACTTTGGGAGTGTTCCCTTCTCTTAAATCTTTTGGAAGAGTTTGAGAGATACTTAGTTGTTTATTTTTAATGATTCCCCAGAATCACTCCACAAATATACATCTCACAGCTAAAATATATTTTAAAAGCCTGAGAGGTGTCTGTCCTGGTTTGATTACTTACTCAGCCCAGTATTCTAAAATTGCTGTAAGTGCAGACTTTTAAAGTCAGGAACATAGAAATTTCAAGCTATCCAGAGCATACCACCTTGACTTTTCAGATGAGTAAACTGAGGTTCACAGAGATGAAGTGATGTACCCAAGGTCACATGATTCATGCTTTATGGAGCCAGAACCAAAACTTGAAT
The DNA here is from genome assembly GCF_002837175.3 of Physeter macrocephalus. Lineage (NCBI taxonomy): Eukaryota > Metazoa > Chordata > Mammalia > Artiodactyla > Physeteridae > Physeter > Physeter macrocephalus. The sequence continues at coordinate 153,628,938 of NC_041221.1, forward strand.
CTCCTGTTCTCAGGTCAGAGCATAAAAGAATTAATATTCACAGTACTGTTCCCAAAGCCTCACAACAGCTCAGATCATCCCAGAATGACTGTCCTGGAATGACTGACCTTTAGCCATTCTGCAGTCCTTACTGCAGGTAAGAAAGAGAACAGGTAAGAAAGAGAACATGGAGATTCTGGAAAGATGTTGAACTATCCCAGGATTGGAGCAAAAGGATTTTCTGCCTCACCCTTAATTACACACAAAAGTTCCCAAACAACCCAATTTCCATAAGCATTCATTGCTGTTTTTCATCATTTGGGGGGCCCTTACATGTTCTGTATCCCCTTTTGCCCTATCAAAAAAAAAAAAAAAAGGTCTTTGCTAACTCAGGCTTAAAGCCACAGGATTTTCTAAGCTGTCCTAGGAGGGTCCTACATGCCTAAAACTTCTTTTTCCTTAAGGACCTAGGGTCTTGACTTGTAGGATGCTGCTATTTGTTAAGCATCATGGGATGATTAATCATGGGATGATTAATCAGTATTTTGCCATCTCTCTTTTCAACTCCATGAGGAGGACATACCCTCCTAAACAACAAACAATTTGTTGTTTAGCTTCCATTATTCCTTTATGGCAACACCTACAAACTCTGACTCTTGGTTGACAAAGAATAAAAAATTTTTAAACATCCTGGGATTAATTACTACTGGGATCTCTCTGCCCATCCATGCTAATAAAGTGTGAGACTTCCCTCTATTTATCATCTTTATTTCCTCAGAGACACCAGAGAACAGCCCTCCCTAACGGAGTGGAATGAATCTGATTAACGCAGGATCCCAGCATCCCCAGTCCTTCATCACACCATCAGAAATAAAAAAGGTGTTTGGGGGGCGGGGGGAGGCATACATTACAGAGTATCTGTGTGACCTTTTGTCTCCTGTAGACAACTGTCACCAGCCAGATTAGCATCTGAGGCAGGTAGTGGAAAGGCCTAATGTTCAGCCCTGTGTTTTTGCTGAAACTAATTTCCTTTCCAGCATTTGAGGCCTTGGCCACTGAGTCTTCCTGACAGGTCTGGCTTTTTTTTGCCAAAGAACAAATGTCAGGGTCTTTCTTGTCTTAGAAGGGAATGTGCTGTCCCACTGGCCTGCAGCAGGTTCCTGAGACACCAGATGCCAGGTCGGAGCCTGTATGTGCTGGCTGTTGACTAGTTGCAATGAAGATTGGCCTGTAGCTATGCCAAGGCCCTCAGCATGGTACCCCTTTAGTCAGGCCTTCCCATTCTTTTGAAAGAAAAGAGGATAGCAGGGTTAGGGGAACCAGGTCCTTGGAAAGGAGAAAGGCAGAAGTCAACACAAAGAAGTCATAAAATCAGGAAAATGTTAGATACATAAGGATTCTTACCTGTCCTTCAAGGCCCTGCATGGTTGACCTCTAATTCTTCAGCTTCCTCTCCCTTCACACCCCCTCACACCCTGTTCCCTGGACACACTTGCCTTATTTCAGGGCCAAGTTCCCTCCCTCCACAGGGCCTTTTGCACAAGCTGTCTTAGCTCCTGGAACATCGCGCACTGCGCCACTGGTACAACCTGCCCTTTATCTATCTAATTGCACTTAACACTCAGCTCTTAGTTCTAAAGTCACAGACTCAGGTCGCCCTGCCTGGACTTTTGGGCAAGGCAGGGCCCACCTATGTAAGGCCTCAGAACACCTGCTTTCACTGTAATTTTATACTTATTTGTGGGATCATTTGAATAGTATCTATTCCTTTCCCATGATGGTAATCTCCATGAAGCCAGCTTCTCTACACTGGTTCCCTACTATCTCCAGCCCCCAGCACACTTCATGGCACAAGGAGACATCTGTGGAATGGATGCAGTCTAGTTAGACTAAGCAGGTATCATGAGCAGCCTTTTTCCCCATAAAGTAACTAAGCCCTTAGAGAGGTTAATCACCTCACCCAAGGTCATGAGCTAGTTAACGGCAGAGCAGAGACTAGAAACTAGGCCAGTTAACTTCTAATACAGCATACTTAACTATACTTATATGTACGTCGTTCAGAGGACCTGGGTTTTAATCTTGACTCTTCCATTTCCTTGCCTTGTAACCTTGATGAAGTAACATAACTTTTCTAAGCCTCATTTTCTTCATTTGCAAAATGGAGTTAATAATGTACCCACATTGTAAATCAATATAACTAATATAATAACTATCAACTATTACCACTCTTGGAATGCCTCAAAAAAATCTAGACTTTATGAATTAAAAATTTGTGATAGTTCAGGTAAAAACTATGAAGAACGCTAAGCTCTTAAGAACTCTTCAGAACTTATTTGAGGAGAAGAGGGAAGGAAGGGACAAAAGATTTAGAATGCAAATGGAAGGTCTTAACATTTGGGAAACAGTGTGTTTAAATTACTTAAAAGGACAAATTGTTTTTAAAATGTCAAATTAGGCATTTTTAGAAGCATTTATTTACAGAGAACCCTGTTATGATAATTACAAACACTTCTTCTCTCTTCATTAAAGTAGGTTCCCTAAGGGGTTTCTATGATACAGTTATTTACTAGCCTCCTTCCAAATAGTATTGGTGCTTAAAAGTAACAACACTGCATGTCCCTTAAAATGTTTTGTAATTGATCTTTTCACTGGTTTCAGCAAGCCCATGTCTCCCAGCTCCGGTGCTGCCATTTCTTTGCATAGAGCAAGCTCTTCCATGCCTCCAAACCTTTGCATTTGCTGTTCGCATTGCCAGGAGCACCCTCCCCCAGATCTTCACAGAGAAGTTTCCTTCTCATTACTGGTGCCAGGGCATGTTCATTCCTCAGTGTGCACCTTGCTAAAAGAGCCATCTCCCCCTCAAACTACCTCACTCGGCTTGGTTTAAACTACTTCATTCCCAACCCTCATTGGGAATTAATCTGGACCTGTGTGGGTGTATTTAATGCCCCTTCTAGGCCGGAGGCTTCATGAGAGGAAGGCCTCTCCTGCTTTGTTCCAGCATCTGAAACAATGCCTGGTATGTAGCTGGTGCTCAGGAGTTATTCAGTGAATCAATGAAATGTGCAGTGTCTAGACCAACTTGGTGTCTGGGTTAGGAAAAACCGATCAGAGTTAATACTGATAGATGCAAACAAATAAACCGGAAGTCCTTAAATCTCTCTAGCATAAGAGCTCTTTCTTTCAGAAATAGCATACAATTTCAGCATTTCTACAGCACATCAGCTGCAGTATTGGCAAACACCGGTAGTCAGGGAGATGAGCGCTGTTTAAAGGGTGGTTAAGATCGATGCTTTAATGAAACAACATACGATAAACCTCACCTTTTTCTCTCTCCTTACCCCACCCACACAACTCGACCACCCTTTTGAAAGCTTTAACCTAGAAATGCTTGAGACCCAATGCCTTGTTTTGTGAAATTAATGCAAGCTGGAAGAAGGCAGTAATGGTAACATTTATACGGGTGTACAATTCTAGGCTTGATAAATATTAAATCAGTCATCCAGGGAAACCAATATAAACAGTGTGTTATCGTTGATTAATTTATTTAAGAATCACCATCTGATTTACTCTCAGAGGAGCTCCATGGAAATTTCATTATTTGATGATGAACATGGTGATGCAGCCTTGTGCTAATGAGGAGAGTTACTGACCCACAAAGATTAAGTGCCTTGTTTAAGGAAATCCAGTGAGCCAGTGGGGACGGATGAGAAAGCAGAATTCTGACTCCTCCCTCTCTCCATTTGTCAAACCTTCCTCTCCTCATCCTGGATTTTTTTCCTTTCCCACTTGCAAATTTTCTCTCCCTTTTCACCTCTACTCCCCATCTCCACCCTTCTCTACTCTGCCTTTCAAAACCATCTTTCACTTATTGCCTTTGCCCTCAGGTCTGTATTTTGGGGGTAGCTGGGTAAGAAGGAGGTGGTTACACCAACTGTTACTAAAAAATGATACATAAAAACTAAGGCTCCCAAACTCAGGTACCTACGCTACAGGGACTTAGATAATTTAAGTAAGTGAACCAGGCTGAATGCCACACAGTAGAGAGTGGTGGAGACTGTGGCAAATAGGGCTGGCATGTGCCCCTTCTAGAGGAGAGAGCAACTCCACAGCTCCAGTCCATTGTTGCCATGCAATGTGAACCCTGCATGACCAGGTTCTTCAAGCTGGATATTTGGGTTTTTAAGGGAAATTTTTCAAATTTTAAAACCCCCAACTTTTTTAGGGCTAGCCCATAGGCTGGCTATTTGCAAACTTGATGTTAAGTGTACTTTGCTCAAAGTCCTTATCGATGGCTGAACCCACTCCACCTCCTGGGACCACATCTTCCTGTCTTACTCTCCTCCTCCCTTCCCACCCCCCCGCCCCCCCAAACATACACACAGCCCAGCATGTACTCCTTTTTTTTTTTTTTTTTAGTTTAGTTTCTCTCTCTTTTGCTCTGTCTGTGCTCTGATGTTTACAGAGTTGCGTTCCCTCTCAAGGCAGAGTTAGTGGAGAGAAGAAAGGTGGGGCAAGGAAGAGTGGGGACCCAGTTACCAGGCTCAGACTGGGGGCTTGCGGTGGAAGGCAACAGAGCGCAGTGAGGGAACTTGGCTTGGCCATAGCCCCTGAGTACTTATGAAGATCCAGCTTAGAAAAATGTGGCAAATAAACACCAAGGCAGGGGCCCCAGCAACCCCCATCCTCTTCTCTTATTTTCCTCTCAGCTTCTCCCTCATCAGTTCTCCAGTCTCATGATAACATTGTCCGAAAGTTCCAGAGAGCTTTCCACATGATCTGAGAACAATAAGTAAACAACCAAAGAAAGAATTTCTAATGCCTTCCAAAGCAAAATTCTGGGCTAAAGTTGTGAGGCCAGAGCGGACACCAGTCCACATTCTGTCCTGGTGGGAAACTGTCTGCTAGTCGTCAGAGTCCAAGATGGCGACCTTGAGAAGGAGCTGACATTAGTCACAGCTCTGTCCCCACATCCCAAGGTACCATTTAAATAGCCTGTCTCCCAGAAATAGAGAACAGGCCACAGTACATAGAAATAACAGTCCCTATGGAAAGACTCTAATGCTTTACAGGTATTATCCATTAATTCTTCCTCTGTGGGGTAGGTACTATTAATTTCATTTTATAGATGGGGGAACTAAGGCAAAGAAAGGTTAAATATTTTACCCAAGGTCACAAATACACCTTTCCCAAGAATACTTTGAAAACTAAATGGGATTCTGCATGTGCCACATTAATAAGATGCAAAGTACTAAAGAAGTGTTCATTTTAATTTTAAACTAATTTGCACAGAGCTATTAGCAGCAGATAATATGTTAATATATTACCCTTCCCAGGGGACTCATTCACTCAATAAATATTGATTGAGCATTCACTATGTCACCCTGGATGTAAGGATGCATGTAGGAGGTTCTAGAATCTCCAAGACTCAGTCCAAAGTGGGGTCATGAGAGATGAGGAGTGCCCCCTCCTCCTACCACATGGCCCTAGACAAGGCACACCACTTGGCTTTGTTCTTAAGCTAGGTGATTCTTTCCAGAGAATGCACAGTTCAGTGGTAAAAGCCTGCCCTGAGGGCCCCCATGCTTTGCAGGACTGCTGAGGCCCTCTGCTCAATCTGTTGTCTGCCTGTGAGTGGATGATAAATCCTCAAGCCCTTGTGTCACTCAACACCACCTTTGCTGCCTTTGCCTGCTCTGCACTAAGACCCCTTCCCAGACTCTCTTTCCTCCTCACATTCCTATTCCTGGGTCCAGGGTCAAGTCCATGACAGGTCACCTTGACATGATTATAAATGGCAAGTTCTAGGAGAGGGCCTGGGTGAACCTGCTTCCCTTCTCTTCTAACAGGACAAACTCTTTCCTCCTACTTTGGGGCATTTCAAGGACATCCAGAAAGACCAGTGATGTGGTGGCCCGATAGTGTGTACGGGAAGGTACTGGGATTCAGCCCAGCTGGTGCTTGTCAGCTGGGAGAGTGACTTCCCTCTGGGGAGTCCCATTTTCTCCATGAGTGAACTGGGAAGGCTGGTCAAGATGTTCTCTGGGTTTCCTTACTATTATCAGTATCATATTCAAAAGATCTTCTTAGACACTCAGACACATGGAAGGGGATACAGGGTCACTCTAGGCAAAGCCAGGATTTCTTACAAGCAGGATAGACATCCACCTCTATGGTGTAATTCCAGGAATGGGAGGCCCTTCCACCTTCCTGATGACAGAAACTCTCCCAAATTATAGTCATTTAGGAAGACTGAATCCATGTTAAAATGCAGTATCATTACAGAATCTTAGCATTAAGTATCCTTAGCTCTAAAGAGACATGCATCTTGGGATTGCATTAAAAAACTTTCACTGTGGTGTGAAGCTGGCAGTTGCCAAGGGAAATAAATAAAGATAGGGCTTTTGGGAACTAGCAGGGAGAAAACATTAGATGAAGTCTCTGGGGAGGAGAAACAGCATTTGTCTTTTCACTGCTATATTCCTGGTATATCCATGGTCCTCTTCTATCTTTAAGCCCATCTTTATTTGACAGAGAAGTAAATGAACAGTCCTTAGCTTTGGATGAAGGAATGTAGAGAGAAGTCCTGGGAAGAGCTTCATGCTTTCTGGCAGGGGGTGAACAGAACCAACCCAAGATAAGTTGAGTGAGCAGAGACAATTCAGAGCTGCTTAGAGTTGGAGGTCCCATCCACAGGCCACAGAAGGAGGAAACCTGGAGGAGGCCAGGAGGGCAGGGCAGCGGAGCCCATCACCAGCTTCAGCTTCCATTCTTTTGACATTGTTCACATTGGGTGGGGCTCCTGCTAAGAGAGGCAGTCTACTTACTGGCTTTGAGTACAGGCTTTGGAATCAGAGAGACTTGACCTTGAACACTGATCCTGTCACCTACTGGTTGTGTGATACCAAAAACATTACTTCATTTCTCTGTGTCTCAGATTCCAGTATGTTAAATCAGGATGCTAATAGTAACTAGCGCATAGGAGTATAATAAGGGTTAAAGGTGAGACTGTCTACAAAACACCTAGCCTGGGGCTGGCACTGAGCAATGCTCAATAAATGGTATGGTGAAGATGATGAAGTGCAGTTAATTCTAAGGAACTGGGTTTCTAAATGTCAATGTCACTTGGGTTGTGGGTCAGGGAATGAATCACATTACGTTATCTGATACCAAGGGTCAGGACTCTGGGAAAGTCCCTGACCCCCTCTGTGCCTCATTTTCACCTTCTGCAGAAGGAGTATAATAATTATATCTATCCCATGGGATTTAGGAGAGGATTCATTTATTCAGCAAATATTTATTAAGCAACTGTTATGTGCTAGGAGCTGCCCTGTGCACTTGGGATACATCTGTGAACAAAATAGGTCGAGATACCTGTACTAGGAACCAACATGTAGGCCTTCTGGAGGAGTTCCTGGCACTTAGTAAGTCCTCAGGGAAAGGAATGAAGAGAGTGTCAGTGACAGAAGAAGACCACCTACAACCTAATACAGCTTCATAGACTCAAAACCTATATTTGCCATTTTCTCAGCTTTGTGACATTGGACAAGTTCTTAATGTCTCTGGGTGTCAGTCTTTCTCGTCTGTTAAAAAGTGGTAACAGCTCTCTTCCTGAGGGTCTTGTAGTACCAAAGTAAAGTGCCTGGTACATGTTAGGCCATCTCTGCAAGTTGGTTACTGTATTAGTTGCCTAGGGCTGCCATAACAAACTTGGTGGCTTAAAATATCAGAAATGTATTCTCTCATAGTTCTAAAGGTCAGAAGTCCAAAATCAAGGTGTTGGCAGAAATGGTTCCTTCTGGAGGCTCAGAGGGAAAATCTGTTCCCTGCCCCTGGTTCTAGCTTCTGAACTAGATGTAGGCAACGCTTGGCATTCTTCGGCTTCTAGCCGCATCCCTCTGATCTCTGCCTCCATTTCCACCCGTTCTACTCCATGTGTCTGCATGTCCTCTCCTCTTTTTTTTTTTTTAAGCCAGTAATTTTTAAAAAATTTTATTTTAATTAATTAATTAATTATTCTTGGCTGTGTTGGGTCTTTGTTGCTGTTTGTGGGCTTTCCCTAGTTGCGGTGAGCGGGAGCTACTCTTTGTTGTGATGAGTGGGCTTCTCATTGTGGTGGCTTCTCTCATTGCGGAGCAGCACAGGCTCTAGGTGCACGGGCTTCAGTAGTTGTGGCATGTGGGCTCAGTAGTTGTGGCTCACGGGCTCTAGAGTACAGGCTCAGTATTTGCGGCACACGGGCTTAGTTGCTCCGCGGCATGTGGGATCTTCCCGGACCGGGGCTCGAACCCATGTCCCCTGCATTGGCAGGCGGATTCTTAACCACTGTGCCACCAGGGAAGTCCCTCCTCTCCTCTTCTTACAAGGACACCAGTCATTGGATTTAGAGCCCATCCTAATCCAGTATGTCCTCATCTTAATTATATCAGCTAAGACCCTTTTTTCAAGTAGGGTCACATTCCAAGCTTCCAGGTGGACATGAATTTGGGAGAGACACTATTCAACTCACTACAGTTCCTTCCTAACCTCTCTCCTCCATTGCAGGGTTTCTGAGCCAAGAGTTTTGAGTGAGATATAGCAGGCTTCCTGTTCAGAACCTGGAGAGCATTGCATCCCCCTTATTTCACCTGTATCACCTCTAGAACCAGAAAGATCATGCTGCCTCTCTGTAAATAGCTATTGAATCATCACAGAGAATGCGCTAGAAGCCTGCAACCACTTAGGAATCATTTTGCTGGTGAAGGAGGCAGGTTTGAGAGTTTCCTCACCTGTGTCCACCATCAAGAAATGAGGCATTGCTTACCTTGGAAAATGAGTCCATTCTTTACAGACCAGTGGTGATTTAACTCCAGTGGTTGAATAACTAATAACCTGAGGTATCAATGAATCAATCCATTACATTTCTAGCTATTTTATCTACATTTCAGCAGAGACCTTCTGGAGGCAAGGTTTTAAATCAAGGGAGTGACTCTAATGGTGGAACTGTCATGCATTTTGGTAGGCTGCTGTGGGAAGATGTTTGGAGAAAGGTAGAACTGTGGCCATTCAGCTTAAGTCTGCTAACATTTCTTGAGCAGCTCCCACATGCAGGGCAGTGATCTAAATGCCCAAGTGGAACTCACTAAGAGAAATCCCAGTTCCTGCCTGTCAGGGATTCATGGTAAAGTAACTACACACAAATAACAGTAAAGCAAGGGAAGTGCACTATGAAAGGGATACGAAGGATGTACATGGGAAAGGCAGGGATTAATTTTGGTGGCAATGAGGCGATAGGGTAAATTGAAAAACCTTGAGGATTAGGCAGCTTTTTTTTTTGCGGTACGCAGGCCTCTCACTGTTGTGGCCTCTCCCGTTGCGGAGCACAGGCTCCGGACGCGCAGGCTCAGCGGCCATGGCTCACGGGCCCAGCCACTCCGCGGCATGTGGGATCTTCCCGGACCAGGGCACGAACCCGTGTCCCCTGCATCGGCAGGCGGACTCCCAACCACTGCGCCACCAGGGAAGCCCTAGGCAGCTTTTAAAGGGTAAATCTACATGGGGAGGTAACGAGGGATGGCATTCCAGACAGAGGACCCAGCATAAGCAAAGGCATGGCGATGGGGAAAGGCAGAGTATGCCCAGCAGCTACATGTTATCTGGTCTGGTGGTTGGAACATGCTGTGAGGCCACGTGGGAATTTAAGACTAGAGAACTAAACCCAGGCTTGGTGGTGGAGGGCCTAGACTGCCAGCTTGAGGCTGTGAGGGTTGATCCTGAAAGCCACGGCTGATGCAGGAGAGCAGCATGCTTAGGGGCACTGGTCTGCCTGGCTTCATGCTGCTGTCCTCGCTCAGGGCATCACTGAAATTACTTCCCAGAACCACAGTCTCCTGGTCTATAAAATGTAGGTTGCACTTGTCCTATTTCACAGCCTCCTTGTAAAATTTTCATAAAGTAATGCATACAACTGCTTAGAACAGTGCTGGGCACACACTAAGCAGTTAATAAATGCTCATTATTAACTATAAATGTTTTGGTAAGGGAAGTGATTAAATTGAGGGGTGCTTGGTTTGTTGGTGGGTTGTTTTTTTCAGGATACACCATGTGGCTACCCAGACAAGCTGCCTGGCTGAGTGAAGGAAACTGAGGGAGTGGAAGGCAGGGTGGCTGCATTTTGGCATTAGGAGGAGCTGGTCCAGAATTTGGGGTAGGCTGAGGGGAAGGATGGGGACAAGTCTGCAGGTGGGGTTGGACCTACGGGCAGCACTGCACTGGGGAGCCTGAAGGGAAGCTGAACTTTGTCTGCAGCCAAGGAAGGAATAGTTTGCTTTTGTTGTCTCAGGGAAGCAGTTTCTCTTCTCAAGAGAGGGTAGAGAGGACCTCAGAGCTTCCAGAGTATCCCTCGGGAGCTACTTAACTGAAGGGGACAAGGGTGGAGGAAAGAGCACAGACAAAGGCCCAGAGGTAGGATGCAGTGCATGGAATAGCCAAGTGGGTATTGGGCAGTTGCATTTGTCTTGCAACGCCCTGGTCCCTGCTTAGAGGTGCCCAGAATGTGAGACTGGCACCAGGGTAGTGCATTTGTCTCATTTATACCAGAGCCTGCATGTCCTCCCTTCTTGCCTGGTTCTGTGGAGCCTACTTGTCCTCCACGTCCCTGTTCAAGCTCATGCCCTGCTTGGAACCTTTTCCACAACTCTAGCCTATGCTGATCTCTCCCTTCTCTGAACTCAGGTTGTGCTAGAGACAGACGCAGACTGTTTAGCGCTGAAGTTATTCTTTACTCTGCCAGCCAGTGAAGATGACTACTCTAAGGTTCTTCATGTAGAGTAAATGAAACAACTCTTATAAGCACTCAGCACAGTACCTGGCACCTAATCAGTGCACAGTAAGCGCTGGCAGTTCTCCTGCAGCTCTTCCTCCTCCTCCTTCACATCGGTATTATTGTCGCTGCTTGGGGACACATGGTGGGTGGCATCCTTGGGAACAACACACTGCTGGGGATGTGGGTGTGTGGGTGTTAGCTGTTATACCAACCCTTTCTCTTCCCCTGAGGAAAACATTCTGGGGAACTAAGTGAATGAATGTGACATTATTATTGTGATAACCTTGAATCCACTCTAATTCATGTTTATTTTTTAATCATCTGCCAACATTGGTACTGTAGCTTCATGAGTCACACATTCCTTGTGGCAGACCTCATAATATATGGTGACTCACCAGTGCACTGTGGCCCTGAAGGTGAGAACTTCTGCGCAAGTTTTCACTTGTGTTAGTTCTGCCTTCCTGGCTAGACTGTAAACTCTGTGAGGACAGGAACCCTGGCTGACTTCTTCCCTCCCCACCATGGTACCCAGCATAGTGGTTGGCATGTAGCTGTTGTTAACTAGTCGTGTGCTGATGAACTGATATCAGGCTTAACAGCTTCAGGCTTATATTTCATCAGCAACACTTATAGAAAAATATATGTTGTTCAAATGCTAGAAATTTCAGAGGCATGTCTATAGTTTTGCCCAGTTCCTATGAAAATCTCTCTAAAGGGAAAAAATTATATATTCATCAAGACTTTTGAGGGTATAAGTGACAGAAACCTAACTCAAACTTTCTTAAGCAAAAAAGGGCAGAAATTGGTTCATATAACTGAAAAAGTCCAAAGGTATATATAAGTTCAGGTAAAGCTGGATCCAGGTGCCCAAATTTTATCAGCAGGAGTATGTCTCTCTCAGTCCCTTGACTCTATTTTCCTTCTAAATTTTCAAGCATGTTCTACACAGCTGGTGGCAAGGAGCTGCCAACAGCTTCAGGCTTATGCTCTGTCAGCTTGACAATAAAAGGCAAAACCCTGTCACTTTCCCAATCATTTTAACAGAATCTGGACCTGACACTCATAGACTCAGAATGGGCCACATGTCTATACCTAAACCAATTCCTGTGACTCAGCTTGATCAGGTATTGGTTACCTGCTGAGCTTAGGCATAGGGTGGGACAGATATTATCCAATGCCACTGGTTTGGATGTTCGGAAAGGATGATTTCCCAAAAGATAATCTTCATACAGTTCCGAGAGATAGAAGAAATGGGTACTGGGCAGGCAAATATTTTTGATATTTTGCAAACCTAAGTAAGGGACAATGATTATGTGTAGAAGCAGGAACAACTGTTTCCATGTCAATTGCTGTCACCATGGTGAGAAGGATACCAGTCTATTGCATCATCTGTGCATGGAGGGGGGCCTTTTGCAGCAAACTCAGGACTCTGACTTCGGTGCTAGCATTTCAAAGTTGCACTTATGAGGCCCGCACAGAGAGAGCCTGTCCCCACCAGACTGAAGAGCCATTGATGGCATCTGCTGACTAGGTTAAGAGGAACTCTGCATGTGACTGAACACCTTTTACATAACCAGCATGGGGGAACATCTGGGGACAGCTGCTGGTCAGTTAGCAAGAAGGTGAATGCCCTTTGCTCAATCTGATTGCTCTGTCTCAGGAATTACCTTTTCATGTGGCCCCAGAAAAGACAGTACTTCACCATTCCACCCCTGCACTTGATCTTTTCTTGTCAATTATTTTCCATTCTCCATTAGCAAGAGTTGACCCTGGCCAGGATTGCAGCTCCCTACCACCATGGAGAAATGTACTGGTTTGGCATGGAGCATCTTCATGAAGATGAAGGTCTTCTTGGCCAGTGTGCTCTTGAAGAGAAAGAAAATACAACTGAAAGACACATCTTACTTGCTGTGATAAACACCTTTCCTCTTGTTAGATTTTCCTGCAAGAACTGTACTAAGAGGTCTTAATTGACATTGTGGCTATTTTATAATAATCCATTAACAGTGGTGGGCAGAACAAGGACCATCAAATTTTAGAATAACAAAATAAAAAGTGACTCTATCATTCCCACCCTGTAGCTTTGTGAGTTTACCAGCTGAATCCACACTTCCCAGTGTCTGGCATAGTGTCTAGCACACATTCCTTATTACTGTTTGTGGCAGGCATCACTGATCAATCACCTTAATTTTCCATTGATCCAAGATTATGGTCTCAGAAGAAATAACCTAACTACCACCTAAAAGAATTAGAAAAAGAAGAACAAAAAAAGCCCAAAAGTTAGCAGAAAGAAAGAAATAATAAAGATCAGAGAGGAAATAAATAAAATAGGACCTATATATATATAGAAAAGATCAATAAAATCAAGAGCTGGTTTTTTTGAAAACATAAACAAAATAGATAAATCTTTAGCCAGGCTCACCAAGAAGAAGAAAGAGGACCCAAATAAAGTTAAAAATGAAAGAGGAAAAAAAAATGAAAGAGGAGAAATAACAACCAATACCAAGATATAAAAAAATCATAAGAGAGTACTACAAACAATTATATGCCAACAAATTGGACAACCCAGAAGAAATGGACAAATTTCTAGAAATATACAATCTGTCAAGACTGAATCAAGAAGAAACAGACAATTTAAACAGACCAATCACTAGCAGTGAAACTGACTTGGCAATTAAAAAAACCCAGCAAACAAAAGGCCAAGACTGGAGAGCTTCACAGGGGAATTCTACCAAACATATGAAGAAGAAGTAATACCTATCCTCCTCAAACTATTCCAAAAAAATTGAAGAAGACGGAACACTCCCAGATTCATTCTACGAGGCCACCATTACCCTGATACAAAAACCAGACAAAGACACTACAAAAAAAGAAAATTATAGCCCAGTATCTTTGATGCAAAAATCCTCAACAAAATATTAGCAAACCAAATCCAACAATATATAAAAAGGATCATATACTGTGATCAAATGGAATTTATTCCAAGGACCCAAGGATGGTTCAATATTTGCAAATAAATCCATGCAATACGCCAAATTAACAAAAGGAAGAATAAAAATCACATGATCATCTCAATAGATTGAAAAAAAGTATTTGACAAAATTCAACATCTGTTCATGATAAAAGCTCTCATCAAAGTTGGTATACATATCTCAACATAATAAAGCCCATTTATGACAAACCCACAGTTAACATCATACTCAGCAGTGAAAAGCTGAAGGCCTTTCCTCTAAATTCAGGAACAAGACAAGGATGCCCACTCTTACCACTTCTATTTAACATAGTATTGGAAGTCCTAGCCACAGCAGTCAGACAAGAAAAAGAAATAAAAGGCATCCAGATTGGAGGAGAAGAAGTAAAACTGCCAGTATTTACAGATGACATGATACTTTATATAGAAGCCCCTAAAGTCTCCACCAAAAAACTATTAGGACTAATAAGTTCAGTGAAGTTGCAGGATACAAGATTAATGTACAGAAATATGTTGTTTTTCTATACACTAATAGTGAACCATCAGAAAGAGAAAGTTAAAAAAAATCCCATTTAAAGTTGCATTGAAAAGAGTAAAATACCTAGGAATAAACTTAACCAGAGGTGAAAGACCTACACTCTGGAAAACTATAAAACATTGATGAAGAAAATTGAAGATGACACAAAGAAATGGAAAGACCCTGGGCTCTTGGAATGGAAGAATTAATATTATTAAAATGGTTAGACTACCTAAAGCAATCTACAGATTTAATGCAATCCCTATCAGAATACCCATGACATTTTTCACAGAACTAGAACAAATAATCCCCAAATTTATATGGAACCACAAAAGACCCCAAACTGCCAAAGCAGTCTTGAGAAAAAAGAACAAAACTGGAGGTATCACCCTTCCTGACTTAAGACCGTACTACAAAGCTATGGTAATCAAAACAGCATAGTACTGGCACAAAAATAGACACATATATCAATGGAAGAAAATAGAGAGCCCAGAGATAAGCCCACGCACCTATGGTTAATTAATCTACGATAAAGGAGGCAAGAATATACAATGGAGAAAAGACAGTCTCTTCAATAAGTGGTGTTGGGACTTCTCTGGTGGCGCAGTGGTCAAGAATCTGCCTGCCAATGCAGGGGACATGGGTTTGATCCCTGGTCCAGGAGGATCCCCCATGCCACAGAACAACTAAGCCCATGCACCCCAATTACTGAGCCTGCGCTCTAGAGCCCATGGGCCACAACTACTGAAGCCCACATGCCTAGAGCCCATGCTCCACAACAAGAGATGCCACTGCAATGAGAAGCCCATGCACCGTAACGAAGAGTAGCCCCCGCTCGCTGTAACTAGAGAAAGCCCGCGCACAGCAACGAAGACCTAACGCAGCCAAAATTAAATAAATAAAATAAATAAATAATTTTTAAAAAAAGTTTTGGGGATACTGGGCAGCTACATGTAAAAGAACGAGACTAGAACATTTCTTTACACCATATAGAAAAATAAACTCAAAATAGATTAAAGACCTAAAGTAGACCTGAAACCATAAAACTCCTGGAAGAGAACATAGGCAGAACACACTTTGACATAAATCACAGCAGTATTTTTTTCCATCTCTCCCCTAAGGCAAAAGAAATAAAAAGAAACAAATAGGACCTACATAAGCTTTTGCACAGCAAAGGAAACCATTGACAAAACAAAAAGTCTACTGAATGGGAGAAAATATTTGCAAATGATATGACTGACAAGGAGTTAAAATCCAAAATATATAAACAACTCTATCAAGAAAACAAATGACCCAATTAAAAAATGGGCAGAAGATCTAAATAGACATTTTTTCAAAGAAGGCATACAGCTTGCTAACAGGCACATGAAAAGATGCTCAACATCGCTAATTACTAGAGAAATGCAAATCAAAACAACAATGAGATTATCACCTCATACCTGTCAGAATGGCTATCATCAAAAAGAATACAAATAACAAATGTTGGTGAGGATGTGGAGAAAGGGGAACCCTTGTACACTTTTGGTGGGAATGTAAATTGGTACAGCCACTATGGAGAACAGTATGGAGGTTCCTCAAAAAACTAAAAATAGAACTACCATGTGAACCAGCAATTCCACTATTGGATATGTATCCGGAGAAAATGAAAACACTAATTCAAAAAGATATATGCCACCTCAGTGTTCATAGCAGCACTATTTACAATAGGCAAGCTATGGAAGCAGCCCAAGTGTCCATCAACAGACAAATGGATAAAGAAGATGTGATGTATATATCCATATATATATATCAATCACACATGGATATATATATGGATATTGTATAGCAGATGGAATTATAGCCATTATTTTATAATAACTTTTAATAGAATATAATCTATAAAAATACTAAGTCACTATGCTATACACCTGAAACTAATATAATATTGTAAATCAACTATATTTCATTTAAAAAAAAGAGTGTGGTCTCAGAATCCCAAGAATCTAAGGCCAGCCAATCAATTGACATATAAGTTAAAACTGATTTGCTATTTCTATCTATAGTAGTTTGTCAAAGGTTTGCAGAATCTTATGGAAAGATTTCTTTAACCATGCAGTTTCCATTTAGGAGAAAGTAGAGACTTAAGCAGTTGTCTATCAACTAGATATTATCTATCAACCAGAATAGTGGCTGCTTTAGGCTTTGAGGTTGCTGCAGAACTCTTCCATTCTACATCCCTTACATCACTCATCAGAAGAAATTTAAAAAATCAGATATTGCACACCACAGATTAACTTTTGGGGACTGCATACTCTTACCAAAGAGTTTTAACTCCTTAGTAAACTGCAGGCTAATAATTAGCATGTAGAAGCCAGTCTACTTCAGTGAAAGGTTAGATGCTTAGGTACTCAAAGAAGATCCCCAGGAGTTCTTTTCCTTCCTTTGGTGCTGACCATTTAGCATTTCAAGTGGTGAAGAAATGGCGCTCGGAATGAATAGCTCACTTAGGCAGCACACTCTTTTCCTTTCAGATTTTAGGCTAATTGGCATTAGGAAGCAGTCAATTATGGACAATTTGGGATCCTGCAAATAACTGTGGAAGTTAAATTGACTTTGTAAGACGAATAAACTCCTGGAAGACATCTATTCAAATAACCATTGTGCAGGGCCATGGATGCAGCCAAAAGGATCATTAACAGGCCAGTCAAATGACTGTGGTAATAGGAGGAAGAAAGGGACTGGATCACTTAGGTAAGTGGAGCTGCAGATGATCAAAAACTCTTTTGTTGAATTGAATTATAGGTCCCAAATTGGCATCAGTCCCAGTGAACAAGAACTGTAATCACATTTACTAGCAATAAGATCATGCCTTTGATACCTGACAGTTAAATTCAAGAAAGGAGTAAGGAAATAGTCATTTCCATCCAGGTTGACTTGAAGACCATTATGCAAATTCAAGGAACATATAAATAGAGTCTGTTAGTCCAGAGGCTTCCTGAGTCATCATTGGGCTCTGAAGGATAATCAGCCATCCCCTGCTATCTGCTAGGAAGAAGCAAAAGCACCTGATGTCAGTCTTTGGTTTTGGGTGTTACTGGAATGACCTAGTGATTGAGCATCAGTCAGCAGCAGGGCTCAGTAACAAGGTTCTGACTCAGATTAGCAGTTGTGGGTTGGGACATTTCTT
The DNA here is from genome assembly GCF_002837175.3 of Physeter macrocephalus. Classification (NCBI taxonomy): domain Eukaryota; kingdom Metazoa; phylum Chordata; class Mammalia; order Artiodactyla; family Physeteridae; genus Physeter; species Physeter macrocephalus. The sequence goes on from NC_041221.1 coordinate 153,646,375, forward strand.
ACCATCAGGCAGAACCCACCTTTATGTTTGCATCAACAGTTGAAGCAATTGTGTTTATGCTAGGAAGGAGCACTTGAGGAGATAGATCCCCACACTTTCAGAAAGAGGAAATTAACTTCTAAACTCAGCCTCTTGACCACAAGTGGTTCTCCCTGCCTATCAGGATGAGGGATGGGTATGGAGGAATTATACAAGAGTGATACCAATAGCTTGGCTTTGGTGTCAGACCTGGGAGCATATCCTGGTTCTATTACTTAATGGCTGTCTGGCCCTAAATTGTTATTTAAATTGATTAACCCTCAGCCTTTTCTTTTAAAACAAGTATCAAGTATCACCTATTTCCTCTTCATTAAAATGGAGATAAAACAGTAAGCATTGTTATGAAGATTATATATGAAAAAATAAAGTGCTCAATATTCTTTGGAACATTTACAAAAATAGGCCGTATTCTGGGGCAAAAAAACAAGTCTTAATACATTTAAAAGGATTCAAGTCATACAAAGTATATTTTCTGAACAAAATGGAATTAAGTTAGAGATCAGTAACAGATAGCTTTCTATAAAATCCCCAAGTATTTGGAAATTATATAAAACACTTCTTGATAACCCTTGAGTTAAAGAAGAAATCAAAAGGGAAATAAAGTCGTTTTAACTGAATGAAAACAAAAACATAGCATATCAGAATTTACAGGAAGCTGCTAAAGCAGTGCTTAGGGGGAAATTTATAGCACTAAAATGCCTATGCTTTGGGCTTCCCTGGTGGCGCAGTGGTTGAGAGTCTGCCTGCCGATGCAGGGGACATGGGTTTGTGCCCCGGTCCGGGAGGTTCCCACGTGCTGTGGAACAGCTGGGCCCATGAGCCATGGCCGCTGAGCCTGCGCGTCCGGAGCCTGTGCTCCGCAACAGGAGAGACCACAGCAGTGAGAGGCCCGCGTACCGCAAAAAAAAAAAAAAATTGCCTATGCTTTAAAGAAGAAAGGTCTCAAATCAATGATATGAGCTCCCAGTTTAAGAAACTAGAAAAAGAAGAGTAAGTTAAAGCCAATGTAAGCAGTTGAAAGGAAATAATAAATAAAAATGAACATGTCAGTGAAATAGAAAAACAATAAAGAAAATTGTTAAAATCAAAAGCTGATTCTTTGAGATCAATAAAATTCATAAACCTCTAACCAAATTGAATAGGATAAAAGAGAGAAGACATACGTTGCTAAATATCTGGAATGAAAAAAGTGACAACCCTACAGATTCTATGGCTATTAAAGCAATAATAAGAGGATATTATGAACATGCCTATAAAATAACTAATAAATGCATATAAATTCAACAACTTAAATGGACAAATTCCTTGCAAGACATAATCTACCATAGTTCACTCAAGAAGAAATAACCTGGATTTGTGGTTAACAACTTTCTCAGAAAAAAAAACTCAAGGATTTGGCAGTTTCCTTGGGGAATTCTATCAAATATTTAAGAAAGAAATAATATACAAACTCTGAAAAAATTGAAGAGGAATGAATACTTATCAATTCATTCTATAAGCCCACCATTACAGATGAATCACTACCTAATTTCAACACTTATTATAAAGATACACTAACCATCAGTGTGATGTTAGTATCATGATAAATAAATAAATGGATCAGAATAGAGAGTCCAGAAATAGATCCAGAGACATATGGACAACTGTTTTTCAGTAAATGTGCAGAAGCAGTTTAGTGGAGAAAGGAAAGTCTTTTCAACAAATAGTGCTAGAACAGTTGAATATGAGTATGGGGTTAGGGAGACAGAACTTTAATTCATACATTGCACCATATACAAAAATTAACTCAAAATGGATCATAGACCTAAATGTAAAACCTGAAGCTATAAAACTCCTAGAAGAAAACATAGGAGTAAATCTTTATGACCCTGGTTTGGGCAAGATTTCTTAAATATAACACAAAGCACAATTCATGAAGAAAAATCAATATCTTATACTACATCAAAGTTAAGAACGTCTCTTTCAGTTACACTGTTAAGAGAATGGAAAGACAAACCACAAAATGAGAGACAATATTTGTAAATCATATATGTGTCAAGAGAATTGTATTCAGAATATATAAAAATCTCTAAAACCCAATAATAAGAAAACAATCTAATTTTTTAAATGGATAAAAGATTGAACTTACACTTCACCGAAGAAGATGCATGGATGGCAGATAAGCAAATTACAAAGATGCTCAACATCATTGTCATTAAGTAAATGCAAAGAAAACAGTGAGATACTACCATACACCCGTTAGAATGGCCGAAACTAAAAAGACTAACCATACTAAGTACTGCCAAGGACATGGAAGTACTGAAGCTCTCATACACTGCTGATGAGGATATAAAATGGTACAACCGTTTTGAAAAACCGTTTGGCAATTTCTTATGAAGTTAAACATATACCTACTGTATGACCCAGTGATTGCACTCCTAGATATTTACCCAAGAAAAATGAAAGTGTATGCCCAATACAAAGATTTGTGCATGAATATTCATAAGAGTTTATTTGTAATAGCCAAAAACTGAAAATTTCTGATAGTTGGTGAAAAGATAAACAAAACTGCAGTTTACATTGAAATGCTACTCAGCAGTAAAAACAGTGAACTATTGATACATACAACATGGATGAATCTCAAAATCATTACACTAACTATAAGAAACCAGGCCAAAAAAGGATAGTTATTATATGATATAATTTATATAAAATTCTAGAAAATGGAAACTAATCTGTAGTGACAGTAGCAGATCAGTGGTTATCTGGGAACAGGTGGGGATAGGGAGGGATTCCAAAGGGGCACAAGCAGAGTTTGGTAAGGATGGATATGTTCATAATCCTGAATAGGGTAATAGTTTCACAGGTATAGACATGTCAAAACATAACACTTTGTACACTTTGAACATGTACAGATTGTTATATGTCATTTATACCTCAGTGAAGCTGTTTTTTAAAAAGTTTAGGCCAATGTGCAACCATGCATGATCCCATATGAAGGGGACCCCAAGCTGAGAGACCTGGAGGTGGCACTCTAGGACCCCATTGGTAGAAAGGCAGCCCCAAAAGAACATCCCCTTCTGTAGCTGCTGAGGACTGGTATGCTACTGCTTCTACTCCTGACTGTGGCAGTAAGAGAATCCAGGCAGATTTTTTTTTTTTTTTTAAGTATTTAGCGTGTGGTAGGTACTTTCTTTTGACACCAATTATCCCCTGATTGGCTTTGCTTTTTATTTTTTCTTTCTTTCCTGGTGAATCTCTAAAGTAGGGACAACTTTGATCTCACAGGATAAATAGATTTGATCTCACAGGTCAAATTCTAATCCATAGGTAGTGGCTGCAGTGCATTGAGAAGTGGGGTAAGTAGAACAGTAGCCCCCAAAGATGTCCTCATCCTAATCCCGGAAACATGTACTGTGCTTCCTGACATGGCAAAAGGGACTTTGCTGACTGATGAAGGTAATGGATCTTGAGATGGGGAGATAACCCTGGATTATCTGGTGGGCCCAATCTAATCACACGGGTCCTTAAAAGTGGAGAACATTTTCTGGCTATGGTCAGAGAGTGATAGCAGCATGAGAAGCATTTGATGCCTTGTTGCTGATTCCAAGATGTAGGGAGCTATGTTCGTGGACTGGAGAGAGGCTTCTAGATATTGGAAAAGCCAAGGAAATGAATTCTCCCCTTGCGTTTCCAAAAAGGAAAGCAACCCTGCCAAAACTGAGTTTAGTCCAGTGAGAACTGTTGGACTTCAGACCTATAGAACTGTAAGGTAATAAAGTTGTGCTGTTTTAATCCATTAAGTTTGTGGTAAGTTGCTACCACAGCGATAGCAAACTAATCCAAGCAGGAAAGAATATTGTGATCAATTAATAATGTCTACCATGGATACCGTAGGGGAAAGAAGCACATGTGCTACGTATCTGCCATGCTGGCTCTTGTTTTCAAGGTGGGCTGGCATGGGAGTGAGGGAGGCCCCTTCATTTATGGTGTCTACTATATGCCAAGCTATATGCTAGGCTCTTCTGGTCAGTTCTATCACGTAAATATTACTTCCCCTTCTGATAGATGGGGATCAGAGAAATTAAGACCTTAACTCCAAATTAAGATCTTAACTCCAAATGCTGTTTGTTTGTTTGTTTTACCAAACAAAACACAGAGCCCTAAGAAAATCTAGGTGAACTAGGTTTCAAGTGTTGATGGAGAGCAAGAACAAACACAGATGAAGAGCCTTTGTCTTGGAACAATACTTCTGGCCCCAGAAGTGGTGCACGTAACATTATTAGCACAGCTGGAGCTCCTATAAGTGTCTTGGGAGTGGGAAAGAAACAATACATTTCTAATATTTGGTAATTATCATGAAAACTACTTGCTCCTTGTTTACGCTTAAACTTTAGCACTGAGGAATGCCACTTATTTTCTCTTTCGGCATAATGTGTGTGACGCATCCAGCCAGCTGCCTCGATGGGCTCCTGACCCCCTCTGGGAATGGGGGATTGTTTATGGCTCTGCTGAAGGGGGCACATAGCCCTGCATCCTTCTCGCCCTTACTCCCTTTTCCAAGATTGCTTCAGAAAGATGTGCTTCAGACAGCGCTGCTGGATTCTCTGTCTTGTAGTGAAATTGCATCATCATCATGTGTTAGGGCAAGGGAGGGAACAAGACCCCAGATATCCTTCAAAACAGAGCTGTGGAACCAGGCCAGGTCGCTGTCATTTGCCATTTCACTATCTTTCCTTTGAAGGAAGTTAATGAGTTGGGAAAGCAAAAGGAAGAGGTTGAGAGCCTAGCTTCAACACTGAATAATTCTATGACTTAACCTCTCTGAGCCTTAATTTTTTTCACCCATAATATGAGAGTAATAACAGCAACCTCACTGGGGTGTAGCAATGGTTACAATTGATGGAGCATGTTCTATGAATTAGGCACTGTGTTAAGGGCTTTACAAGCAAAACTCACTTATCCCAACAGCCTTATGAGAGATATACTACCGTTATCCCATTTTACAGATGAGGATACAGTGGCTCAAAGAGAATTAGTTACTTGCCTAAAGTCACACAGCTAGTATAGGAAACTAACCAAGCCACTTGATCTAGACTCAGCGCACATAACCACTGTGGTGAAGTACTTAGCACAGCACCTTGCGTATGGGAACATGTTCAACAGATATGAGGTAGAATTACATCGGCTTTAGTATTAATGTTCAGTATTTAGTTGGGACCTCAGGTCCCCTAATACTTCTCTCCTTTTATTACTTGTTTATGGTAAAATAAAGCACAGATATAAATAAAATAAATAAAGCACCACAGGCCCCATCCAGTCACAGATTCCCACCAAAAGTAACTGTGATCTTGACTTCTGTGGAAATACCTGTCTTAGTCAGTTCAGGCTGCTGTAACAAAGTGCTATAGATTGGGTGGCTTATAAACAACAGAAATTTATTTGCTATGGTTCTGGAGGCTGGAAGTCTGAGATCAGGGTGCCAGCATGGTTGGGTTCTGGAGAGGGCCCTCTTCCAGGGTGCAAATTGTTAACTTCCTGTTGTGTCCTTGCATGGTGGAAAGAGAGCAAGAGAGCTCTCTGGGATCCTTTTCATAGGCCACCAATCTCATTCATGAGGGCTCCACCCTCATGACCTAATCATGTATCAAAGGCCACACCTTGTTATACCATCACATTGCCAGGTAACGTTTCAACATAGGAATTGGAGAGGGGGGGAGGTTGAAATACAAACATTTGGTCCATTGCAATAATTTTGTTGAATTTCCTTTTAGTTTTCTAACCCATTGTGCATCCCTAGACAGTATAGCTAGCTTTGCTTATTCGTTAGGATGCTTTCTGTCTCTTTTAATCTATAGACTTCTGCCCCCACTTCACCTCCACTTCCAGTTCTTTCTCTTACAATTTTTCTAGCTTGTTTTCTGAGGTTTCCCAACTCTTTCCTCACCCCTAACTTTTAACTAGACTTCTTTTTTTTCATCTCTGTTGTCCATTTCCTGCTCAATTCTTGTTCTGCTCCCAGCAGTTTCTCTCTAATGTGGATCCCTGTCCTGGAAGGGGATCCCTGGTGGTCAATTTTGGGAGCCCATGATGGCTAGACTGCTCCAGCCCTCCAGCCTGTCTCTGGACCCCTTGTACTCCTCCACTGCTGGCTTGGGCAAAATCCTCCCAGGTTCAGCTGCCACTCTCAGATTGGTTCATGTGTTTTCCAGTAAGTACCCGCTGCCTATGTTGGATTTTTCCTATTCTTAGGGCTGTCAGATACCCCATCGCTTTCTTCCTTCCTCACCAACAGGCACTGATACCATGTGAGCCTGGGAGCAGTTGCTGCTTTGTCCCCATAGCTTATATTTTGAGATTCATGGGAACACCATCTAATTCTGGTTTGATTCTGTTATGTATTTGCTCTGTTTGTTTTTATGTGGAGATTGGGGTAAATTCAAAATGATTCTATCACCACTCTCATCTTCCCAAATCCCCTAGAACTCTTGAGTCCTCCTTTGATCACACGACCCTGTCCAGACCTGGCTTCTCCCCTATGCATGGAAGACCACCAAATGTATCCCACAGGTGCCTGCCTCATGATCCACCCAACCCCACTTTCTGTCTCTGGGGGTGGAAACGATTGGTATGCTCTGGCAAGATGGGTCTATATTTCTTCACAACAGGGTTTACCTCAACATAAGAGATCATTTTAAAACATTTAGCAATGAACAGAGCTGAAAAGCGATCAAAGAATCCCGTAGTGGGAGGAAGTTGGACTACAGATTTAAAATCCCTTCCATCTCTAGTGTCTTAAGACCTGACTGAGGAAGAACTCCCCAAGAATGCCCAGCTTCTTTTAATTAATCTTATCTTAAGATAGCAGTAAGCATCCCTGGCGTTTGAATCACCATGCCTTTGAATTTGAGACTTCCAGAGGTCACCAGAACAAGACTGGAATCCTCTACTCACATATTCATAATTATAGACATGCAAATGCTATTATAAAAGAAGTTCCATTTTTTCTTGACTGCATTAGACACCGTCCAAAGTGGCAGTCATTGCTCCTGCTTTCCATGAACTCTGAGTCAACAGCATGGGTTGTCATGATTTTATATTTATTTCATCTCATAGTCTTCAGGAACCCCGAAAATAATATTTGTCTCAAGGAGACAATTTCTCTCTTTTTTTTTTTGGATATGTGCATTAATGGAGAGAAACTTCTTTATCTTTATTTTAAAAAAAAGAAAAGCTTGTGCAACAAAGGTTTTGTTGCTGTTCTTACAAACACTGCTTCCAGCTATATTTTGCAAAAATAAAAAAGTCCAACCTTTTTAGAACACTGGTTTTACTGGTTTGGGGGGAGGAGAGAAGGAGGAGGTCTTAGCCTTTTTCTCCCAGCACCTCCCTGTCCACCTTTTTCCAGGAGAAAAGAATTATCTAATGGATCCCATTTGAGGAGGCTAATTGGGTCGCAATAACAGCAGGCAAAGTCCTTGTATGTGTACTAGAAAGCTATGGTCTTAAGCCTAAGCTCAATGTTCCAGCCCAATTTGTCAAAGAGCTTGCACAGGGGTGTCAGGCCCAAGGCCAGCTAATAAGCAAGTGGTACATGCGTTTCCCATTTAACCTAGACCCTTGTGTGTAGGAGGAGTGGTATCACTGAGCCTCTGGTCTGATGGTAACAGCACATCTAACCACACAGTTACTTCCAGCCTCTCAGTTACTTTGCTATCTGGTTGGTGGGCAAAGAAAGTAACTGCATACATGACTTGGGGCATATTTTCTCTCTCTCCCTGCACATGCCTCCTTCCCACTCACTGTGTCTTTCTTATAACCTCTTATTGCTACCTGGACAATTTTTGTTTCTTGAAGCACAGATAGAATCATGCCCACTTTCTACCTCTGAAAAGCAGACCATAAGCAAAGCTTTAATGGTCTCATTGCCTAGGAGGTCAAGTCTTGTATTATGAGCATGGCATTCAGTTATCCTCTTACTTGACTCCAACCTACGTTTTCAGCTTTATTTCCTGCCACCCCACACCCTCCATCTCCATATACATTGTGCTGTAGCCGTTCTGTGCTGCTTGCATCCCTAAAGCACACATGTGCTTTCACACCTCCATTCCTTCTTTCAAGCTGTGCCCTCTGCCAGGAATTTTCCTTTCTGCTTCCAGAAATTCCTTCCAAATATGACTCACAAGTTACCTTTTCCATGAACTCCTCCCCTGGTTCCTTGTCACCAGTACCATCCCTAGAGATGGGGTGATGGGGTGGATTTATTCCTCTCTCCTGGGAGCTCCATTAATATTCCTCCTTCTTTTAGGGGTTCACTCCCATCCATCCCCTGAACAGATTAGTGCCTCCTTAAGACTGGTGATGATGGGCCAGGTTTTGGGTTCCCCAGTGCTTATTACAGTGCCTAGGATATTATAAATGCTCCATAAAAGTTTGCTATGTGACTGAATTAATGAGTTAAGGGTGTGGCCGATCTTTAGAATCAGACAAGAAATATTTATTGACTACCAACCGTATGCAAAGTACCATTTCACTATAAAAAGCTATCCTAAAAACATAGACTATTAACTGGTTATTTGTACTTAGTGTCTTATTATCTGTACTAATGGCAGGGGGTGGGAATCATAGCACCTGGGATTTGAGTCAATTCTCTCACTTCCCTGCTCTGTGGCTTATGAGTCAAAATCTCAATTTCTTCATCTGTAAGGTGGGGTGGAAAACCATCATAGTTGCCTTACCTGCCTTCAGGATTGGTGTGCTGATCAAATGTCATATCAATGAAAGCACTGTGAACTAACTTCCCTCACCTAGTAAAACCTGGAGGGCATGGGACAGAGGGGAGGAAGTTTTGGTGAAGAAAAAGCAGTAAGCGAGGATCCAGGGGTCCGGAGGGCAGGCAGATCTCGGCAGGGCAGGGATGCTAAGTAGCAGGAAAGCGGTATGAGGAGAAGGACCACTGATCAGGAGAAACAGAGAAGCCAGACTTTGTCCACAGGAGAGTGTAGAGAGACCAGGTGGAGGGAAGAAAGAGACGGACAGGTTCTAGCCTTTCCCTGGGAAGGTGAAGAGGATGCACCACCTGCCTCCACGTCCAGGTAGGATGGGATTTAATCACATAGCAAAGCTTAGAACAGCACAGGGCTTTCTCTACCTGAACCCAATTACCATTGGACATTTCTGAACAATCTCACAGGTTATGAGGTTGTTCCCATCCCTGGAGATTCAGCCTTTTTACCCCCTATTTGATGATTCACAGGGTTTGGGGTCAGAGCCACACCAGTTAGTCACTTGCTCTTGCTGCTAGAAACCCCCACCCCACCCCCCAGGGGCAGAAAGAGTGTCCTGTCCTGGGACGGGACATGAGAGTTAGTGAAATGAAAGAAAGGTGAAGGCATGGGCAGTGGTTATGTCCCCCACAACCCTGTATCCAGTCCACCAGATGATTACAGAACTGCTCTGGCTTCAATCAGAACAACTAAGTGGGAGTTGTCAGTGAATTAATATTTCTTAGGTGGCATTGTTAGTTTCATTCTGGTGCTAAAAGGCAACTGTCAGAGGCCTAGAATATTCTCATAGGCCCCTTCTGTTCTGCTCTATCAATAGTTTTTCAACCACATCCTGGCAACCGAAGGGATTTAAAGGACATCTTGAGTCCTTAAAAAATTCATCGTTTCATTTTTAAATACATATAATCAACTGTAAAATATGTAATAAACAAACATCTCCTCAAATGTGCTATATACTAAATTTTAGCCCTTTGAGTCTATCGTATAAAATTGTGCTGTTGGGTTAAACATTCAAGGGTGAGTGGGTAGAGATTTGGAATGAAGCTTCTCCTATTTTTTTTTTTAGAAGGAATGTCCTGATATTGGAAGATGAACTGCTTTTAAAACCTTTACTTCTTGCAACTACTTATCTGTTTGAATCAGATTTCCTTAATACTGGATAATAGTCAGAAATGCTTTGGTTGCAAGAGACAGAAATCCAAGTCAAACTGGCCTGAAAGACAAAAGGGATATTGTCTTTTACATAAGAGAAAAGTCCAAGGGTCAGGCTGGATTAAGCTCCAGCTAGATCCAGACACTCTGATGGTGACACCACATCCTCCTTCTCTTAGCAGAGCTTTCCCCTGGGTTGGCTTCCTTGACAGGGTTGTCTGTGTGCAATAGTTCCCAGAAACTCCAGGCTGACACTCTTCCAGTTTCTGGGAAGCACTTCCATTTCCAGCACTCCCTGGCCCTGCCTCCCAGACCCACCTTTGTAGCTGGGAGTGGGACCAGCCACTCTAGAGCCACTTGACCAGAAGTGAGATGGGAAATGAGGAATAGGGACTGGGCAGCAAAACAACAGAAGTCCATCCTACTGGGCAGACTAAGCAAACTCCCCCAAGACTTCACTGTCTCCCTTTGATACCAGTCCCTGATTTCAAACTCCTGAGGTCCCCAAAAATGACCTCATCATCCTTATATATTGATTTGGTAATAAGTAAATGTTATACATGTGAATCTAAAAGTAAATGTATGCGAATGAAATAGCTCTTTTTTTAGTTTATACAGTACAATTGGCAATTTCTACATAAAAATTTGTCCAGAAAGAGTGGATTTGCTGCATTTAAAAGGTTGAAAACTCATCATTGTGCATATATCCACGTCCCAGGTAGATTTGGTCTCTACAAAGTCTTCTTGGCTACCCAAGCTCATGGAGATCCCTGCCCCTTTTGTGTCTGTTCCACTTGTTTGAGTCTTGGTTTAAGAGGCCATGGAGTAAAGGGGAGTTTTGTCATCAGAAGTTCACGTCTAGGTTTCTCTCTTTACTGTCTGTAAGATGGGACAGTGATGCCTGTTCCCTAATCACAGGGGGTGATTAAGGCAGAAGATTTTGGGAAAAAGTTCTTTAGAATCAGTGAAATGCTATGGGATTACAAGCCATTATCTTCCATCTTGTGTTAATTATATATGTATTTTATTATGTGTTTATATAAAGTTTAATTATCTGTGCATGCATCTGTCCCATCTCTCTGCAGTTAGGTTAATTGCATCGATGGCCTCATTTCTTTATCTGTACTATATATGCATCCTATAACATGCAACCTTGTAGTGCCCTCCAGCTCTGACTCTGGATTTGACTGTGTGCCTTGCTTTGGCCAGTAGTATGTTAGCAGATGTGACATAAACGGAGCCTTGAAAAACACTTGCACAACTGGGCTTGCTCACTTTTGCTCCTCTGCCTTCACCATGCGAGCATGCCTGGGCTAGCCTCCTGGAGGAAGGCCAAGTCAACCAGTCAGTTACCCCAGGCGAGGCCACCCTAGACCAACCAATAGTCAGTCAACGCCCCAGACAGATGAGCCTAAACCAGAAGAACTGCCCAGCTGAGTCCAGACTAAACTGCCAACTGGTGGATTTGTGAGCTAAATAAATGCTGTTTTAAGCCACTGAATTTACTATTGGTTTGTTCCACATCATTATTGTGGCAAAAGATAAGCATTATACTCCCTAACTAGGAAAGCAAAAATCTTGTCTTATATTTTATCCATTGTAATTCTGAAGCTCTCCAGTTTCCCCAGCCCTCTCAGGAGAAGGGACAGAAATAGAATTCCAAGATTTGTAAAGCTTTCTAACGTTTAGGTACTCTGTGAGGCAGTTTTTATGAAGTACTTCGTTTTATCTCCACAATATCCTTGGCAGGTAGATAGACATTTTTCCATTCTACAGATGAAGAAACTGAGGCAAGAGGGGTGAAGTAAGTTACCTAAGGTCACATGGAAAGAGTGGCAGAGGTGAATTCTCCCCCAGGTGAGCCTGCTTCCCATGACAGTTCTCAATTTCTGCTGTATTTGCCTGCCTTATGCCCCATGCTCCCAAGGTCAGAACCACACCCCTTGGCCTTATTCTAGATACCACCTTGTTCTCCAATGGTATCGTATTTGTTTATCTTGGATCATAGACCTGTCTTTCTCAGATATTTTTCTTCCCTCATCACACTGGAAGATGATCTATTTATTAGCATATTGGTTTCACACTTAAAAAAATCACAAATTGTCAATTTCCTCATATTTGTTTCTAAGAAACTTTGTTCATTGTAGATAAACGATGGGAGGGGAATTGCTTTCCAAAGATCTCAAGAATCTAGCATTTTCTTAGCCCAAATTTGGCCCTCATTCTGGGTTTCTGGGCCCAATATTGGAGTTGTTCTCTCCACACCCAACAGAAGTTATTTTTAACTTGCAGTTATATCCAAAGAGCATTTTTCACAGAATGCTTTGGAAGGTCCTGCATTTTCTCTTCAGCTCAAGAACTTGCTCAGCCATACCCCTTTGGTCTGGGAATTTATTTTGGTCTATGCAAGAGTCACATGTTTTCTTTTGATTAAGTCATCAGAGTATTTTGCTTCCAGGCCCTTGATCGAATTTCCTTAAGAAAGGTTGGCCTCTCTGATCTGCCAAGGGCAGGGGTGTGGGCGCTGTTTGCTGTCGGTTCTGAAATGACATTGCCACAGACTAAGGCCATGCCTCCACTCCCCACAAACCCCACCCATGGCATCACCTGGGTACCTCTAATCCAAATCCTTCTCTTCTTCCAAGGCCAACCCATTTGCTTCTCCTCCATGAAGAGTTCCCTGATTCAGGGATCATGACAATATCCCTCTTTTCTGAATGATTAGAGTCTGAAACACTTGATTATGAAATTATTTAGCACATACTCACTGAGTGTATACATATGCCAGGCTCTACCTGCAGAGAGCTTACAGTCTACTAAGGATAGTGAAGTCACAAACAAATAAATAAGATATAGTCAGGTAGTAATAATAATAATTTTAAAAATAGGGTAATGGAATAGAATGATAGGAGGATCAGAGGGCTGCTTCATATAAGGTGATGGGGGAAAAGATCTCTAGGAAGGTGACATTTGTGTTGAAAAGATCCAACCCGAATTGAGAGAGTAGCATTGACATATATAAACTATCATGTGTAAAGTAGTTAGCTAGTGGGAAGCTGCTGTATAACACAGGGAGATCAGCTTGGTGCTTTGTGATGACCTAGAGAGATGGGACAGGGAGGGTGGGAGGGAGGGCCAACGGAGGGGGGATATAGATATACATATAGCTGGTTCACTTTGTTATCCAGCAGAAACTAACACAACATTGTAAAGCAATTATAATCTAATAAAGATGTAAAAAAAAAAGATCTGAGGATCTAATGTAAAACATGGTGATTGTGGTTAATATGTTTTATATAATTGAAATTTGATGAGGGAAAATCCTAAATATTCTCACAAAAGGCAAGGAGGGAGGGAGGGTGGAAGAAAAGGGAAATATGTGAGGTGATGAATGTTAATTAACTACTTGGGGGGAATCCTTTCACATTGCATACACATATCAAAACACCACGATGCACCTTTAAATATCTCACAATTTTATGTCATTATACCTCAAAAAAGCTGAATTTTTTTTATTGGAGTATAATTGCTTTACAATGTTGTGTTGTGTTAGTTTCTGCTGTACAGTGAAGTGAATCAGCTGTATGTACACCTATATACCCTCCCTCTTGGACCTCCCTCCCTCCCACCCCCGACATCCCACCCATAGACGACCCATAGGTCGTCACAGAGCACCGAGCTGAGCTTCCTGTGCTTTATAGCATGTTCCTGCTAGCTAGCTATTTTACACATGGTAGTGTATATATGTCAATCCTAATCTCCCAGTTCATCCCACCCTCCCTTCCCCCGCTGTGTCCACACATCTGTTCTCTACGTCTGCTTCTCTATTCCTGCCCTGCAAATAGATTCATCTGTACCATTTTTCTAGATTCCACATATATGCGTTAATATACGATATTTGTTTTCCTCTTTCTGGCTTACTTCACTCTGTATGACAGACTCTAGGTCCATCCACATCTCTGCAAATCAGCCAATTTTGTTCGTTTTTATGGCTGAGTGATATCCATTCATCTGTTGTTGGATATTCAGGTTGTTTCCATGTCCTGGCTCTTGTAAATAGTGCTGCAGTGAACACTGGGGTACATGTGTCCTTTTGAATTATGCTTTTCTCAGGGTATATGCCCAGTAGTGGGACTGCTGAGTCATATGGTAGTTCTATTTTTAGTTTTTTAAGGAACCTCCATACTGTTCTCCACAGTGGCTGTATCACTTTACATTCCCACCAACAGTGCAAAAGGGTTCCCTTTTCTCCACACTCTCTCCAGCATTTATCGTTTGTAGATTTTTTGATGATGGTCATTCTGACTGGTGTGAGGTGATACTGGTAGTTGTGATTTGCATTTTTCTAATAATTAGTGATGTTGAGCATCTTTTCATGAGCCTCTTGGCCATCTGTATGTCCTCTTTGGTGAAATGTCTATTTAGGTCTTCTGCCCATTTTTGGATTGGGTTGTTTGTATTTTTGATATTGAGCTCCAAGAGCTGTTTGTATATTTTGGAGATTAATCTTTTGTCTGTTGCTTCATTTGCAAATACTTTCTCCCATTCTGAGGGTTGTCTTTTCGTCTTGCTTATGGTTTCCTTTGCTGTGCAAAAGCTTTTAAGTTTAATTAAGTTCCATTTGTTTATTTTTGTGTTTATTTTCATTACTCTAGGAGGTGGGTCAAAAAAGATCTTGCTGTGGCTTATGTCAAAGAGTTTTTCCTATGTTTTCCTCTAACAATTTTATAGTATGTGGTTTTACATTTAGGTCTTTAATCCATTTTGAGTATATTTGTGTGTATGGTGTTAGGTAGTTTTCTAATTTCATTCTTTTACATGTAGCTGTCCAGTTTTCCCCGCACCACTTATTGAAGACACTGTCTTTTCTCCATTGAATGTTCTTGCCTCCTTTGTCATAAATTAGATGACCATATGTGTGTGGGTTTATCTCTGGGCTTTCTATTCTGTACCATTGATCTATATTTCTGTTTTTCTGCCAGTACTATACTGTATGGATGACTGTAGCTTTGTAGTATAGTTTGAAGTCAGGGAGCCTGATTCCTCCAGCTCCGTTTTTTGTTCTCAAGATTGCTTTGGCTATTCAGGGTCTTCTGTGTTTCCATACAAATTTTTGTTCTAATTCTGTGTAGAATGCCATTGGTAACTTGATAGGGATTGCACTGAATCTGTAGATTGCTTTGGGTAGTGTAGTCATTTTCACAATATTGATTCTTCCAATCCAGGAACATGGTATGTCTCTCCATCTGTTTGTCTTGTCTTTGATTTCTTTCATCAGTATCTTACAGTTTTCTGAGTACAAGTCTTTTGCCTCCTTAGGTAGGTTTATTCCTAGGTATTTTATTCTTTTTAAAATTAATTTTTATTGGAGTATATTTGCTTTACAATGTTGTGTTAGTTTCTGCTGTACAGCAAAGTGAATCAGCTATACATATACATATATCCCCCTTTTTTGGATTTCCTTCCCATTTAGGTAGGTATTTTATTCTTTCTGTTGTGATGGTAAATGGGCTTGTTTACTTAATTTTTCTTTCTGATTTTTCATTGTTAGTGTATAGGAATTCAAGAGATTTCTGTGCATTAATTTTGTATCCTGCAACCTTACCAAATTCATTGATTAGTTCTAGTAGTTTTCTGATGTCATCTTTAGGATTCTCTATGTAGAGTATCATGTCATCTGCAAACAGTGACAGTTTTACTTTTTCTTTTCCAATTTGTATTCCTTTTATTTCTTTTTCTTCTCTGATTGCCGTGGCTAAAACTTCCAAAACTATGTTGAATAAGAGTGGTGAGGGTGGAAATCCTTGTTTTGCTCCTGATCTTAGTGGAAATGCTTTCAGTTTTCACCATTGAGAATGATGTTTGCTGTGGGTTTGTCGTATATGGCCTTTGTTATGTTGAGGTAGGTTCCCTCTCTGCCCATTTTCTGAAGCGTTTTTATCATAAATGGGTGTTGAATTTTGTTGAAAGCTTTTGTGCATCTATTGAGATGATCATATGATTTTTATTCCTTAATTTGTTAATATGATGTATCACATTGATTGATTTGCGTATAGAATCCTTGCAAGAATCCTTGCATTCCTGGGATAAATCCCACTTGATCATGGTGTATGATCCTTTAAATGTGTTGTTGGATTCTTTTTGCTAGTATTTTGTTGAGGATTTTGACATCTATGTTCATCAGTGATATTGGTCTGTAATTTTCTTTTTTTGTGTGATATCTTTGTCTGGTTTTGGTATCAGGATGATGGTGGCCTTGTAGAACGAATTTGAGAGTGTTCCTCCCTCTGCAATTTTTTGGAAGAGTTTGAGAAGGATAGGTGTTAACTCTTCTCTAAATGTTTGATGGAATTCGCCTGTGAAGCCATCTGGTCCTGGACATTTGTTTATTACATCCATGAAAAATGGAAGATTAATTGTGTTTCGCTTGATAACATTTAGGAACATAGAACATGGGTGATCCAAAAATTCCCCAAATTTAAAAAAAGGAAAAAAAAAGAAAAGATCCAACCCTCTCCTCTGCAGAAAGAGCAGCCTGGGTGAAGGATATCACAAATGCAAAGGCCCTGAGGCAGAAACTAGTCTTGTGAGCAGTGTGGCTAGAACAGAGAGGATGAGAATTCAGTACTGCAGAATAGGACTGGAGAGGAAGGGCTGGCCTACCAAGTATGTCAGAGTAAGGAGTTTGGATTTTGCTCTAAATGCAATTGAAGTATTGGAGGGATTTAAGCATAGAAGTTGTATCTGATTAATGTTTATTAAAGATCCTTTTGACTGCTGTGTTGAGACTAGATTAAGTGGAAAGATAGAGTGTGATAGCTTTTCCACTAAAAATAATAGAGATTTGGACAAAGATGGGAGAAAAATTGTGATAATATTTTTAACCAGCTTTTCCCTGAATGTAATAATCTCTTTCCTCTGTATGTTGTCTGCTTGCTTTTAAACTTGGACTGAATCTTGTGTTTTGTTCTGTCATTTACAAACCCAAACCAGAAGGACCTGTGGTAGGTACTTGGATATTTGACCAATTAACTCTGCTTGGTTTTAAAGCGAGGTATTTAAATTGGGCACCTGGTCAACCCCCTTAAGCTATACACTAAAGTTGGAATGCACCTGTGAAATCCTTGGGTTTGAGCTTGAATTTCAACCTGCCAACTAGTAAAACGTTCCATGCCAACCTTCTTCTAGACTAATACACACCAGCAATTCCCATGACGTTGATACCATGGTGAAATAGTTGCCTATTTACTTCCAAAGGATGGCTAGCTGGGAAAATAAATCTCTGTTTTATATAAGCCATTGTGGTCTGGTCTCTGTACCTTGTAGCCACCCACAATCCTAATTGATATAATTGGTCACTTAAACATTGTTCAGACATGTCTCTACCTGCTTCCAGTGTGAAACAGTCAGTGATATATGGTGGGTAGTTTCCGGGGCTCTGCCAGACACCATTTCAAGGCTTTCACACATTTTCAAGGTAGCAGGTGGCACCTGAGAAGGCTCTGGGCATTTCCAATGCCTCCTCTTCAACTATTTCCTCACTTGCTGTCAGATTTCACATCTCATCATCAGAGTTTATTATTCAAGGTGGCTAAACTCCTCCAGGTGAAGTGAGAATATCTTGATCTTTCTCTGTGAAGCATCACCCTTTCTGTAAGCTTTAAACAGTGTTGCTAATGGATGATGAGATGGTCTACCATACACTTTGGTTCGTATAGATTTATGTTTATTTGAACAGGTCTTCTCTCTGCCCTTGGTAATTGGCTGAGCCAAGGAGATATAAACCAAATGAGGTATAAACCAAATCTTGTAATTTCCTCTTAAGCCAGAGGGTTCTTTGGAGGTAAGGGACTGTTTGATTATTTGTTATAAGATTTTTAGAACAGATTTTAGAGCCAGAAAGGGTCTTACAGTTCACCCAGTCAGTTGGGAGAAGGAAAATGTAGAGCAGAAAGTTTAATTTGATTTCCTATGATCATGAATTTGTGGAATTTTAGTACCAAGGTGAGTCAATCTTATACATATAAAGTATCTGTTATGTATTAGGCACTATAGTAAGTTTTAGACACATTAATCTTATTTCATCCTCCCAGTAATCATAGGAAACAGATGCTAACATCACCATATTACACGTGGGGAAACTGAAGCCCAGAATGCTGCAGTAACTTGACCAGAGTTACAAAATCTTTAGATGATATGGTAGTTGTATTTTTATTTGTAAATATTCACTTCCCTTTCCCCATATTGGAAAATATTTCCCTATCCCATACATGTTGGGCTTGGCCAACACAAAGCACCGAGCTGATCTCCCTGTGCTATGCGGCTGCTTCCCACTAGCTATCTATATTACATTTGGTAGTGTATATATGTCCATGCCACTCTCTCACTTCATCCCAGCTTACCCTTCCCCCACCCCCATGTCCTCAAGTCCATTCTCTATGTCTGCATCTTTATTCCTGTCCTACCCCTCGGTTCTTCAGAACCATTTTTTTTTAAGATTCCATATATATGTGTTAGCATGCAGTATTTATTTTTCTCTTTCTGACTTACTTCACTCTGTATGACAGT
>NC_041221.1:153664936-153708749 GCF_002837175.3 Physeter macrocephalus
TTCCCTTTTCTCCACACCCTCTCCAGCATTTATTGTTTGTAGATTTTTTGATGATGGCCGTTCTAACTGGTGTGAGGTGATACCTCACTGTAGTTTTGATTTGCATTTCTCTAATGATTAGTGATGTTGAGCATCCTTTCATGTGTTTGTTGGCAATCTGTATATCTTCTTTGGAGAAATGTCTATTTAGGTCTTCTGCCCATTTTTGGATTAGGTTGTTTGTTTTTATGATATTGAACTGCCTGAGCTGCTTGTATATGTTGGAGATTAATCCTTTGTCAGTTGCTTCGTTTGCAAATATTTTCTCCCATTCTGAGGGTTGTCTTTTGGTCTTGTTTATGGTTTCCTTTGCTGTGCAAAAGCTTTTAAGTTTCGTTAGGTCCCATTTGTTTATTTTTGTTTTTATTTCCATTTCTCTAGGAGGTGGGGGGCTTGGCCATTTGACTTGCTTTGGCCAATGGAAAATGAACAAACACGACATAAATCATCCAAGAAAAAAATTTTAAATGCAATTGCTTGGTTCAATTTGGTTTCTTGCTCCTTTGTCCCCTGTCATGAGGAGTTGTGCCATAGTAGCTGCTTTTCTGCTAACACGAATCCTGGAGTATGAAATGGATTTGAACCCTAACCATTGCCTGGAGAAGAGCTGTAACAACTGACCTGCAGCCATTTCCATGCAACATGAGAAAGAAGGAAATGTTTTTGTAAGCCACTGAGACTTGGGGGCTGCATGTCATACACCATGCCCTAGTAAAAGCTACTAAATACAGATAGAGCCAGGATCCCTACCCAGGCCTATATACCTCCAAATTTGATGCCCTCTTATCCATCACACATTCCTGTCTATCCACTACATTCTGCATTAGCCTCACTGACAGATACTGATTTTTCAGACCCATGCCTTTAAGCCTTCCCCTTTCCAGCACTCAAGACATTTTCTTTTACTATTTTCCTTAGATTCAAAATCCTGCTCTCACAGAAGCCCTTCTACCGGCTTCCATCAAATGATGAACTTTCCTAGATCACAAAGAAAAAGAGAGACTGTCATGCATGAACTCCAACTTCTCTCCTATATTCCCAGATTTATTTATACCATGGTTCATCCTTCCCCCTTGCCTCTCAGCTCATGGAAAAGCTGTTTCGTCTCCTGTCCAAGGCTGACCTCTCCACTGTTCTCTCAATCCTCCTTCAAAATCCCACTTGAGCAATTACCTCCTCTTTTTTGTTTCTTTCATTCTTTTTTCTCTCTACATTTTTTTCCCTGTCTGCCTACAAATGTGGAAGTTTCCCTCTTTTTCTAAAACAAAACAGAAAACATCTTACCTGATTTTCTCTTCTTCTCAGACTACTTTACTATTTCTCACCTTCCTTGGACACAAAAATCTTCCACAGAATTGACTCCCTCACTAATCTTGCTTCCTTAGAATTGACTCCCTCACTAATCTTGCTTCCTTACCATCTCACTTCCTCACCATATTTGTTTCCTTGTCACGAGCTCACCAACTTTCAGATTCTGTTCACACTGCTGTGGTGAAACTGCCCATGCAGAGCACATCAACAGCTTCGTGATTGTCAAAGCCAGTGATTTCCTGTCATCCTTTGGTCAACTTGTAGGGTTCACAGATAAAATACAAAATTCCCAGTTATATGCATTATTTGGGCACACACACACACAGAGGTATATAAAATTATATATATAATTTATCTGAAATGAACATTTAACTGGGTGTCCTGTATTTTTATTATTAAATCTGAGAACTGTAGCAACTTTCCCCTCTTCCAGTCTGATCTCAGTGCAGTTACTTCTTCTTTGGAATCTTCTGTAGTCTCAGGACACCATTATATTTCTCTTCCTACCTCTGTAACTACTCTTTTTCTATCTCCTTGAGAGTTCTTCTGTTTTAATCTGGACTGTAAATGTTGGTGTTCCCAGGGTTACATTTCAGCACTCTTCTCGTTCTATGTGAACTTATCCACTCTGTGGTTTCATCTCATTTATGCTGACTTCCAGATACCCACTGCTAATTTCATCGTGCCTAACAAGCCCTAAATTGGCACACCTAACAATTAACTGGATATCTCCACTTGGGTGTCCCATTAAAATCTTAACCTCACATGCCTTAAACCACACTAGCTCCTTCCTGAAGATGGTCCTCCTCCTGTGTTTTCTATCTCAATTAAAAGCATCATCAAGCCCAGAAATCTCAATAATTTCATTGATTCCCACCCTGCCCTTTAGGCATCTCATGAACTCAATGACTTTCTTTATTCTTTTCCCTTGTCCCTATACCGTGACCACTGTCCTGGCTCAGATTCTCATAATTGCTTATCTGGACAGGTGCAGTGGCTTCTCCCTACCCATTTTCCTGGTCTTGCAACCCCTCCTGGCCATACTGTGCACTGCACCCAAGCCCATCTACTAATTCCCACTCTATCCCCTCTCCTGCTTAATAATATAAGTGGCTCCTATTGTTCATAGGATAAATCCAAACTCCTTAACATGATATTCAAGGATCTTCCAAATAGGATCTCACTCTATTCTTTCAGCTTTACCTCTTGACACATCTTTTCATGAACCCTACATCGTAGCCACAGTTCATGACTCGTTATTCCTTAATCACAAACTGTATTTTGTTTGTCATACTCATGTATTTCCTTTGCAAATATTACAAAAAAATGTTACCATCCTCTCTACACCAACAGTCTGACCCCTCCTTCCCTACATACATACTTGTTTCACTGGAAAAGTTTTACACACCCTGAAAAGACCAGTTGAAAACAGCTCCCCTGATCCCTTCCAAAAGGAGTTTCCCTGGGATAATGTAGCACATGGTAATTTCTACTTCAGATTTGTCAATGAATGAGTGAGTTTTCTAAGACAGGCTCACATGAATGAATGCATCTTATTGGACTCTTAAAACATAAAAGAGAATTTGGTCCTACTAGAGACTACCAGATACTTTATCTTAGTGCTCAGGACTATATGGTAATAAAGAGTATATAGTCTAATGTCAACTGTGGGGGTGGTTTGGCTCTGTCCTCTGTCACCTCCAGTTGCTGAGTTGCATTGACTTCTCTGGCTAACTGAGCAAGTGTCCCTTTTATCCCGTCTAGCTCCCCTTAAAGCTCTTAATTTGGGCCAAGAGGGCAACAACCCAAGACAGAAAACAGGATTTGCATGACGACAAACGGGTTTCTTTCTTGGGCCAACACCTTCATCAATTAGTAATGCCCTCCTAAAGTGCTAAAACCACATTCAGATTCTAAAGCCACATCCAGATTTAAAGAGGGGCATGATTAATTAGTTTTGGCTACAATGGACCTGGAAAAATGAGTAGCACTTATCAAATACCCTTGATAATTTTGCCATCTTCTCAAGGGTATTTGAATAACTACCATCCCATTCTATAGTCACCAAATAAGGTTTCATGGTTATACTTTTAATATGAAAGTGAGTTTCTTTGCCTAAAATTCTAGTGGTATTTACATGGTATTTTTGTTTATTAGAGGTTATAGCTTTAATTAGAATATTGAATTTAAAGGAAACTAACTTTTTGAGCATACAGTATTAGGCAAAGGAGCATGAGGTATAGTCTCTGCCTTCAAGGAAATCTGTCTGGATGGGAAGACATGAACCCATTAAAAGTTTTTTTAATTATATGAGCTAAAATAATACAAATAATAATGCAAACTATATCATAGTCACTGCATGGTTAATTGCCAAATGAGTGCTTTGAATTAGAATGATGGAGAGAGCATGAAGACATTAGTTATAGCCTTGATCATTCCTGTCATTAGGAGAAAATGTTGGGTGAGTTTGGGTCCTTTCTAGAAAACCTAAGATGTGAAATGCACAGCACGTATATGTGAGATGCAAACACATCACCTGTCAGGATTAGTAAGATAATAAGGAGATTTTAGTTACATTACATTACTACTTGCTGGTAGTAATGACTGATCAACACTTTTTTTTCCTCTAAAGAATTCCTGATTGGTTAGTCATCCTGGTGGACATTAGAAATGTTTTGACCACCCAACATCACTATATTTACCTTAATTTTCATATGGTGATACATAGGGGCCTCCCCATCTCTTACTCCAAGGATAAAACTTACGTCCCAGCACCGAGGTCTAAGTCAACTCCATTCCTTAGCCGCAGCGATTACTTTGGGATAGGTGTGTGACCCACACCAAACTAGTCAGGCTCACTTGAAGTTCATTGACGAACTTGTAAGACCGAAAAGAAAGAGGCATGCACACTTCCCCACCAGGCTTGCACTTGAGAGGTTGGACTTGCTCCAACTCCCTTTCTTTCGCGCAAAGCCTGAAAATGATGGCACCACACAGAAACAGAGTCCCAAATCCAGCTATGCCTAAAGCAAGTTCCAACTGTGGACTTTTCAATTGCATACACCAATCAAGTCCCTTTTCTTGATTAATCTATTGTGTGTTGAGTTTCTGTCATTTATAACCAAGAGTCCTGAGTGTTAAAGTCCTTAGCCTCACTTCAGTATAACATCTTGACTATAACATCTAACACGCTTCACAAAGAACATCTCACACTATCACATTTTACTTGTTCTTCCTAAACCTGGCCATCCAGTAACATACTCAATTCTTACCACACTTTTCTGAAGTAGAATAGGGTAAGAATTATTGATCCCAGTAGATAAAAGCATTAACTTTAACCCAAAGAAGCTGAGTTACTGTCGCTCTCAGTGGGAGTCCCCAAATTAAAACAAAATACCTGGACTAGAGCCCAGGTCTTCTGATTCTTAGCTCAGGTTCTTTTGTTAAATCTTCCTCGACTTTTCCCCCACACTTCATTTCTGCACCTGCCAGTTTTATAGCATTGTTCTCAGAATTGTGATTCCTAGTTTGAATTTGGTAGAATAGAAGCACCTTCTTGGCTGACAAACATTTTGGAGGTTGTGGTAGGGCCAAGCAGATTTTGTTGATTAGTGATTCTTCACCCAGAAAATTGCCCCTATTATAGGATAATTACAAACTTATCTGATGGGGCTTAATCTGTAATGGTGATTGATGATGATGATAATGATGGTGGTGGTGTATGATGATGAGGAGGATACAGTGTTGGAATGCGAAATAACTCCAAATGGGTAGCAGGCTCTAAGGAACCAGGATCCAGAGATTGGCCACATTTGCAACTAGCAGTGACCAGCAATGACAACGCTTTGCCCTTAGCAGCTTTCAGCCTTGGCAGTCACACTTTGTGCTAAATTAAGATGTTCTCAGGCTGAGTGATGGAGTGTAGCATCACTGGAAATCAGACCCCCAGGTGCTGGAGGCCACTGGAGCCTGGCACATAGGCCGAACCACTTGGCAGTACAACGTCCCCCTCGGGAAGCAAACTGGAAGTGAAATAAATGAACTTGACAGTGTTTGCTATTGCCAAGCATAAAACTGTTTCCCATAAGCAATCACGTGCAAGACAGTAAGAGAATTCTGTCCTCCAGAGAAGGGGTCCCCAGTGAGAAGTTTAGAACCTCCTGGTAGATCTCAGGATCTTCCCAAGTAGATCTTAGATGCCAGAATGTAGCATCCTTCACCTTCACCTTATTAACATCAAGAGCTGATTCACCTCTAAGCCAGTAGTAACCACCACACACCCCATACCCACCCATCCTCCAAGCTTTGATAGGTCTCCCACAGGGAGGTCAATTCAACTCCCTCTTCTGGCCCTCTTGAGAATCTTAATTCAAGACCTCTCCATATCATTCAAGTACCCTCCACACCTCTATCCATCGCAAATCTTCATGGAGTAATATTTACTCTTCTAGAAAGCCTGACATCCTATAACTTATAAAGGCAACCTCATTATTTGTAAGTCATTTGACCACAGTCAACTTCAAATTGGCTATGAACACTCATTCATTTATTCATTCCTTTAGCACAAATTTATTCATCATCTACTGTGTGCAGAGCTCCAACACGTCAGAAATTGAGAGTTCAAACTGTGTCAGGTTCACCAGCATAGCACGGTACCTAATCCATTACTTGGCACACAGCAACATTCAACAAACACTTGCCAAATAAATTAATAAAAGGGTTACAAGAAATTTAGCATAAACCCCTGTGCATCAAGGAGCTTGCAGAAAGTGCCCTGCTGTGTAAAACTGAAGAAAAGGATCACTAAGATCCCGCCCCACTCTAAAATTCTAGAATTCATGGTTTTAAGTCTTGGTTAGAAGATAGATGAAGATAGATAGAAGAACCTATATATCAAAAGGTTAAATGACAGAATGGGAGATGTCACAAAGCGTTCAATAATAAGGCTCATTTAAGAGATAAGAATTGAAAGTACTGAAAGTGATCAGAGGAGGGAGAGATCCCCGTGGCCTGGGGAAGGAAGTAAAAGAAGGATTTAAGAAGGAGGAGATGGGACTTGAATGAGACCTTGAAGCAAAAAAAGCTTCTAAAAGTGATGTAACCGTTCTATTTACTTATCACATATCTTTACATTCATCATTATTTATTGAGCACCTAATATATGCCAGGCACTCTCTTTTTGTGCTAGGGGCACTGCAATGAACAAAATGGACAAACTCCACGCCTTCATAGAACCCCCCTTCTTATGGGGAGAGCAGATAATGTACACAATAAATATTTAGTGGGCTGGATGGTGCTAAGTGCTATGGAGAAAAATAAAGCAGGGAGCAGGGATGGATGTTTGGAAAAGAATGGAGTGATGATCTTAAATAAACTGATCAGGAAGGCCTAGCTGAAAACACAGCATTTGAGTGAAGATCTGAAGGAAATGAAGGAGTGAGACTTGCAGATGAAGAGCACTTGCCAACAGCAAGTGCAAAGGCTCTGGGGTAGAATGTGCCTAGTGTGTATGAAGAGCAGCAAAGAGGCCGCTTGGCTGGAGCTGAAAGAAGGAGGGAGAGACTAATCAGAGAGAAGGTCCAAAGAGGTAACATAGGCCAGATTAAGAGGGCCTCGTAGGCTATTGTGGAGACCTTTGAACCTCAGGTTGATTGACCTTTGAACCTCCGGTAACTCACGAGCTACTTGTCATCCATTCTCCTTTGCAAAGGAGGGGACTGAGGCTCAAAGAGCTGATGTGACTTACCAAGGATTATACGGAAAACAGTTAGCAGAGCTAGGATTCAAACCCAGGCCTACCTGGCCCCTTCTCCTTCACCTGACCCTACCCTTCCCTCTCTCACTACTGTCCATTCATGCATCTGCATGTGCATGCTCACACACACCACATTCACACACACACACACACACCTGCACACACACAGTCACACACACCACCCACTCCACTTTCAGTCCTCCAGCATGCCAAGCTCTTCCCCACTCACACCTGCCTTCACAGCTGCTGTTCCCTCCGACCAGAATGCTCTTCTCCCTGCTCTCCGTCTGACCAGTGCATCTTTTGTGCCTTGGTTCAAATGTAAGGACCTCAGAGAGGCCTTCCCTGACCCTCTGATGTAAACTGCCCCTGCCCCTTACCTTCTCTCTGAAAGCCCATGGTCCTACCTCCTTTTGTAATTGCATATTTATTTGTGGGTTAGTTTAAATTCTTCCCTCCTCCCAGGCTGTATCTCTACTCATTGCCTTGCCCAGTGCCTGGCTCATAGGAGGTGCTCAACAAACACGTACTGAATCAATGAAAAGACCAAAAGGGTAAAGAAGACAAAGTAGGAAGAACCCAGAGAGGTTTCCAGACATCTCTAGGGAAGAGAAACCAATGGCTGCAGTGAGAGAGATTTGGGGCTGTCTGTGGACCTGGATCCTTCCTCCTTGATTTTGGATTGATACCCTACAAAGCCCATCTCTGGCCGTTCCACAGTCTAATATTGGGGTTGGCCTTTTTTCCGTAAGAGCTCACAGGAAAACCTGAACGAATTTTTGGCCAGCCCATACATTCATCACGTGACTCACACCCCCATCCTCCCACCCCCAGCAGCCTCTAGAGTGAACGTTATTTGGAGTAATTGGCCAAGTACTTAGAAAATGCTAAGGTTTATTTTTAAATGTGATTAGGACCTGTCTCTTGCTTTCTGGAAAATCATGTGAGCTTCTCAGAGATACAAAATACAATCATTAAGCACTCCTAAAACCAACTTTTTTTCATCTTGTTTTTACAGCAAGCTTGCTAAGTTGGTTTAGGGCACATCATAACCATCCCCATGTGACTGATAGAAAAACAGACTTAGGGGTGATTAAATGCACCTTCTGAGTCCAAATAGCTGTTTGGTTGCCGAGCCAAGGGCTGGTGCATTTAAACCATGCAGCAGCTGTGTCCACCCTACCACCCTGCCTCCCACTATAAATTACACATCCCTCTCCCATGCAGGTAATTCAGATAGTCCCCCAAACAGAAGACAATTCTAGAAAAAAAGAGCCACTGCCTTCTTGATGTGGTGTTTTATGTGGTGGCAGGCAACCAGTCGTTCTAACTAGGCCACAGGAAGCCTATTTCTCTTTAAGAACCCATTAGCAAGCTGGCAAAATCTCATCCCATTACCATGTAAATAAATAAGGATAAATTTCCCCACCTTAGCTTCCCAGGGCTGGACCAAAGCTCTCCCCCTCTGCACATTTTTGATAACCTACTCATTCTGGAGTACCTCACAATTAAAGACAGCGTGCACTGGAAGTCAGTAATTCATCATGGAGGGGGAAAAAAGGATGAGATAATTAACATTCTCTGGCTGGCTTTGGCGGGGAAATAGCTTGGTAAGCACAAGGACATTTTCTGGGGCTGTTTCCATCACGAGGGTAGAATAAATAAGCCGGATCCTTTTGCTCTCTGAACCTGAAGGATCATGTCAGGCTGGTTGGCCCCGGGCTTGGTTGAACTGGGTGCAGCCTTTCCACCTATGGTAAAGGAAGCTGACCAGCAAATGCAGCCGCAGGCTGGCAGGGGGTGGGTGGGTTACAGGAAGTCGGCAGAGGGTGTGTCCAAGCTGCTTCTCCTTAAGCTTCTAGCCCACACCCCAAGCTTCCACTTTTCAATGAACTGCTCTCTGATCTCCAATGTTTTTCTTCCCCGATCTCCTTTATCAAGTCTAGTAACCTCACTGAGCCTTCCTTAGTTTGCCCTTCTGTAAAAGGGGAAGATAATGCGTAGCAGGGAGAGTTAATGAGGTTTGAAACATCATCATTATCTTTATTATCATCATCATCATCATCACTAGCCTTTATGAATCATTTATAATGTGTCAGGTTTTATGATGTGCTAAATGTACTTCATTTGCACTATTACATTTCATGCCTGCTGGGATAAACGGCCACGCTTTAAACCCCAAACAAAATAAGCTAGAAATAGATTTTTTTAAAAATTCTGTGTCACACAGTGGTAAATGAACTAATGAAACACATAACCCCAAGGGGGATGGTGCAGGCAGTTGGAGAGGGTTTGGGTATGTTTATGCATGACAGGGCCATAAATGGGTGCTGGGATATACCTAACCTTTATGGTTGACGTCAGGAGGGAAGTGGTTTCTCTGTCTCTTAAGCAAGATCAAGAGTGGGTACAGCATGACTGTGCCCTCTGGGTGCCAATCCCATGGGACCTCTGTTGGCAGCAGAGTGTCAGTCTGAGTTGACCACGGGTCTCCCCCAGTGTGGCAATTCCTATATTTTATGGTGTTATGATTCTTAAGATAAAAATTTTTCTCAGCTATTACTTTGGTTTCTATGCTGATCCACTGACCGCTAGCCCAGTCTCTTTGTTCCGTCTAAATTCTACTTTCTTGATCTGAGTAGTGAAATTTTGGTGGCAATTCACTATAGCAAGTCAGAAAGGAATTGTCCTAAAATGTTGGAATGCTTTAACTAGCACGTGGATAGTTGTCCCCCATACGATCCTTACTTACACACCTTAACACCTCCACACCTGTCTTTGCCTCCTTCCCTGATGGAAGGATCATCCTCCTTCAATCTAAGGCTAATCCCTCCGGCACTTTGGATCCCACCCCCAACACGTACCCCCTCAGAAACCTGACTGCATCATAAACCCTCCGTCTGTCCTTCATCTTCAGCCAGCCCCCAGCCCCCTAGGTGGCTCCTTCCCAGAATCAACTAAGCTTATAGCTCTCTCTCATCTTAAAAAATAAAGTCCTCCCTTGATCCCCCATCCTTTTCCAGCTATTATCTTATCTCTTTCCCCATCAAAGCCAGTGATCTAAGGAACTTGTCTCTCCTTATGTCTTTAATCCCTCATCCCCCACTATTTCTCCCTGCAGTCAGACGGGTTCCACTCCTCTTCTGCCTCTTAAACTGCTCACACCATGACTGTATTCTTGGTGATCAGATCCAGCAGTCTTGCTCTGTGATGATGGACAGGAAGGGTTTCCTTCTTGAAACTCTACTCTTGATTTCCCATCACTAGATTTTCTCATATTTCTCCAGGTCCGCCTTTTCACTTTCCTTCAAAGATTTCCCCTGAAATGAGCCCTTTCCAGGCTGTCCTAACCTCTCACTTGAAGCTGTCTTACTGGAAGATCTGATGCTATGGTCCAGTCCATTTGCCAGTGACTCGCATCAGGTTCAATTCTCCATCCCAGATGTTTTCTCAACTCCTGTACATCCCCATCTGGATATCCCACAAGCCTCTTGCACTGGTTTCCTATTGCTGCTGTAACAAATTTCCACAAACATAATGGTTTAAAACACACAAGTTTATAATATTACATTTCTAGAGGTCAGAAGCCCAAAATCAGTCTCAGTGGGCTGAAATCAAGGTGTCTGCAGGGCTTTGTCCCTTCTGGAGGATTCAGGGGAGAATCCATTTCCTTACCTTTTTATCTTCTATAGCTGCCTGCATTTCTTGGCTTATGACTCTGAAACTTCAACTTCTGCTTCTGTGGTCATAGCTCCCCTGACTCTGACCCTCCTGCCTTGCTCTTATAAGGACCCTTGTGATTGCATTGGATTCACCCAGATAATCCAGGATAATCCATCTCAAAATCCTTAACTTACTCACATCTGCAAAATCTCATTTGCCATGTAAGGTAACATAGTCACAGGTTCTGGGAATTAGGATGTGGACATCTTTGGGCAGTCATTATTCTGCCTACAACACCAATCAAACTCAGCATGTCCAAACCTCTTTCGAACCGAGATGCCTCTATCTTGGTGATGAACCATCATCCGCCCCACTGGGCCAGCCAGAAACATGGCATCATCCTTGACTCTTCCTTTTCTCTCATCCCTCCATCCAGTTAATGAGCCTGTCCTATTGATTCTTACTATCTCTCAACTAAATTCACTTCTTTCCACCTCTACTACTGATACCTTGGTTTGAGCCATCATTACTTCTAATCTGGATTACTGCCACAAACTCTTCACTGCTACTCTTGTCTCCAATTGTTGTCCAGAGTTTTCTTTTGAAAACACAAACATTAATTCTCCTAAAACTCATAAAGTTCCACTACCAGGGCACAATCCAAGCTCCTTAACATAAGCCCCTTCGTGATTTGGCCTCTGCCTACCTCATCTCCTGATACCCTCCTCTTGCTGTCTTAGCCTTTAACCACATGGAACCACTAGCAATTCCCTAATAAGGCATTTGGACATTTGAACATGCTGGCACATCTCCCCTGCATTCCTTTTCTCACCACCCCGAAAGCTTTTCACCGGAAAATTCGTTCTTTAAAACTAGCTCAGTTACCGCCTCCTCCAGAAAGTCTTCCTGATGTGATAGACAGCAAAACTGGCCTGAATTCCTCACTCTTCTCTGTATTCTCACCCTTTACAAGGTGGCTGAATAGCTCCTCCAGTTAAGAGGTAGAATCTACTTCCCCACATTTTGATTCTTAGTATGACAATGTGACTTGCTTTGGCCAATGGCGATGGGGTTTTAACAGTTGTCCCACAAAGAGAAACTTACAAAAGCATTTGCACTTTTTTGTTCTCTGCTTTCACCATGAGTGCCTGCCCAGACTAGCCTGTTGGAGGATGAGGTACCTGGAACAGAGCAGAGCTAGAGCAGAGCAGACCCCAGCCAAGGCCATCACTGACCAACCAACAGCCAGTCCATGCCCAAATGTGTGAGAGAGCCCAGCCAAGATCAGCTGGACCAACTAACTGACCTGCAGCTGACCACAGAAATTTGAGTGAACCCAACCAAGACCAGAAGAACCAACCAGCTAACCCAAAGACTCATGAACTAAATGAATGCTTGTTGAAGCCGCTGAGTTTTGGGGTGATTTGTTGTGCAGAATTATTTTGGTCATAAATAACTAATACACCTGACCTCCAGACTAGGTTAGGTGCCTTTTCTCTGTGTTTCCATGTCAAGCTTGGTGTACCTCTGTCATAGCTCAGCAGGTGTCCTACTATATTGCAGCTGTCTGATTACTGTCTTTCCTACTAGCATACACTGTCCATGAGATCAGGGTCTGTATCTTATTCATCCTCAACTTTGTATCTCAGTGCCTAGCATAGTAGCTGACACACAGAAGACCCCCAATAAATATCTGATAAATAAATTGTAACAGAGCAACTATGGTACTTTTTTTTCATCTCATTATGGTTGAGTTGGCAGTTGCAATTTACAAATGCTTTTGTTTATCCTTCAAAATAAATAAGCCCTCCTCCCACCCCCTCACCCCCAAAGAGAAAGAGATCAACTGTTCAATCTAGATGCAAGGGATAGTTTGTATAATGAGAGGGAAAGGCATGCACAAAGGCAGAGGCTGGGAGTGAGCCTGCCAGATAAATGTGTTTAACAAGAGCAGAGCTTCATGAGAATCAGCAGTTAGCACGGCTGGGCTTTACTCCCAGCTCAACTGCTTATTAGTGGTTTTATCCTGCAGGAATTAAATCACCTTTCTGAGGCTCAGTTTCCTCATCTTTAAAATGGGGAAAGTAGTACCAACCTTGTGGAGTTGTTGTACTGTTGGACATCCCATGATATCAGCTTGGCAAAGAAACAAATTAGCATCCAGTATAGCGGATGCTAATTTGAATTGATGAGTAGGTAGATGGATAGATGGATGGAAATATGGATGGAGACAGATTGGTGGGAGGTAAAGAAACAAAAAGGGTGGGAAACAAGGATGTCAGCAACAATTATGACAATCATTTAACACATGGGATCCCCTGATGCTGACAGTCCTGGGGATTTTCAGGATGAATTTTCAGGTAAAATGGTGATGGGGTGGCGACCAAAGGAATACAGGGTAGATCCAATCATGTGAAGTCTTCGATGTGAGCACAGGGAGATGATGGATCCCCAGTGTCCTCAAGGTCCCATGATGTGATCCTGCTTCAACTCTGGGTTCTAGCCATCTTCCAGTATAAACGTATGAGGAAGCCTCCTCCCATAGGCCTCAGTTTCCCTATTGATAAAATGAGGGTGCTCAACAGGATGAGCCCTACTAACTTCTACTAAAATAACCCATGGCTGGTCCTGTGGACTGGCTCACTCGATGCCCTCTTCAGCCTCACTCTAGTGTGCAAAAGCTGGAAAGCTAAGATCTATGCTTTACAGACTCCCGTTTAGCTAGGCTTCAGATGTGGTTTAAGTTCTGCCCATTAGATGTATATGCACAAGACTTTGATCTGGAACTGAATGTAGGAGAGAGGACAGACTAAGAGACATAATTTTGCAAGTGAATGGTAGCAGAGGGAGCATGCTTCTAGGGTCAGTGGCCATGGTGGCATTTTCTCATTTTGCAGCTCTGTTGGAGGCCCACTTCTGTCCTGTGATTTGCAGAGTTGTCCTCTATTCAGCCCACTCAATAATTATATGAACTATTTAATGATAATCCCCTAACCACAAAAATAGTAATAAACACTATTGATCTATTTATTAATAAACCTCCTCCTATTACAACTTACTAGAGTGGGTTCTTTTGCCTACAACTAGGACCTCTAACCAATATCAAGGAGGAGGGGGCTTCCCTGGTGGCGCAGTGGTTGAGAGTCCACCTGCCGATGCAGGGGACATGGGTTCGTGCCCTGGTCCGGGAGGATCCCACATGCCGCAGAGCGGTTGGGCCTGTGAGCCGTGGCCGCCGAGCCTGCGGGTCCGGGGCCTGTGCTCCGCAACGGGAGAGGCCACAACGGTGAGAGGCCCGCGTACCGCAAAAAAAATTACTTCTAATCTGGATTACTGCCACAAACTCTTCACTGCTACTCTTGTCTCCAATTGTTGTCCAGAGTTTTCTTTTGAAAACACAAACATTAATTCTCCTAAAACTCATAAAGTTCCACTACCAGGGCACAATCCAAGCTCCTTAACATAAGCCCCTTCGTGATTTGGCCTCTGCCTACCTCATCTCCTGATACCCTCCTCTTGCTGTCTTAGCCTTTAACCACATGGAACCACTAGCAATTCCCTAATAAGGCATTTGGACATTTGAACATGCTGGCACATCTCCCCTGCATTCCTTTTCTCACCACCCCGAAAGCTTTTCACCGGAAAATTCGTTCTTTAAAACTAGCTCAGTTACCGCCTCCTCCAGAAAGTCTTCCTGATGTGATAGACAGCAAAACTGGCCTGAATTCCTCACTCTTCTCTGTATTCTCACCCTTTACAAGGTGGCTGAATAGCTCCTCCAGTTAAGAGGTAGAATCTACTTCCCCACATTTTGATTCTTAGTATGACAATGTGACTTGCTTTGGCCAATGGCGATGGGGTTTTAACAGTTGTCCCACAAAGAGAAACTTACAAAAGCATTTGCACTTTTTTGTTCTCTGCTTTCACCATGAGTGCCTGCCCAGACTAGCCTGTTGGAGGATGAGGTACCTGGAACAGAGCAGAGCTAGAGCAGAGCAGACCCCAGCCAAGGCCATCACTGACCAACCAACAGCCAGTCCATGCCCAAATGTGTGAGAGAGCCCAGCCAAGATCAGCTGGACCAACTAACTGACCTGCAGCTGACCACAGAAATTTGAGTGAACCCAACCAAGACCAGAAGAACCAACCAGCTAACCCAAAGACTCATGAACTAAATGAATGCTTGTTGAAGCCGCTGAGTTTTGGGGTGATTTGTTGTGCAGAATTATTTTGGTCATAAATAACTAATACACCTGACCTCCAGACTAGGTTAGGTGCCTTTTCTCTGTGTTTCCATGTCAAGCTTGGTGTACCTCTGTCATAGCTCAGCAGGTGTCCTACTATATTGCAGCTGTCTGATTACTGTCTTTCCTACTAGCATACACTGTCCATGAGATCAGGGTCTGTATCTTATTCATCCTCAACTTTGTATCTCAGTGCCTAGCATAGTAGCTGACACACAGAAGACCCCCAATAAATATCTGATAAATAAATTGTAACAGAGCAACTATGGTACTTTTTTTTCATCTCATTATGGTTGAGTTGGCAGTTGCAATTTACAAATGCTTTTGTTTATCCTTCAAAATAAATAAGCCCTCCTCCCACCCCCTCACCCCCAAAGAGAAAGAGATCAACTGTTCAATCTAGATGCAAGGGATAGTTTGTATAATGAGAGGGAAAGGCATGCACAAAGGCAGAGGCTGGGAGTGAGCCTGCCAGATAAATGTGTTTAACAAGAGCAGAGCTTCATGAGAATCAGCAGTTAGCACGGCTGGGCTTTACTCCCAGCTCAACTGCTTATTAGTGGTTTTATCCTGCAGGAATTAAATCACCTTTCTGAGGCTCAGTTTCCTCATCTTTAAAATGGGGAAAGTAGTACCAACCTTGTGGAGTTGTTGTACTGTTGGACATCCCATGATATCAGCTTGGCAAAGAAACAAATTAGCATCCAGTATAGCGGATGCTAATTTGAATTGATGAGTAGGTAGATGGATAGATGGATGGAAATATGGATGGAGACAGATTGGTGGGAGGTAAAGAAACAAAAAGGGTGGGAAACAAGGATGTCAGCAACAATTATGACAATCATTTAACACATGGGATCCCCTGATGCTGACAGTCCTGGGGATTTTCAGGATGAATTTTCAGGTAAAATGGTGATGGGGTGGCGACCAAAGGAATACAGGGTAGATCCAATCATGTGAAGTCTTCGATGTGAGCACAGGGAGATGATGGATCCCCAGTGTCCTCAAGGTCCCATGATGTGATCCTGCTTCAACTCTGGGTTCTAGCCATCTTCCAGTATAAACGTATGAGGAAGCCTCCTCCCATAGGCCTCAGTTTCCCTATTGATAAAATGAGGGTGCTCAACAGGATGAGCCCTACTAACTTCTACTAAAATAACCCATGGCTGGTCCTGTGGACTGGCTCACTCGATGCCCTCTTCAGCCTCACTCTAGTGTGCAAAAGCTGGAAAGCTAAGATCTATGCTTTACAGACTCCCGTTTAGCTAGGCTTCAGATGTGGTTTAAGTTCTGCCCATTAGATGTATATGCACAAGACTTTGATCTGGAACTGAATGTAGGAGAGAGGACAGACTAAGAGACATAATTTTGCAAGTGAATGGTAGCAGAGGGAGCATGCTTCTAGGGTCAGTGGCCATGGTGGCATTTTCTCATTTTGCAGCTCTGTTGGAGGCCCACTTCTGTCCTGTGATTTGCAGAGTTGTCCTCTATTCAGCCCACTCAATAATTATATGAACTATTTAATGATAATCCCCTAACCACAAAAATAGTAATAAACACTATTGATCTATTTATTAATAAACCTCCTCCTATTACAACTTACTAGAGTGGGTTCTTTTGCCTACAACTAGGACCTCTAACCAATATCAAGGAGGAGGGGGCTTCCCTGGTGGCGCAGTGGTTGAGAGTCCACCTGCCGATGCAGGGGACATGGGTTCGTGCCCTGGTCCGGGAGGATCCCACATGCCGCAGAGCGGTTGGGCCTGTGAGCCGTGGCCGCCGAGCCTGCGGGTCCGGGGCCTGTGCTCCGCAACGGGAGAGGCCACAACGGTGAGAGGCCCGCGTACCGCAAAAAAAATAAAAATTTAAAAAAAAAAAAAAAGGAGGAGGAAGGGAAGAAGCAGAAAGAGGAGGGGAGGAGGAAAATAAGCACGAGAGGAGCAGCAATCAAGAAGGCAGCTTATTTATTAAAGAAATCTCTTTATAGATTTCTTAAAAGTATGGTAAACCTATGGAAAGATGTCCATGGCAAATACTACATTTTTTAAAAATGTGTATAAATATCCAATTTTTGCAAAGAAAAAATACACATGCATCTGTGTATATGGATAGCAAACATTTTAAAGAACAAACCAAATGTTAGCAGCTGTTGTTTTTCGATAATAGAATCACAAGAGATTTTAAAAATTACTTTTAATTGTTCTATAATGAGCATGGATAATAATAGATATGTCTCATTTCCCCTGGATCCCACTCTTTTTCTCTAATCTTGGCTAGTAACAAGTTTATCAGATACATTAGTCCTTGCAAATGGATACTAGAGTGAATATATACAGTATGTCTGAAAATACTTTTACAGAAAAGAAAACCAAAGCTGATCCAACTTAACTCCTTTTAATGTGTTACCTCTCCCAGGTAACAAATGCCAGTAAAGCGACTAGAAGTACTGGTTTCAGAGTCGGAGTTTAGTTTCTAAATGTTTGGTCATTTAACAGTTGTGTAGCCACAGAAGTTTCTTCTGTGAGCCTCTTTTCTTTCATCTGAAAATTGGGTGTAATACTAGTACCTACCTCCAGGGTTGGTATGAGGATCAAATGAGATACTACACGTGAAAAGTTTAGAACATTGCCTGGCAAATCATGCTCAATAAATATTAGCTACTAATTTTTATTATATTAGCATCCTGCTGTAGTAGGATTCTAGTACACATATTTCTTTAATTCTGAGAATATTAAGGGCAAGTGTTTTTCTCCTGGGGCACGTAAACCATGCTGATTCTGAGTTCTGCAAGAGTGGAGATGCTGCTCAAATCATCTTTGAATTCTGAGCATCCAGTATAGCGGATGCTAATTTGAATTGATGAGTAGGTAGATGGATAGATGGATGGAAATATGGACGGAGACAGATTGGTGGGAGGTAAATAAATGAGTGCATTACTGGTGGGTGGATGTGGGGAGCGAGGACCTTAGGTAACAGTATGTCAGATGCCTGATTGGGAAGGCAGGTGGTTGAGTGGTGGAGCAGAAGTGTGGATAAATGATGGAATGGGTGGATGGGTGGATGAGCGAGTGGATGGATGGATGGATGGATGGGAGGAAGAGTCTTCAGTGACTTTGTGTGCGGGGAAGGCCCAGATAGTTGGGAACGCTGGTAGTTGGGCAGGTAACAGGATGGATGATTGACAGATGGACAGACGCACAGAAGGCTGCTTTCCTCCCCCTCCATCACCGTAGCCCGTCCGTCCTCAGTTCTGAGGCCTCGAAGCACGCAGACCGACCCTGCCAGGGCGCTCCCGAGGGGTGAGCTTCCTTGACGAGCATCCCGGCTGCCCCGGAGCTCTGAGGACCCGCAGGCCGTGGTGCTGTGACCCGCGGGGCAGTGCAGAGAGGGGTGGGCCGGCATCGCCTCCCCCATCCTCTCCAGTGCCCCGCCCACCCGCTCGCCCCACACCCGGCGGCCGAGCGCCTGGCCTTTGCCTGCTCGTCTGCATTGACGTCTGCGGCGGCGCGGCGCGGGCTCTCTGGGGTCCGCCGTGAGTTATGATGCACATCCAGCGCTGCTGCTAAAAAAAGGGCAGTGACTCACAGCGGAAACTTCCACGAGCGCTGGCGGCGCAGGGCGGGGATGGAGGCCTGTGGCGGCGCCCGGGGCGCCGGGCTGCGGCCAGGTGTGGCTCGAAAGCGCGGTGGCTAGGACCGTGGCACGGGGTCGGGAGGGAGCCCGGGAGTCCCCAGGGCCGGCAGCAACTCCCCTGCCTCAACCTGGCCGCCCAGCCTGGATTCTACCGCTGCGAGCTCAGAGGCAGCCTTTGTGGCATAAAGAGCCCCATGTGGCAGGTGGCAAATGGCAGGTGGCTCACACTCCTGTTCTCCTAAGCTCTCTCTTGATCTTAATTCACTTAACCCTCAAAACAGCCCTTAAGGGAGGTGACCTGTTTAACTCTCCTTTGCAGATCGGATACTAAGGCCAGAGAGAAAGGAACTTGCTAGATATGACACAGCTGGTACAACCAAGTCTCCCAATATATTCAGTAAAATTGTAATTTGACAGATACTGTGGAACCCCTGCTGCATGCCCAGGCCTGTGCTGGTGGCACTGAGATGGATGAGCATGGACCCTGCTGGGTGGAGCTCACGGATGCTCTTTCTGTGCTATTTCCACAAGTGTTTACCTGGGGGAACTCAATTCCATCCCTTTCTACT
The DNA here is from genome assembly GCF_002837175.3 of Physeter macrocephalus. NCBI lineage: Eukaryota > Metazoa > Chordata > Mammalia > Artiodactyla > Physeteridae > Physeter > Physeter macrocephalus. The sequence goes on from NC_041221.1 coordinate 153,684,151, forward strand.
CCACAAACATTTCTGAGCCCTACTCTGTGCAGAGCACAGTGGCAGAGGGGACAGAATGATGGTTACAAAGGTGACTATGGCAGCCTTAATTCATTCATCTGTTCATCCACCGAGTAGTTATTCAGCACCTACTATGCTCCAGGTGAGCAAGGTAACCCTGACTGGCTCCTGCCCTCATGGAGCTTACACCCCCTGGGGAAGATGGGCGAACAAGGTGGAAGAAGTGCCACATCGAGTGCTAGAGGGACACAACACAGGGAGCACCCAGCCTAACCCAGTCAATCAAGGGAGCTTTCCTGGTGAAGCAAATTTGATGACAAGTCCTGGAGGATAATTGGAAGTTAGGTATATGGACAGGAGGTGGGAAGAGAGTTTCAGTCAGAGAGAACAGCGTGTGCCTAAGCCCAGAAATGTGAGAGATCATGCTGGGTTTGAAGAACTGGAAAGCATTCAGTATACCTGCAAATATGAGAGCAAAGGAGCAAGAGTGTTGAGAAACAGGAAGTAAGAGCCAGGTGGGGAAGGGAAACTTGCTAAGGACTTGGGACTCAGCCAGAGGGCAAACGAGCTAACAACTCGGCACACAGCCAGCTTCTTTTTTGAGGAGTAGATTGATATCATTTCTATTTGTGCCAAAGAGGGCAGAAAAAAATGCCATGCTGATGGGAAAGGGATACCATAGAAGGCTACGTGGTGGAGGAGGCATTTAGGCTGTGCCTGGTTGATAGACTTTCTGTTGAAAGGGGAAAGGGAGAGAGCAAGAGGAATCATCTTGGAAGCAGGATGGATGACATAGAACCTCATCCGGCTCTTTACGGACCTTCTGGAAAGGCCAGAGAGATATTCACAGAACCAGGGGTAATGCAGCATGATACTTCTAGGCCTGAATGTGTGGGGAGTCTATGGTGTGGATGAAGTAGCCCACAATGACACCATGAAAGCAAAAGACACAGCCCTGTTCCTTAAGAGGCTACCATTTGTTGGTGCCAGCAACTAACTAGAAAACAGAACTGCTTAAGTCTTCAACAGTATGTATGGAGCACTTACTCTGTGGCAGTTTCTGTGTTAGGCATTAGAAATCCAGTGGAGAACAAAAAAGGATGTGGACTACCCTCATGGAGACTAATTCTGGAAGGGAAAATATTAATGAAAAAAAAGACCCAAATACATGAATAAGACCCATGAATAGGTATGTGGTGCTATGACAAGGCAGGAGAGGATTGCTCTATTCTGGAGAGCCCAGGCAAGAATATAAATGTGTTACAATTGAGGCAGGGTCTGAAAGATAAATAGGTAACAAGACAGAGAAGGGAGGGAAGGGTGACTGGGATGGAGAATGAGGGGGAGCTTGGGACAAGATGAGGCTGGGGAGCAGGATCTTATGAACCACCATAACGACTGGGGAGTGTATCCTAGCAACAGTAGAGGTTGTGAAGTGTGTATAACATGGGGAGAATTGTGGGCAACACACCCCAAGTGCTCTGGGTGTGCAGAGAACCAGAGAGGAAACAGAGACATATCACTTACTGACCTCATTCTTTATTCATCTGACCTCATTTAACTTTGACAATAACTCTGCCAGTTTCTAATCTCCAGTGTCTTGATGAGAAACCTGAGGTTCAAAGAAGTTAAGTGATTTGCCCTCCTTCACAGTTTGCTAAGTAGAAGACCCAAACAACAGTCTCTGTAACCCCTGATCTTTCTAATGGGAATGAGATTAGTCTCCCAAAAGACTGGGCCAGAAGTTAGTGTAAAGTAGGACTTGGATAGCCAGAAGAGAGGTGAAAAGGCTTTCCCCGTAAGGGCAAGTCATTAGCAGTATAGAGATGAAACAAAGAATGGCCTGAAAGAGAAGCAATGCAGGAACTGCCTACATAGAACATAATGCAGAAAAAAAGACTGGAAGGAAAAGTACAAAGAGTTTGCCCTCAGAAGCTTCTCTCTAAGGGTTATGGGTAATTTTTATTGTTTAATATTTGCTTGACTGTGTTTTCTTAATTTTCCATGATGAAAATTTGTTTCTTGCATAAATAGGGGAAGTACCAGCAGTTATATTTTCAGGGGATCATGTAAACTTTTTCAGTTCTCATAGGTGGCATCTACATCGTATTTATTTATTTTTATTGTCCTCTGGAGCCCAGCACAATGCCGGGCACATAGTAGGTGCTCAATAAAATAAGCTAGTAGGTGCTCGATAAAATAATTTAAACGATAAAATAATTTGAGATTGCATTAAGGATGGTAGAAGGCCAAGTCTGGCACTTTATTCTGAAACAAATTTCTGGTCCTCATGTCAAAAATCAATCAGCCTTGAAACAAACTGTTGAAACTCTTTTAACTCACCTGTAGTCACCATCATAGCACAGAATGACCATAATAACCTCAGTGTATGCTAGTCACAGCCAACAAATGCCTCAGCAAGTTTTTTTTTTTTTTTTTTTTTTTTTTGCGGTACGCGGGCCTCTCACTGTTGTGGCCTCTCCCGTTACGGAGCACAGGCTCCGGATGCGCAGGCTCAGCGGCCATGGCTCACGGGCCCAGCCGCTCCGCGGCATGTGGGATCTTCCCGGACCGGGGCACAAACCCGTGTCCCCTGCATCGGCAGGCAGACTCTCAACCACTGTGCCACCAGGGAAGCCCCCCTCAGCAAGTTTTAATTGAGCTTTTTCAGTGTGCTCAGCCCCACATAGGGTCTATTGGGGAATAGATACAAGAGCAGTATAAACTGGGGCACCTTGCCAGAGCAAATATTGTGGTGTTGAATGATTTGGCTGCATCCAAGCAGGCGAGACCTGTGAACACTCGCTCACAAGGTTGTCTCTCCTAACCAAATGGCACCACGTACTATGATGTTATAATATTAGGTTCTTAATCATGGAAACATTGGCATCTGTTTTGGCGGAAGCTCCCTCCCAGATGGTGCATCCCACTGTTTTTGTCGTCAGGAACAGCGTGAGGTTTCTTAAATGGCTTTAAGCTTCCAAGTCATCTTCCACACAATGGCAGCCTGTTAATTAAGTGGTCCCTTTGTGATTGCATTTGATGAATATGAGATGAGAAGGGTTTATTGAGATGTGAGAAAAAAGGAAGGCAAAGCAACAGGGAGGAGCTCATGTAGGCAGAAAGGCCTTTGTGTGGGCATCTTCCAGTGGGCTTCAAGGGAATCAGGGACAGCTTAGGATACGCAGAAGAGAGAAGGCTGGGATTCACAGACAAAGCTGCCACCTCTACCCATTAGACGTCCAGCCAGATGCAAATGGTGTGTGAGTGTTTCATGGCAACCATGCTTAGCCCAGCTCTTTGCATTGAGGCAGGCAGGGAGGTGGAAGCTTTCCAGATCTTTCTCAGAGTTGAGTGACTCCAGCCGCTCGCCGATGTGCAGTTGTCATTCACTCTGCCAGGCGCTGTTTTGACTCCAGTTGTCAAGATTCGAGAAGTGCAGCTCCAAAAAAGGTATCTGCTTTGGAAGCAGCGTTCTGTGTTCTTGGAGCAGCAGATGACTGGTGACAACATACAATTAAATATAAATGCTCGGCCCAAGAACTCAACTTGGAGGGTTGGTGAAGTTTCAGGTCTGACTTGTTAAACTTAGCTTTTTCCAAAGACTGGGCAATGTTCTCCAAAAACAGCACTCCAGGGAATCAGGCCTAAAGATAAGTGGAGGCTTCAGTTGAATATAGAGCTCTGTCAGCCAGCCTCCTGGCTTCAGGCAGAAATACACCAGCTGCAGGCTAGAGAAAAGATTCTGTGATACCTAATGACTTCGTTGTCTTGCCTCCTGGTTCAATCTTAGTTCAGCTGTTCATGCAAGGAATAGCTATGAGGTGTCTTCTAGGAGGAAGACATATATCTGGGATGTAGTGACTGGACTGCTGTGCTCCTGCCCTTAGGAGCTTTCCAGTCAGGCAAGCTCATGATTCTGTGAGCACTTGAGGGCAGAGGCTTTGGCCTTTATACTCCCAACACCTAGCCCAGTTCCTGCTGCATAGTAGGTGCTTAATAAATGCTTGCTGAATGACAACATGAATGAGCCCTACTTCCCACCCCCTCCTGTAGTTAGTATTGTTCTATATCTTTCTTAACTTTCTCCTCCTGCACTCATTAGTACTTATTTTTCTGGCTTTGGTGGCTATAGAAAACAGCTGTTTCTTAACTGCTGCACTCTAATACTTGGAAATTGTTAGTAATTCACCTTTCGGCCATCACACCTCCACTTCCCACTGGTCTTACCCTGGTGTCAGCATCTGCTCTTGGTCACCTGTACTAAGAAAAATAATTTGTTTTGGCATCTAGTGATCCTTTACAGCTTGCAAAGGTTCTCACTTGTTAATGTAAAGTACAGTTTCAAGGACTGTGGGAGAACCCCTAATAAGCCCCAGTATCACCCAGGCTGCACCCACCCAAATACTGCCCCTAACCCCAACTCCCTCAACCTTAAAGTCCAGCATCAGCAAATTTAAACTTTCATTCCCCTTTAAAATAAGATTTAGCAAAAAAAAAATAAGATTTAGAGACTACCTTCCCTAAAACAGGCATCACATTGATAATCACATTTTTTAACACGGTAGTGTAAATTATACCAGATCCTATGCTGAAGGTGGATTATAACACAGAGGAAAGAAAGCTGGAAAAGCACAGGAAAGTTCAGATAATTGGCTCCATCCAGACCTGCCCAGCCACAAATCTCTGAACCATAGAAGAGTGGTTCATCAGTTACTAACATCTTTTTATTATTGCTATTATTATTACAATAACTACTACTGCTGTTACCATTAGTGTGTTTCTACTGTCTAAACATGAGTCCAGCAAATTTCAGCTTCCTTTGTGACATGTAAGCTCAAGTGTCAATTACGTTTCACAGCTATTCATAAGGAGGCTGATCCTTTTGTGTTTACTCACTAAGTGTCAACAGATGTTCTCTTAAAATATTCACAAACTGTATCAAAGGGAAAGGTTTTGATGGCTAGTTAACTTAAACAGAACTGGAACTAAGAGGAAAGGATTTCTTTGGGGTAATAAGCATAAGATAGAGTTGTGGTCTAAGAGAGACACGTGTCTTTGACTGTCTCTTAACCAATTTCTTCTCCTTTCCGTGGAGGGGAGACCCTCAGTTCAGTGGCTGATTTTGGAGGACTTTGTAAAAACTGGTTAAGCTCGTTGTTACATGTTCCAGTGATGAGCCAGTAGCATCCTTGACTCTGAGCACTTCCCTCCCTCTACAGGGAGGTTACCCTACTTGTTCTTCACCATGGCAGCCACCACCGTACCCCAGGGTGGCTGTCTCCATTTCACATGGCTCCCCTGTAGAAGAAAGCTGATAAGAGGCTTTCTCACTGGTCAGGTGCTCTTTTCTCCTATCCATTACCCAGTCTGTTTGCCTGGCTTCTGATCTCCTACCTTCCGAATTCCATATATTTCTTGACTCCTCGTCCCTGGTCTGCTTGGACTTCTCTCCTCCAGGTGTTCCTTCAATACATGCTGCCCTTTTGCCTGATTCCCCCTAGCTTCCTACCTAGTCTCTGTAAGCCATCATGACCATGCCTCCCCCCACAGAAGAAATACAGAGGATATAGAGCCATACCTTTCCCAACACCCACTGGAAATGACAGAACTTAGCAGTCTGGCTGAAAATTGCTGGACAAGAAATAGGTCACAACTTGCTGCAAGCAGGGCCTTGCTCATTCTTGTTGTCCAGTCCATGGCCTAAGCTCTTCCTCACATGATCACAGCTACACTCTGATGCTTCTTTTTTATCCTGACCGGCCTTCCTGGTAAGATGGAAGACACTGAAAATGGCAAATCCATAGAAGTGGAGTTTCAATTTCTCCTCTCAGCTTTGCTCACAGGGACACAATTTCCTCCAGAAGCATGAAAGAGAATGTTATTTTTTTTTAATAGACTTTGTTTTTTAGAGCAGTTTTTGGTTCACAGCAAAGTTTAACAGAAACACAGGGTTCCCGAATACCGCCATCCCCCCACATGCCCATCCTCCCCCACTATCAACATCCTGTGCCAGAGTGAACATTTGCTACAGTTGATGAACCTGCATGAATACATCCTTATCATCAAAGTCTGTAGTTTACATTAGGGCTTGGTGTTGTATATTCTTGGTGTTGTATATTCTATGGGTTTTGACAAATGTATACTGACATGTACCCACCATTACAGTATCATGCAGAAGAGTTTCACTGCCCTACATATTCTCTGTGCTCCACCTGTTCATATCCCTCCATCCCCTGTGACCCCTGGCAACTACTGATCCTTTCACTGTCTCCATAGTTTTGCCTTTTCCACAATGTCATATAATGGGAATCATACAGTATGTAGCCTTTTCTGATTGGCTTCTTTCACTTAGTAACATGCATTTAAGTTTCTCCATGTCTTTTCATGGCTGGATGGCTCATTTCTTTTTGGCACTGAGTAATATTCCATTGTCTGGATGTATCACAGTTTATTGATCCATTCACCTGGTGAAGGACATCTTGATTGTTTCCACGTTTTGGCAAGTATGAATAAAGTTGCTATAAACATTCATGGGGAATGTTGTTTTTAATTATATTTCTAATCAATGATGACTTCTAGATAAGCAAGGCTGAGTTACAACAAACGCATGTGGCTCAGTAAGTAGGATACGTAGTCAACCCAAAGCCTCCCAAGCACCTGTCCCCAAATTGTCTGTAGATAAATCTCTCAAGGAGTTTATAGAAGGCATAGATTTTTGAGCCCCGCTCCCAAAGACTGATTCAGTAGGACTAGGAAATCACCAGGTAGAAGGAACATAGGCTTAACCTCCAAAATGAAAGAGGCAATGGAAAGTTAATATCTCATTTGTACCGGAGAGAACTATGTACAGTGAGGAGTTTGGAGACTAATAGCCACGACTCATCTGATGGAGACATTGTGTTCTTCTCTGAGCCTCTTGGGGAAATGACATGGTGGCTAAAAGAATTGTTGATATGTACTATCCTCTCCCATTAAAAGGAGCTAAAAAAGCCCTGGGCACCAAGATGTGAACTATTTCCTTCAGGGTAGAATGGAGCCACTAAAAATAGCCTTGGAAAATAAGGAGTTGTAGAGGTTCAACAAGGAAAACAAATCAGAAATAAATTTGGCACCAAGAAAGAAAGGAGGAGAAGGAGACGAACTCTCACAAGAAATAGGGAGAAAGAGGTTATTAGCTTGGGTACCTAAAAACAGGTACATTTTTCCCACCCACAGAGCTGCTGGCTGGCATTCCTACAGAGTAAATCAGTCCCTCCAGAGCAGAGGAAGATGAGTCAGAGGATCAGCCAGGATAAGCTAGGTTATGCAAGGGTAACAAACAACCCCTCAAATCTCAGAGGCTTCAAAGCACAATGGTTTGTTTCTCATTCCTGTTGTCTGTCCAGGAGCTCTGCTCCTTATAATCAGTCAGGGACCCATGCTGATAAAGGCGTCATCTCCCTGTATGCTTCCAGGATCACTACAGGGGTCAGGGGTTGCTACACTGTTGGGCACTGACAACTGAATGCACCAGCCTGGAAATGATGCATAGCACCTTCGCTCGCGTTTCATTGGCCAGTGCAAGTCACATGGCCCTGCTTGTGTTGAAGTGGGATAAGGAAGTGAAGATATACCTTGTGTCCAGGAGGAAGAGAATGAGAAAAGGTGTAAACAACTCTGCCGACTACTGTAGTCAGATAAAGGAACTGAGGGAGGGCGGATGGGGACAGTGGAGGGAAGTCTCCTTGGAACCACCAATTTGCAATTTGATTTTCATCTCTGTCTTTACTAATCAAGAGGAGCAGGCTTATCCAATATCCCTGAGTGTGTCCTGAGCCTCACTTCCTGCCTGCAAGAAAAAAGACAGTGTAGTAGTGAACAGCCTGGGCCCTGGAGTCAGACCAACCCGTATTCCTGTCTGGAACCTACCAGTTGTGTGACCTTGGGCAAGTTATTAATCTCTCTGGACCTCACTTTCCTCAACTGTATAAGGTGGATGACAATAGCACCTACCTTATGGGGTTATTGTGAGGGTTATATGAGATCATACAAGAAAAGAGTTTTAAGCCAGAGCTGCTTAAACTAGGCTGTGCCAGCAAACTACTCAGGGAGCTTGTTAACATGTATTTGTGATTCAGAGGTCTTGGTTGAGGCCTGAGATCTTGCATTTCCAACAGGCTCCCAATGATGCCTATATTGCCGGTTCATGGACCATCCCTTAGTAGCAAGGATTTTAGATCAGTGTCCAGACATGGTCGATTATTCTTAAAACTGGATTGAGAGATTGCAAAGGTTCTGCTGCCCCTGCCCTCGATGAATGGAAATTACAGCTGCTTGTTGGTGGAAGTGTCGGTGTCTGATGCTTCCACAGACAAATGTTCTACGGAGGTTGATGAGCAGGTGCTAGAATCAGGAGGCCTGGGTTAGGACCCAAGTTCTGCTCCTCAGCAGCTCTGTGGTTTGGGCGAGTTATGGAAACTCTCTGAACATCTGTATCTAATCTGTAAAATGAGCATAATAATACAGATCCACCATTTGTCATCTGTGATTCCACAATCCAAAGAGCTCTGAAACTGTAAGTTTCTTCACTGTTTGGCACACTGTGACCTGGTGGGAAAAGCTGACATATATTGACATGAGGCTGTTTACAGCTTTTATTTTATGCCTCTTAGGACTATTTCTGTGTTTCATCACAGAAATATGAATGGGTTTGATAATTAAACACTGCTGCAGATGCTGCTGGGCTTAGAATAACATATAGCAGGTGTACCATTTAGCTTTCTAACAACTAAAAAACTGATTTCCGAAACACACCTGGCCTCAAAATTTTAGAGCAGACCCTATGGACCTGAAGGGAAGGAAAAAGTGCTTGTAAGACGCTGAGCACCATACCTAACACAAAGTAAGTGCTCAACAAACAGGAGTTATTACTGAAGTTATTGTTCATCCCGGTGCTTCCCTTGGACAGAGAGAAGGGAATTCAGGAGGCAGGGTCTGTGGGTCCCCTGAAGATACATAGGACAGGATCAAGTTTGTCCCTGTGTTTTTAGCCCTTTGATTTGTCTTCTGTTTTCTCCTGGAAAATAAAAGAATGCATGGAAATGAATGTATACCATGAGGGTGCAGACAGCGAGATGGAACAAAAGCAAGACTCAGGCAGGTGGAAAGGGTTCTCCTCTGTGCCCACAGAAGCAGCTGGCAGGAACTCAGCTTCATAGGCAGCGAAGGACAGTTGCTTTCCTTGAGGCCTCTTTGAATATACTGTTGAAGAGTGTCACTTGAGCAAAAGACTCCAGTCCTTACCCTGCCATTCACCTGCCGGGGGCACTTGGGATGCCTTCATCTTCACAGGTCTCAGCTTTCTTATGTGACAACCGGACAATAATGCAATCCCGGCTCCAACTACTGTATTGCAGGGACCACATTAAAAGCGGTCCCAATGTTCATTGCAGCACTATTTACAATAACCAGGACATGGAAGCAACCTAAGTGTCCATCGACAGAGGAATGGATAAAGAAGATGTGGCACATATATACAATGGAATATTACTCAGCCATGAAAAGGAATGAAATTGGGTCATTTGTAGAGACGTAGATGGACCTAGAGACTGTCATACAGAGTGAAGTAAGTCAGGAAGAGAAAAACAAATATTGTATACTAACACGTATATGTGGAATGTAAAAAAATGGTATAGAGCAGGGGTCCCCAACCCCTGGGCTGCACAACAGGAGGTGAGTGGTTCGCTTCGAACAAGCGAAGCTTCACCTGGCACTCCCCATGGCTCGCGTTACTGCCTGAACCATCCCCCCGATCGCTCGCATTACCATCTGCACCATCTCCCCCCCACCCCTCCATCCGTGGAAAAATTGTCTTCCACGAAACTGGTCCCTGGCGCCTAAAAGTGTGGGGACTGCTGGTGTAGATGATCTTATTTGCAAAGCAGAAATAGAGACACAGATGTAGAGAACAAACGTATGGATACCAAGGGGGAAGGGAGGGGTGAGATGAATTGGGAGATGGTGATTGATATATATATATACACTTTTGATACTATGTATAAAATAGATAACTAATGAGAACCTACTGTATATCACAGGGAACTCTACTTAATGCTCTGCAGTGACCTAAATGGGAAAGAAATCCAAAAAAGTGGGGGGTACATGTATACGTATAAATGATTCACTTTGCTGTACAGTAAAAACTAACACAACATTGTAAAGCAACTATACTCCTAATGGAAAAAAAAAAGCGGTCACAGATGTGAATGCATTTTGAAAGGAAAAATCCGTGTTCGCAGGTTGAGTATAATTATTCATTTGACTACAAGCAGGAGATCGGTGAGAGGACTGACATCACACAGGGAACTCTGGTTAGCACGTTCTTTAATCACACTTCTGCTGTCGACTCTAGTGGCATTGTTATTTGCACTTGGCTCCCTCACCTTCGTCACAGCCATTTGTGCTTCTCAGTTGAGGCCAGCGTGATTGAGTTTTCACAAGATTAACTGCCCCACCATTGCTTGTAGACAACCAAAATCAAGGCTTATAGACAACCGAAATCAAGCCTTTTGGATACTGTTGTTTGGACTAACACATGACAATTATTTGAAAGAAAACAAGTATAAACAGGACACAGGTTTGAGATTTGTCCTTCCCACTTCTGTCTTTAGCTGTGTCTGCAGACGTTTTGGCTAATGACTTCCTCACCATCCTCACGTTCCACGTTAAGAGCACTGGCTTTGGGGTCAGACAGACCAGACTGAGACCCAGTCCACTGCCTTGCTGTGTGTGGTCTGGCAACTCGCTGAACTCTCCGAGCCTCAGTGTCCCCGTGTTCAGTATTCCTAGCTCTAGGAATAATTAGAGCTAGCTGGCATGTGTTTTTGTAAGGTTTAGGTATATAGATAGGATGTTAAATTTAAATTCCTCCTGTTGTCTCTCAAATTCAGTTATATCTCCCACACAGAATACAATAAACGGTAAGTACTCCCATATGCTAAACAGGGGTGCTAGTTTTCTGGGGCAGATTTAATTTAAAAAATAGGAGAGCAGAACCATTTCAGCAAAATAACCCCATGAACCAGCAATGGTAAAGAAGACTGGAGGTTCAAAGGGTGTTGGAAGAGTCTAGAAAGGGATTTTGTTGCCTGTCCCCTCCCCAGCTCATGAGTGTCCCTTCAAAACCCAAATGTATTGGAGGTGGGAGTGCAGCCAAGAGAAACATTCACAGAGATTGGGGATGCCTAGAAGAAGCTGAGGCAGGCGCTTACAGCTGGCCATATCTTCACAAAGGTGCAGGATCCAGTGCTGTTTTGGGATAGGGCCAAGAACAGTGGGAGGACTCCTGGGATAGCATGGCATGCTTTTGGTGACATTTGTGACCACAGAGGCTGGTCTACAAAAGACAGGAGGTTGGGTGGTGATACCCACCACACTGGGGCCAGGAGATAGAACTTGGTAGACAACAGCCTACCCATTGCTAAGGCAAGAATGCATGAGTTTCCCATGGGCCAAGGGAATGCTGCAGAAGCCAGCAGAGCCTGAGCCCTCATGATGGGCCCCCAGCAATAAGATGCTCTAGCACAGACACCCAGGACAGGAGCTAAGAATGTCACAAGACGTCAGCCTGAGTGTACAACCAGAGCCTCTGAGAATCTACAAGTGTGCCCATGAGGCCACCAAGCAGGCACCTGCCAAAGAGGGCACTGATGACTGATTCCAGCAGCCCTGTAAGAGGGTCCCTTTTCCCTTAATCCCCTCCTCTACCCTGACTTTGAAAAAGCCAGCCAGTCACAGGGACAGGAAAGAAAGTTAAGTGATAAAAGAGATTACAGTCCCCCACAATCCCCACTGCAGATCCCTGTAGTTAAGAGTTGGAGAGGTTGGGGGGGAGGCGGAGTCTGAATGAGATGGGATATTGAAGTTCTGATCTCACCTCAAGGGGACCATTTAATACCTGAATTGAGTGTGAACAAACGAAACAGAACTTGTGTTCATAACTTAAACTGATGAGAAAGCAGCAGATGGAACTGTCCAAGATGTCATCAAGGGGCTGGGCGGGAGTCTGCAGAGCATTGTGGGTGCAGCATTTGGAAGGCAAAAGACATCCACTGCTTGGTTGTGGCTCCCTTGAGTTCAGCCCACTCAATAAATTAGGTACGTATGTCAAGTGCTTAACTGAGGCACTGCAGCCTGGCTCAGCTGTTAGATGACAGTGATTACTACTATTATCTTTATCTCAACACTCATTGCAAACTGATTTAGACCTTTTAGTCAATGTACAGAAACACAGTACACCTAGTAAGTGAGAGGAAGGAGAGATTTCTTACTCTGCTTTAAAAAATTTAGGAAACTCCTGTCTTCACCGGCAAATTCAGAACTACCCGCAGAATCAGGTTGCCGTGCAGTCTGTTGATATATTGTAATTGAGAGCTGCAAAGGCCCGTCTCACACCTCAGAACATCATGGCGATGTTGTGTTTGTCACCAGCTTCAGCCACAGAGTTGGAGCGAGAGGTTACTGATGTGGCTGGTTATCTTCCCAACTCCTGGTTAAGGTGTAACGCAAGTCGGACGCTGTGGGCTTCCAAGCAGAACAGAGGCCCCAGCATGAGCCTTCCTCTTATTGTCCCTCATCAAAATCTTGCTGTCCTAGTGCTCATTTCCTTCTGGCCCTGCTGTCTGCTTTCCTAGCATGTCTGATAAACCAAGCAGTGTGTTGACAGAGCTTCAAGAGGCCAAGGGCCTAAATGTGAATCCTTGTTCTGCCGTTTACTATCTGGGATCCCTGGGCAATTTTCTTTCTTTCACGTGGCTTCTGCATTTCCATCTGTAAAACGGGAATTGTAGTGCCTGCCCTTTTTATCTCACAGGGCTACTCTGGGGTTCAATTGCAATTGTGGATGTGAGAGGGCTTGGAAAACTTTAAAGCACCATATAAATGACATTGACAGGAGTGTAATGTCCTCATTAAGTCCAGATAACACTCTGCATGTGAATAGGCTGGACCCCAGTGGACTTCAGAGGTGGGAAATGTAGCAATGTGTTAGGGTCAGTATGAAAAGCATATTTGACAAACCTCAGTCTGTCCCATGCACTAATTTAAGATCCAGTGGTGTTTCTGATGCTAAAATCCCCCTAGACTCAGTGTTTATCTGGCCCACTCCAGGATCTGACCAAAATTTGCTGTTAAAAAAGAAAATAAAATTACTATCAAAATATGAGGCTTCTTTGGAACATTTTCCTTCTTTCATGTACACATTGCCTGGGCTGGGCACTCAGTGCCTCTACAACAGTCAACACTGTGGCTCAGCCTAGCCCTCCTCCTGCATAAGGGATTGCAATTTATTTGATGCCCCAGTGCAGGTCCCCTCGCTTACAGATCTGGTCAGACTCACCTGTGCAGCACACTAGCCCAGAATTTTCTAAGAAGAAGCCTTTGTCCTCAGTGCTGACAAGCAACACGAACTCTCTCAAACCAAGAAAAACATTTCCATAGGCCCCCAAGAGGTAACGTCCAAGTCCAGAGTGGCTCCAGCCTGAATCAAGTGATTAAATCTGCGACTGCCCCTACCCAAAACCTCAAAAATGTTAACATCTTGCACGTGTCAAGAGGGTTATTTATGAAACTATTTGCTTGTCAACCCCAGGAGGACATTCTGTACTTTTTTGCTGGAATACTGTATATTTATGAACCGTGGCTTGAAAACTAATTTTGGCAGGAATATTTTTCCGCGAAAAATTGTATCAGCCCCCCGCGCAGCACAGCCTGCATTCAGTCGCCGTCGTGCAGTGGCTGGGCAGGGTTCTGGTGGAGAGCTAGTCCATGCCTTGCTGCAGCAGGGAATGAATTCCAGATGTGTGCTTCTTCAGGGGAAGGATTTCAGTTTTAGATATTTTAGATCAGAGGCTTGTTTTCTTTCTCTCTCTCTCTCTCTCTCTCTCTCTCTCTCTCGTTTTTTACTCTAGTGAATAATTAGTTTTGAGCATTAAGAACATGCAGTCTGTTTGTTGCCTCCTGCACTTGATGCTTTAGCACCCTCCCCCGACCCTGCAAAGTCTCCCAGTTTGGAGAGCTAGCCTTCTGATCTCCCAGTTTAAATCTGGTTATCTGATCCTAGTGTGTGACACACAGAGAGCCATTTGGTTGGAGAAGAGAGGGCTTGGCATGATGTGGGGTAGACTCTAATCCGGGACAGTAAAATACCTGCGAGAGACTTTTGACACCATTCTTTCCCAAGGACTGCCTCTGTGGAGCTAGCCCACCTCCATCATGTCCCCGTGGTCAGCTTCATCAGCCATAGGGTCTTCTGCTGACAGGGATGCTGAGCCCGTCCAACATGACAGCAGATTTCTTGCTCTCTCTTGAGCAGTGAACTTATAATTCATTTTTCTGCTCTCTTCAAGATTGAAGGACCCAAAGTGGGAGTGGTCTGTAAGTGTGTGTGTATTGTGCAGTGACAGATAAAAGAACTTGTATCTGAGGACCTAGAGAGACCCAAAGGAACAGAAAAATCTGCACACACAGAGGGTGACATGTACGATTGATCCTCATGCAGTCTCTGCAATGTTTTCCATAGCTGTAATGCCCATATTTTTATTCTTAAAAGCCTTTGAATCTTGATAAAGGGCTTATTCCTAAAAGTTTTGAGCTATAATGTTATACACACCTGGTAGGTAGACTTGGGGATACAGTGAAATCCCTTTAGCTAATTTCCTTACCACACTGCATAATGGTAATACTAAGTTATTATCATATTACCATTTATCAAGTATTTGGCATTTAGCACACTCTATTTCCAATTCTTAGAAATGGCAAAGATTTTATCACCCTTATTTTACAGGTAAAATAACTACTTAACCACGGAGAGGTTAAGTAGTTTTCCAATAGACACATGACTGATTATAAGTGGAACTGGTGTTTGAACCCAGAATGTGTTGGCTCTGTGATGGGAGAGAAGAGAAAAGAGATAAGAAGTTGGAGGAAGAGGGGAGGAGGGGGAGTTGCAGCATAAAACAAAACCATCAGCCCTTGGGAGTTGGGTGTTGTTGACCCCAGCTGTCCTTCCAGCCTCAGTTGACCTCTGTGAGTGAGGCACACTGTCCTTGTGTGGAGGGCCCCAGTGTATACATCCAGGGGGGCTCAGGGATGGGAGGTCTCCGTGGGAGAGGACTTGGGTCATCCTTGGGCTTTTTGGCAATGGAGACATCTGCAGATCCAGCAGGGGGTTATTCAGGGCTAACTCAGGAATTTAAAATCTCTGCAAGCTTCTGGGGCTGGTCACTGGGATTCACACTCCCCCAAGCATCTCTCTATGCCAAGGTCAGGGCACAGAATCAAGCTGTCTCTCTACTTGTTCCTCCCTTGCCCTGGGCTTAGCCCAACGCACCCACAGTTGGCACCTTGCCAGCAGGGAGCAATGCCTTCTGGGGGAGCCAGGTCCTCAGGCCTCAGGCCACAGTCTAGGCTCGGGAGGCTGTGGGAGGCCCCCCAGGGGTGTGAGGGCAGCCCAGGCTATAAGTCCCAGGCCTGGGCATGGGCACAGAGCCAGCGAGCTCACTTAGCGAGCAGTGGACAGGGAGGGCCAACTGCTTGAGGAAAGACCTCAGGCAGCCTCCAGACCTTGGCAGGGAGGAGGCTGTGCCTAGAGGCTTCATCCAAACACAGTTTGTTTCATGGAGTCACCAAATTTCTGAGTCTCCACATCCTTATGAAACCACGTGATTGTGTCACAAAAGCCCCATCCATAAAGCTAAGCCCCAGGCCAGATCTACTCCTCATTCTGCTGATGTGTGAATTTAAAAATATCTCTTGACACCTGAAAAATGGAAAGAACACTTTATAATCTAATAAAGGTCAGAAGATAGAAGTCATGTGAGATAGAAGTCACGTATTTGAGCTGTTAATTCAGACAGTCTCATTCACTTCTTGGGTATGTGACCTTGGATGAGTTACTTAATCTCAGTTTCCTAGTCTGCAAAATGGAAATAATGAAATGCATACTCTATAGAACAGTTGTGAGGATAAATGAGAACATGAATATAAACAGATTTGGCCCCTGGCACTTCAGTGCTCAATAACTGTGAGCTTTAAAAAGTACTATTAATTTAACTTCCTGGAAACAAAATAAAACCACAGGAATGGTAATGTTCTTGGGACACTGTATATTACTGTGAGGAATTATGAGTCCCTATATACAAGGAGGTAAATGAAATTCAGAAATGTTACCAGATTTGGCCAAGCTGCATAGCCAGGCATCACTGGTTTGGGAAATGAGCTCACATCAGAGATTATATTAAAATGGCTCCCCAGCTGACCTTTTTACTAAAGGAAAGTTTATTTGCTGGGGAGGGAGGATGGCAGGTGGAAGAGGTCAGGAAAGGGAGGGATGCTCTCGATGAGGCCATTCCATGACCGTGTTGGTGCGGTTAGAGCTTACAGGAGGATGAGGCCTCCAGAATGTACCTTTGCCAGGCACCCAGTAGCCGACCCTTGCACAAGGCCACCGCCTAAGGGAAGAAGGACTGCTACAAATAGGGAGGAGTTAGTTTTCCAGATTGGGACTGTATCCCAGCCAGTGGAGGCTAGTGGGAAGAGCAACTGCACTGAAGGCAGAGAATCCTAAATTCAAATCCTCTCTTAGCCACTTCCTCACTGACCTTGGACAGCTTAACCTCTTCGAACCTCTGTTTCCCCAGGCTTTAAAGTTGTAGATAATAAATGCCTGTGTCTCTGATTTTTTGTTAAGGATTAAAAGAAGTAAGTAGTAGGTGCCTTCCTTCTCCTCCCGATTCACCTCAGTGAAATAGGCTAGTGGACAGATCTTGGCAAATAAGAGAGCTCTCCCCCATTGTTAATGGCCTGATGGCTGAGTACTAGATACTGGGAGACAACGGGGTCAACTTCAGTCCCCGTGAAGATGGCAGAGTGAACAGAGGCAAGAAGCCCTGCCCCCTCAACGTTAGAAATACCAAGCTAAATATTATTTTTAATTTTTCACAAAATGTATTGGCTGAAAATCTCCCGTTGCCAGGAGTGAAGAGAGAAGACGAAATTCTTTAGATATAGCACTTCTCACAGGGGGAGGGGAATTGCAGGCTTGGGTCTGCCTGAGGAACTGTGGAAGCCATGGCTGCCCAGAACAACGATGTCAGGACTGTGTAAAATCCTCAGTCAACAGAGGGTCATTTTGTCTGGCGTGCTACTCTGACAGAAGCAGGAAAGTAGACTGTAGAGGATTGATCCTGAAATAGCCAGAAAATTCCTTTACCCAGAATTCCACACTCTGCTGTTTTCATTTAATCGAGGTTTTACCATGTATATCAGGAAATGATTGTGCTGACTTTTCCTTTTATCCATAATCACACAGCATGTTTCGCCATTTTTCTTTTCTGTATTTCTCAGCTCCTTTGGAAAGGAATAAGAGACCCGCCCCAGGCAAGAAAGCAATAATCTGACTATGGTTTTAAGGGACCATGAGGTTCTTTCCAGTGCACCATTTAAAACTATTTACAGGAAGAAGAACAGAGACTAGGACATTTGGGATGGAGGGCATAAGTGAGAGTCAGAGAGGGAAGGTGGAAGGGGGTAGATGGCAGTTTGGTGTGGAGGGAGGGTTGTTCAAAAGAGGGAAAGGCCTGGGGTTCAAGTGAGCAGAGGACACTACAAAGGGCTCCATTTGAGCCACACTGGATTTGCCAGTCCTCACAGGATCTGAGGACAGAATGATGTGATCTGAGCCCTGAAGGGAAGAGAATTAGAGTTAGCAAAAAGCTCTGTAGCTGCCCAGGAAATGGATGATTATTAGGGCCATGTGGGTTTAAGATGCTAAAGAAAGACTCACTCAGAATATATTCCTACAGAGGAGAAGACGGCAAATGCTTTCTTATAAAAGAACATTGCTTTTAGATTCATAAAAATGCCCCCAGTTTAAATCTCCAGCTGGTAAAAAGTTTCCGACTCATTGATGTGAGAGTAGAATAATGAAAGTAAAATAAAATACAGCTGTACCATTTACTAGTGGCATGGCACAGGGATGTCACTTCTTTTTTTCGGAACCCAAGTTTCTTTACCTATAAAATGGGAATGATAATAGTACCTACTTCATTAGGAACATTGTGAGAATTAAATGAAATAATGCATTTAAGTGTCTATTAAGTACAGTGATGGTTCATCATAAGCCCTGTGAATGGCTGTGGTTTGGGCAGGGCTGTTTTCCCAAGATGCCCATCAGCAGTCCTGGGACCTTAGATGACTTTACTTTGCAAGTCTGAGTTTGTAGGTATAGTGGTCAAGTGTATAAGAGCTATAGTTTAGACAGTTTGGGATTGGATCCCAAGTCTGCCATTTTCCAAAGGAGTGAGTTGGGACATATTATGTATCCTCAATGAGCCTCATTTTTTTTTTATATACAAAATGGGGGTGATGACAGTACCTACCTTAGCAAACTCTCAAAAGGTGGTTACTATTGTTAGTATTACAAAGGCAAGGTCCTTCTGCTTGGATTTCCCTCAGTGGCCTATAAAGAGAATAATCACCATATTCACTGCAGGGATTTTGCACTCGGTAGGTCAGCGGCCAGCAGGCAGCAAGCAGACTACAAACAGTGACAAAAGGTATAGAACCTCTCATCTGTACAGATTTGATTCATCACAAATTTACCAGGTCAAGAATTCCAGATAAAGTTTTTCAGCCTTCACCTGCAGACCATGAAAAATATGGTGGGGATACAAAGCACCTTCATAAACTGCATATTGTTACCAGAATAAAGACTAGGAAAAGACAACCATTTGGGAAAAAGGTTACAATAAAGATGCTTGGATTAGAAAAAGCACCTACTCCTCAAGTTCACAAGAATATCCCTTCAGTGAAGGCAAAAAAGAAAGTGGTTAAACATTTGATAAGAATCAAGTCCCTGTTGAGGTGATGGATTCATGGGTGTATACATATGTCAAACTTAGTACCATATGCTTTTCAAATGTGTGCATTTTGTTGTATGTCTATTATACCTCAATAAAGCTGTTAGAAACAAACAAACAAAAAAAGAATCAAGTCCCTGAAGCTGCCCCAAGGACTTCCAGCAAAGGAGGACATGCGTAACGCCTGCCTCATGAACACTGGAGAATTAGTAGTGCATGGCATCTAAACCCTGTGGACCAGGGAGCAAAGCAATTAAATCCTAATGCCAGAGCATTTCAGATTAAAAAATGCAAATCATCTTTATTTAAAGATGGTGAGAAAGTGTTTCTATTAAAATATATTTTTAATCCAAAAAAAAAAAAAAAAAAGGCAAGTTCCCTATTGGTTTACCTTCCCTTTGCAGATCTGAGCTCTTGATGTACTCTAGGTCAGACCCAAGGGGTTGTCCTTTTCTTACTGTCATTTGTACCTTTCCTCCATCCATTATGAAAGAAAGCACAATGAGGATCATATACCCATCAAAGCCACATCCTATACTAGGGACCCCATCTGAGCAAATTTCAGGTTCTAATATTCAAATGACACTGCCACAGCTGCTGCCTCTGAATCACCACACAATCCCTCATCATTACAGGGACAGCCCAAATATTGGCAGAAGAAATCAGAATTAATATTATTAGGGCCAACAAGAAGAAGGAAGCCCGAAATTACCTAAGGGTAAAAATCAGCCTGCAGTAAACAATCCTAGCTAACTGTCCAGAAAGAGAAACTTCCATCTCCATGCCCACTTCTCCTATCCCTTTCGAAATCTGTTTCAGAATGACAGAGACAAAAATGTAGATTAGAACTCAAATAAGTGGCAAGTGAGTCAAAATATTTAAAGGGAAGGAATCTCTGATTCATGTGCCTTTGATTGCAGCTTGTAATTGCTCCTTTCATGTTTAATGGGCTTCCCTGGGCAAGGCTGGGAAACTATGCAACAGCCACATTCTGGGTCTCCCTGGTGTCTTGTGCCTGTGCTGTACCAGGGTCCAGCCTCATCCATGGGGCATCAGAGGCAGAGGAAGAAGCATGAGAATGTTGGCGGGAATGTGTGGAATGTAGGACTATTAAAGCCTGGGAACAGGGAAGTTCAGAACCCAGATGGTAAGGGAGGACAGACCTGGTATCAGCTTAGACAAGTGATGGACCTCTCTAAGGCCAAGGCTCCCCACTTATGAAATCTCATGGGGCTCTTGATAGCATTAAATTAGAGCATGGATATAAACCATCTATCACAGGGCCTGCCACACAGCAAGTGCTCTGTGACTTACTTATTCAACATGTGTTCAGCCAACAAATAAATAGTGCCTGATAATTTGAATAGAAATCTCAGGCCCAGAGGAGGCAGATGCCTGCCCAAGGTTACTCACACAGTCATTAGAACTCAGGCCTCCAACTCCCAGGCCAGTGCTCTTTCCCTGACCAGAGCAGTCGAGTCTCAATCATTCCTCCAACTCTTGGCTGGCCTAGTCCCAGGGAATCAAGCCTGCCCTGTTTTGGAGGCATTCACCAACAGAGCATGATTTAGGGGGCACTTTGAGACCCCCGAAGTGCCCCAGGAGGCCTCCCTAATGGATTTTCCTCCCTTCTGATCTGAAGTTCCCCATTGTATCTGGGTTAGGCAACGGAGCAGAAAGGGACTAACAATTCCTCAATTTCGTTATGTTTCAAATACTATTCTTGGCATGTTAAACATATCTTCTTGTTTATTCCTCATAATACCTCTGTGAGGTATTTTTGTCCCCGGTCTGCAGGTGAAAAAACTGAGGCCCAGAGATGCTATGTGACTATTTGGGTCAAATTGCATCTTCCCCCAAAACATACATGTTGAAGTCCTAACTCCCATTATCCCTGAATGTGACCTTATTTGGAAAGCGTCATTGGGAATGTAATCAGGTAAGTAAGATGAGGTCATCAGAGTGGGCCCTAATCCAATATGACTGGTATCCTTATAAAAAGGGGAAGTTTGGACATAGAGTCATGCCCAAAGGGAAAGCACCACGTAAAGATGAAGGCAGAGAGTGGGGTGAAGCATCTACAAGCCAAGGAATGCCAAAGATTGCCAGCAAACCACCAGAAGCTGGGGGAGAGGCATAGAACAGATTCTTCCTCACAGCCCTCAGAAAGAACCAACTCTCCAACACCTTGATCTCAGACTTCTAGCCTCCAGAACTGTGACATAATAAAGTTCTGTTGTTTAAGCCACTGGTTTGTGATACGTTGTTATAGTAGCTGTGGCAAATTAGTGACTGTGGATCCACACATGACCACTTGGTTGGTCAAGTCAGAAACGTGGGAGTCATTAATGATTCCTTACCTTCCCTTACCCTCCAATCTGGTCCATCACCAAATCCTACTGATGCTTTTCCTCCTTAATATTTCTGATTCATCACCTCTTTCCATCTCCATTGCCATTTCTGTCCTTCAAGCTACCATCATCTCTCAGCTGGATCATCATAACCACTTTGTATCAGGTTTCCTTAACTCTTGCCCTATCCCAACTCAAATCCATGTTCCTCGAAATAGCCAGGGCAGTCTTCATCAAATAAATCATACCTCATCACTACTGTACTTAAAAATATTGCAATGGCTCCCCAGGCCTCCTGGGGTACAACCTGAACTTTTTCCTAGGCCAGCAATCCTAGTCCTTATCCCAGTCCTACCTCATCTCATCCTTGATCTCTGTGTTTCATCCAGATGCACTTACTTTTAGTTATTCTCGTTCATCAGACTTGACCATCTCATGGTCTTTGCATGTGCTGGTCCTTATGCTTGAAATGCTCCCCACCCACGCAGCACCTGCACTTTCCATCCTGCTGACTGCAATGTAGCCTTTAGCTTTCAACCTGCATGACTCCTCAAAGACTTTTCCCTGAGCACCATCTCCCTCTAAATTACTTCTACCTTGTTATTTCTCTGACTAGGCATCATGTTCTTTTTCTTCAAAGATTTTTCTATAATCTATATCTATGTATTATTTAACATATATACTTCCCAAGAAGACTTTATAAGAATAGAGACCTCGTGTTTTGTACACCATTGTCTCCCTAGTGCCTAATATGCAATACCTGGAATATTGTTGGTGCTCAATAAATATTTCTTGAATGAATGAATGAAAGTCAGCATTGGCATTCAAAGTGGGTTCAATATGACTCTGATGTTCTTCCAAACCAGAGCATGCAGACAATTGCCTCTTGAAGGTTAAAGTTAAATCATTATATAATTTCTGCTTCCAGTTATGATGGACTGCCTTGATTTAGACCAACCCTCCCATTAATCTTAATTAAAATAGCTGTAAAAGCTAGATTAAATTCAAAGACAAAAGAAAAAGTCTGTTTGATGGCATCAGAGAACAACCACGGCAGCCAGGACTTGAGGGCACAAGATTCCAGGGGACAGAGACTCTAAGAGAAGTGAGCCTGATATTCTGCTCTGCTTTTTACCTTAAGGAATTTGTTGCATCCTAAACTGGGTGGGAGTGAAAGGTCAAGAAACCAAGCAGGAGGCGGCTGGTCAGAAGCTAAAAAACTAACTCATACAGAGGTGGAGAGACAAAGGTGAAGTTCATAGACGTTAGAATGAGGAGCCCTACTAAACACTCTGAGCTTCCAGTTAAGACCAAGTGTAAAGACAGATTGACAAACTGGAAGTAGACTAACCCCTACTAACTCTCAGTTGAGACCCATCTCCATTCCTGATTGGATAGGCGGGATCTGTTCTTCCTCTCACTGCTGGCCAGAAGAAAATAAGTTTTCTCTGGAGAAAGATGACATCATCTAAAACCGCCACAATTTCTCATACACCAAGTCCCACATTTTCCTCATTGCAGCCCTAAGAAGTCTGTCATCTTCAAAGAAGACAACATGAATTCCACGTAATTCTGAATCCCCTTGGACAGGCCCAGGCAGATGCCAAGGGCAGAGCACAGGGTGAAGAGAAGGATACTGGGTAGCTAGACAAAGCTGACGATTTGAAATTAACAGAGAGCTCAGCTGCCTGGAATTTCACTTTGAAAACAGAAATCTGTCTACTGTGCAGCCAGCACGTGGACATATGGAGACGCAATGCAAAGAGCACGCAAAGCAAATATCAGCAAAGGAATTCCCTTTCAACCAGAAATGAAATTGGCTTCAGTTATTAGAATAATGTGATACTACAGATGGAAAGACCCTTAAAATTTGTCTAAGCCAAACCCTCAAACCTTTCACTTGCATTGACTGAGGCGTTGAGATGGGAAATTATCTTCCTATGTCCGCACAAAAAATTGAGCTGGTTCTTGGACACAGATGGCTGGGCTCCACGTCCAGCCGGACTTCCTCCTTGGTTCACTGCCTCAGTGAAGCTCCAAGCTCAGACATCTCTAGCCAGCAGCCCATCAACACTGCAAACAACTTCAACAAGACTATAAATGTCATGTTAGACATCAGATGATAAATGTGACTTCTCCCCAGGAAAGAGAGCCCAAATGGGAGAAGACAATGGGATTCCCATGGAATTAAATTCTTCCTCTCCCCAAGGACACCACAACAATTTCCCATTTGTAGCGTTGTCCTAATAAATACACAGGAAGTTATAATTCACTGCTATTAGTTAAAGTAGTCATGTTGTTCTCACTTGTATAAAGTCACATTGGGCAGGATGTTTCCATCAGGTAAGCAGCTGGGCCTTTAAAAAACACAAAGCTGGCGCTTCCATCTGTGCTGTTACCTTGAAAATAGGGATGGAGCCTCAGAGTTTGGGAAAAGGGCAGCAAACGAGGTGACAGGAGGGCCAGGTTCTAGTCCTTGTTTTCGTTTCTGGTCTGGATGCTTTGGGCAGATCTCTATTTTTTTTTTTTTTTTTTTTTTTGTTATACGGGCCTCTCACTGTTGTGGCCTCTCCCTTTGTGGAGCACAGGCTCCGGACGCACAGGCTCAGCGGCCATGGCTCACGGGCCCAGCCGCTCCGCGGCATGTGGGATCTTCCTGGACCGGGGCACGAACCCGTGTCCCCTGCATTGGCAGGCGGATTCTCAACCACTGTGCCACCAGGGAAGCCCTGCACAGATCTCTTAAACTCAAAATAATATGAACTCCTTGTTGAGCTCTGTGCTAAGAGCTGATAAGCTTTGTCTCCTGCAACCTTCTAAGGTAGTGGCCAAGGAAATGGAGGCTCAAAGGGCTTTTGACTTGAGTAGGGCCCATTGGAACAGTTATGACAGCTGGGATTCTAACTCAATTACAGGGCATTTGGCTCTAGAACCACAATCTTTTTTGTTGTGTTATGTTTGTTTGTTTTTACCAATGTCTTGTTGCCTTAGCTTCCTCAACTGCATGCAACACCAGTGGCACTGAAGCCGCCATCTCTCAGACATCTAAATAACCTCAACTCAAACATCTCCCCGTCCACTGCCTGTGGCAGATCTCAATTTCTCCAAATCCTCAAGGGCATCCCTTATCATGGGCATTTTTGACTTTGGATCTGCAAGTCCTGTCTCTGTCCATCCCATACCAACATTCCCAGATGAGAAACTCAGGTCCCATGCATCCAAAAAAGAAAAAAAAGGAAAGTGCAGCTAGGAGTCCATGGGTGTAGTGAGTTTAAGAACAACATGAGAGGGCTTCCCTGGTGGCGCAGTGGTTGAGAGTCCGCCTGCCGATGCAGGGGACGCGGGTTCA
>NC_041221.1:153708800-153714670 GCF_002837175.3 Physeter macrocephalus
GGAAGATCCCACATACCGCGGAGCAGCTGGGCCCGTGAGCCATGGCCGCTGAGCCTGCACGTCTGGAGCCTGTGCTCCACAATGGGAGAGGCCACAACAGTGAGAGGCCCACGTACCACAAAAAAAAAAAAAACATGAGAGGTCACGGGAGGAGTCACAGCTCACAGTTCAGCCTCGCCCTCATCCCACTCCATCTGGCCAACTGTCTCTTCTCTCTCCTTCCCCCCGGATCCCAAAATGTCTTGGGTGCAGCGGTTCTGGCCCTTTCTTGAAAGCCTGGAGGTTGGCCAACATTCGTTGACTGCAGGGACTCCCTGGCCAAGCAGGTGTAGCCAACCAAGCATTGTCTCAATAATGCCAAGGTTTACTTTAAACAGGAGTCTCGAGCATCTGCTGAGAACACAAATCTTTTTCTATACATTAAATGCAAAATGAAGAGGTTAAGAGACATCAAAGATGCCCAGACTGGGTTCCCTGAACCCCAGGACCATGAACTCTTTTCAGAAGCCAGATTAATACTACACATTTATCTACCGTGAAGGTATATACAATGTCAGGTGTCTTTGCTTTAAGCTAGAATTATATCAGGTCTGTGTGGTATCTGTGGTTTTCTCACCAAATTCTGATAACAACTGTTTATGTTTCTGGTTAATCAAAAGAGCTAAATCCTTTACTACTTAAAATTTGATCATTCACTCATTCAATAAACATTTATTCATCAATTAGTCTGTGCCAGGCTCCGGTATTCAGTGGTAAACAAGATGAAGTCACTGCCTTCAAGGTGGTGGCAGACAGTAAGTAAACAAATAAATTTGTATAATAGTGTTAGATAATGACTTGGGCACTTAGAATTTGAAGATATATGCCTTTGTAAGCCCCCCTTTCAAATCCAGCCTGAAGAGTTCTCATCATTTTTACATATCTTCCATGGTTTTTTTTTTTTTAACATCTTTATTGGAGTATAATTGCTTTACGATGGTGTGTTAGTTTCTGCTTTATAACAAACTGAATCAGCTATACGTATATATATCCCCATATCTCTTCCCTCTTGCATCTCCCTCCCACCCTCCCTATCCCACCCCTCCAGGTGGTCACAAAGCACTGAGCTGATCTCCCTGTGCTACCTGCAATGGTTTTAAGGTAGAACACATTCCAACCAAGAGTGCAAGCCTTGGTGAGAATTGGTGTCAATCTTCATTGAATTATGAACATGAAAATGTTTCTTTGGGGG
Organism: Physeter macrocephalus; assembly: GCF_002837175.3. Classification (NCBI taxonomy): domain Eukaryota; kingdom Metazoa; phylum Chordata; class Mammalia; order Artiodactyla; family Physeteridae; genus Physeter; species Physeter macrocephalus. The sequence goes on from NC_041221.1 coordinate 153,710,032, forward strand.
ATACATGACTCTATTTTAGCAGATGCTACAGGCTGCACAGTTATAAACTTGTTCAGTATCTATTTTGCATACAGTACAGCTTGGATGTTAATTTAGACCTTGATGCCAAAGCCTCTCTCCACAGAAAAGGAAGAGGGCAGAGGAAGACAGCTCAGAAAGAGCAAAGTTCCTCCAAATTCCTCACTCACGCTTTAATCTCCACAGAGGTGCAATTAACCAGGCAGCCCCTTCCCATTGCTCTCATCACCCTCACTCAGAGAGGAGCTTTCTCTGGGCACAATCAAGTGCTTTCAAAGCTTAAAATCGTGGCTTTTCAGCGAATGTAGCTTGTCTATTTCCATTTCATTCAGAACATGAAGGAATAGGGGGTGGAGGGAAAGACAAAAGACCAGGAAGAGTCTATATTCTGAGAACGGGTAAGTGACTGTGGAGATGTTTAAATATACAGGACTGTGAACAGCCTTTTTTGATTTCATAGACCCTTAGAAGGTAGAGTCGGAGAGAATCTTAGAGACCTACGAGTCCAATTTTGTGCTTGACATAAGGGGAGACTGAGTCCTGAAGAGGAAAAGCAGTCTTTCTAAGGCCATCAGGTTGGTTGATAGCCGAGTAAGGACTAGAACCTTGACCCTCTGGTGCTCTTTCTGTCATCAGACTGTTTCCACATTCCGTTCCTTCGTTTATCCTCTTTTATGTTGTTTTAAAAAATCTGTTTCAGCGTGTAGAAATCCTCCCTTTTGTACTAACGCAAATATTCTCTAGTTTGCAAAGAACCAGTCTGTATTCCATGTGCTTCAAGAAGTTAACCTAGTTATTCTAGGAATAATTTCTGCTTCGTTCTCTGAAATCACATTTGTAAGCTGACTCACGCATTTGTTTGTGTGGTAGCTTGCAAATGACAGTTTACAATTTAAACTGTCTTAAGCAAAAACAAAAAGAGACAATTTGTTTGCTGCAAAATTGAAAAGTCCAGGGGTAAACTTACTTCAGGCATGACTGGATCCTGAGGCTCAAATGATACCATCAGGACTCAGCTTGATTTTCTCCACTCTCTCTTCCTCTGGGTGAGCTCCTTTCTCAAGATCTCCACCTCACGATGGCATAATAGCTGCCAGCAGCTCCAAGTTGAATCTTGTCCTCTTAATAACACCAGCAGGAAGCAGATTTCCTCTTTCCCAGCAGTTCCACAGAATTCCCATGTAGGAGTATCATTGGGTCTGATTGGGCACATGCTTGTTGTTGGCCTGCTGTGCTCACCTCCTCCTAGACCCAGGAGATGACTGTCATCATTAGATAACTGTGGCACCAGCATAGGGACACCTGGCTGTTATTACATGACGTGTGCACAGTGCAGCATACTGGTGTTCATGGCGAACTAAGAAATTGACAAGAGCTGCTAAAGTCAGTTTTTGCAGCCACTAAGCTACAGTTTTACAGTATGATGCCTCACTGGGAATTTCCTGAGACTGTCAGGACCTTGTGCCTGATGGGCCCAGTTCCATCATCACCAACCCAAGAGCATCTTCCATGGGAAGCTGAAGCATCTCAAGCAGCTGAAGTCTCTGAACATCCTACAGCCTGTGGTCTCCTGGTATTTTGCTGATAATATATTCTTTGAGCTTATCAGAGTAGTCTGTAACTTCTGTAAGATTCAGTTCAGAGGGTACATTTTTGACAAGCTTCTGATGACTTTCTACCCATCTCTGGGTCAATCGCTGTAGCCACAGGAATGTGATGCTCCAATTGGTCTGGCCTGAGTCACATGATGACCTGAGTAGCTCCACATGGCAGAAATGACTATAGTGTTAGATTCTTTAATAGTATATATCTTCTGGAGAATGCTGAACAGCTCCTAATAGCATGGAGTGTGGAGTGTCAATTCCAGCAAGGAAAACCAAGATGTGTTACCAGAAAAAGAGGAAAAAGAGGAAATGGAGTTTGGGCAGAGAAGAGAAATGAAGATCCATCGCAGGCTGTGTTCTCCCATCATTTCAAATGTATAAACCTAGCTTTTCCAAATCAATTTGAAGATCCTTGAGGGTAAAAATGAAGCTCAGTATTTAATCAATAATCATTAAGTTGTTATTGAGTAGTCAAAAGCAAACATTTATTGGGCACCCAGAGAGAACAAGATGCTATGATGCTTAGAGGGATTTTAAGATCAGACATTGCTTCAGATCTGGGACTCCAGTGTAGTATGACAAACATATCCTAAATATCTACCGTATGCCAAGCATGGTGCTAGTGCTGTGGATACAAAGTTGAATAAAATATAATCTCCACTCTTAAAAAGTATCTATTTGGAGTAAGAACAGTAATACCATAATTTATTGAGTGTCTACAATGTGCCTATATTCCACATACATTAATCTTAAGTCTTAGCACAACCCCTGCAAGGTATGACATATTATTTCAGTATGATTTTACTGATACCCAGAGAATGACACCTAAAATCTGATAGTCGCTTGGACTAAATAAAGTGCTAAGAATGTCCAAAGTCACACTGCTAATATGTAGTAGAGTGGAAGTTTCTGGTTTCGAGGTGGCTCGTAGTTGTTTCTGATCATTTAGATATGTAGATATTAAGATAGTGGGGGGAAGAAAACAGGAAAAGGAAAACCCATTGCAAAAGCACTTTAAGCAGACCCTCTTTTCTGAAGAGTTCTGAAAAGCTCTTAAACCTTATTCCCTGCCGCTGTCTTTAATTTTACTTTTGGACACATTACATCTTCAACCCTTTCCTTTGTGAATTATAAAGCCCTTCAACCATTAGAGGAGCTCGGTGCCAGATAAATACAATGTATTATAATTACCTTTTTGGTCATAATTCTTTTTTTTCTTTAATGGAGCATACTCTTGGTGGCCACTGAACACTACTTCTGGTTGATTAGGCTCTTAGTATTCAATAAGTTTCAATAGGAAATGAGCAGAATTAGTACAGTATCTTGAAAAATGAGCTATTAATGTATTTTTAATAACCAAGAAGTTCTAGCAAGAAAGTTTTCGATTTTTGTCACTATAACATTATTGCAAACATGATATGCATGTAGGCTGCATGGTGTTTTATTATGTGAAGTGACATGATGTTTTAGTACATTCAGAGCACTCTTTTAGAAGCCAACTCGATTTAGGGAAGTTGTCACAAAAAGAGGAAAGAGCTTAGAGGTCTTAATTGAACTGTAAACATTTTTATAGTATTTTAACCATAAAAAAATACATATTTCCCATAGAGGATTTCACTTTGTCTCCTTTTTCCTTGCTTGTTAGTAGCTATTAACCCATTTTACAGATGGGCAAAGTGGAAGGGTTCCCCCTAAACTAGAAGGATCATTTCTCTCTGACTTGCAGCACAATCATAAAGTCAGCTTACTGTTTTGTTTTGTCTTAGTAGAAGAGACTATATAACCTCTCTGGGTCTTCTTCATCTGTTAAATGGGGATAATGAAGTGCTTGTGTCATAGGATGTTAGAAGAATTAAATGAGATAATTCATGCAAAGCACCACTAGGTCTTCCCCTCCTTTCTTCCCTAGGCCAAGTCAATTAATGTCCCCTGCTGAAGATATTAATCTTTGGGGAAATTTTGCATTTTAGTAACCTTTAATATCCTACTTGGGTTGTGAGCTCACTGAGGTTAGGGACTGTACCTTACAGATTTTCCTTTTTATGCCATTTAGCACAGTACTGAACACAGAGCAAGTGATCAATAAGTATTGGTCAAAAGATTGCCTCCAAAGTGCTTTTCAACATTTACATGCTAGAACTACTTCCAACAGACCTCTCAAGGAGATACAGAGGGTAAAATTACACCTGGAGTTGCCTGCTCTTTTTGTAGAATGAGGGCCTGAGAATCTCGGGGTTCAGTTAAGAAACATGAAATTGACTCATTCAATGATCATTCACTATGTCATCAAAACTTTCAATTTCACACTAGTAGTGAATCTACTTGTAAAGAATATGTGGTTAGACACCATCTTTCCAGCAAACTATAGCTACAAATGCTTCCAAGAGGTAATTGTGAATGATAATATTAAGTAAAGTTGACCCAAGAAGAAAAGGATGGAAGAACCCAAAAATCTAGAATATTTGTGTGTAGTGTTATATTGTAGATGGTGATTTTTGGTATCTAACTAGATTGGGATATTTAAGATAGGGAAGAGTAAGGAAAGGAAAGAGTATTTGCCATCTGATAGAATATTGATATGATGATGACAGTTACTGTTTTTAGAGCAATTACTACATTCATAGCATACAACATGCTATGCCAGTTACATATATTGTGTTTTTTTAATTTTTATTTTATATTAGGGTATAGCTGATTAACAATGTTGTGTTAGTTTCAAGTGTACAGCCAAGTGATTCAGTTGTACATATACATGTATCTATTCTTTTCCAAATTCTTTTCCCATTTAGGTTATTAGAGAGTATTGAGCAGAACTCCCTGTGCTACACAGTAGGTCCTTGTTGTTTATCTGTTTTAACTATAGCAGTGTGTCAGCACACTGAAAGGATTATACACCATGATCAAGTGGGGTTTATCCCAGGAATGCAAGGATTCTTCAATATACACAAATCAATCAATGTGATACATCATATTAACAAATTGAAGGATAAAAACCATACGATCATCTCAATAGATGC
>NC_041221.1:153715904-153729919 GCF_002837175.3 Physeter macrocephalus
CAACTGACAAAGGATTAATCTCCAAAATATACAAGCAGCTCATGAGCTCAATATCAAAAAACAAACAACCCAATCCAAAAATGGGCAGAAGTCCTAAATAGACATTTCTCCAGATAAGATATACAGATTGCCAATAAACAAATGAAAGGATGCTCCACATCACTAATCATTAGAGAAATGCAAATGAAAGCTACAATGAGGTATCACCTCACACCAGTCAGAATGGCCATCATCAAAAAATCTACAAACAATAAATGCTGGAGAGGGTGTGGAGAAAAGGGAACCCTCTTGCACTGTTTGTGGGAGTGTAAATTGATACAGCCACTATGGAGAACAGTATGGAGGTTCCTTAAAAAACTAAAAACAGAACTACCATATTACCCAGCAATCCCACTACTGGACATATACCCTGGAGAAAACCGTAATTCAAAATGAGTCATGTACCACAATGTTCATTGCAGCTCTATTTACAATAGCCAGGACGTGGAAGCAACCTAAGTGTCCAGCGACAGTTGAATGGATAAAGAAGATGTGTCACATATATACAGTGGAATATTACTCAACCATAAAATGACACGAAATTGAGTTATTTGCAGTGAGGTGGATGGACCTAGAGACTGTCATACAGAGTGAAGTAAGTCAGAAAAGGAAAAACAACTACTGTGTGCTAACACATATAGATGGAACCAAAAAAAAAAAAAAGGTTCTGAAGAACCTAGGTGCAGGACAGGAATAAAGAAGCAGACATAGACAATGGACTTGGGGACACAGGGAGGGGGAAGGGTAAGCTGGGATGAAGTGAGAGCGTGGCATGGACATATATATACTACCAAATGTAAAATAGATAGCTAGTGGGAAGCAGCCTCATAGCCCAGGGAGATTAGCTCAGTGCTTTGTGTCCACCCAGAGATGTGGGATAGGGAGGGTGGGAGGGAGACGCAAGAGAGAGGAGACATGGGGATATATGTATACGTATAGCTGATTCACTTTGTTACACAGCAGAAACTAACACACCATTGTAAAGCAATTATACTCCAATAAAGATGCTAAAAAAATTAAATAAAAAAAATAAAGATCAAGGCTGAACAGGGAAAAAAATCAATCAATCAATCAATATAGCAGTGTGTACATGTCAATCCCAAACTCCCCATCTATCCCTCTCCCTCCCCCTTCCCCCTTGGTAACCTTCCCTAAGTCTGTGAGTCTGTTTCTGTTTTGTAAATAAGTTCATTTGTATTTTTTTTAGATTCCTCATGTAAGCCATATCATATGATATTTGTCTTTCTCTGTCTGACTTCACTTAGTATGATCATCTCCATGTCCATCCATGTTGCTTCAAATGGCATTATTTCATTCTTTTAATGGCTGAGTAATATTCCGTTGTATATCTGTACCTCATCTTTATTCATTCCTCTATCGATGGACATTTAGGTTGCTTCCATGTCTTGGCACTTGTAAACAGTGCTTCAATGAACATTGGGGTGCATGTATCCTTTCAAACCATGATCTTCTCCCAATACATGCCCAGGAGTGGGATTGCTGGATCATATGGTAGCTCAATTTTGGTTTTTTAAGGAACTTCCATACTGTTCTCCACAGTGGCTGTACCAATTTATATTCCCACCAACAGTGTAGGAGGATTCCCTTTTCTCCACACCCTCTTCTGCATGTATTGTTTGTAGGCTTTTTGATGATGGCCATTCTCACTGGTGTGAGGTGATACCTCATTGTAGTTTTTATTTGCATTTCTCTAATAATTAGCAATGTTGAGCATCTTTTCATGTGCTTCTTGGTCATCTCTATGTCTTCTTTGGAGAAATGTGTATTTCGGTCTTCTGCCCATTTTTTGATTGTTTGTTTTTTTGATATTGAGCCACTTGAACTGTTTGTAAATTTTGGAGATTAATCCTTTGTCTTATTTCATCTTCACAACACTAAGAGGTAAGTGCTATTGTTTCCATTTTGTAGATAAAAGAATTTAAATCTCTTAACTTAGTCATATAGCCCATATCTAGTAGAGGCAAATTTTTAACCCAGTTTTAATGACGTAAAAATAGCAAATTTAACCCATTTTCTAGCTCAGTCCTTATCTTCTCCTGTCTTCTAATGCAAACAATAAATTAAATAGTAATTTAACTAGAAAAAAATTACTACTGTATGTTTAGAGAATAAGAAAAACCCTATGTTGAATGGACAGATTTATTTAGCAATGTAATAATGATTGCAAGGTGCTTACCAAAAGTTAACTATGGGCCAGCCATTTTATACAGAGACATTGTATATAGATATTATCTCTCATCTACAACTCTGCAAAGAAGATATAATAGCACTGTTTTATAGATGAGGAAACTAGAGCTCATGCCACTAAAATAAACTCCCCCAGTTCCCAGAGGTGGTAAATGGCAGATCACAGATCTTTTTCCTTTTACCTCTGAGGCAGTATTATACCAGGAAAATCCTTTGATATAGAGAAAGAGTGATTGGGACAAGCTATGGAAAAGACATAATAATCCAGAACTTTCTCTTCAAGTTCTGAAACTAGGAGGGCTTGGGAGCTTTTGGGGGTTTGGTTTTTAAAGAAGTTATTCAAAAACATCTCTCAAATGTTTGGGATTTGGGTAAGGAATGCTAAAATGTGCTAGTTCTCTTGAGAATGTTCTTCTCTGTATATTAAACTCTCTGTGTAGTTTCAGGCAAAATATAGTCCATATGTTTCTGATTCACTTCCTCAAACTTATCGCCATGTTTTGCAAGGCCCATTTAAAGTCTATGACTTTTGGAGTTGCTCTGAGCTACTTGTCTTTAGAGCAGGAAGTTACATTTCCCATGAGGGCATTGGACTTGACCCTCAAAGGGAAGAGGATGCATTCCAAGCTCCAAGGTGCATGTGGTTTCCAATCCTGGCTGGGCTCTGCTTCTTCACCCCTCTCTTGGAAGCCTCAGTCCAGAAACACTTCACTCATTGCCCAGAATCAGAATCTGTTTCATCTTCCTTTTCCTCCAATACTCTGTCCAAAATTTGACATAGGGTTGGAATCAAATATTTCTCTCCCTGAGTTATTTTTAACTGCATTGAAATTTACTGCAAGGACAACAGAAATGCTTTTTTAAAAGATAAAGAATACATTAAAAATAAAACATTTTCCTTTTCTTCCCATTTCCTCCCATTTGTTTTTTTTACACATATTCACAGATTCTTACAAAGCTGTCATCAAAGTGGAGACATGATTTTACATAATGAAAATTTTACTTAATCATAAATATTTCTTAGTTGTTACTTACTCTTTTTTAAATTGATTTTTATTGAAGTATAGTTGATTTACAATGTTGTGTTAGTTTCTGCTGTACAGCAAAGCAAATCTATACATATACATATATCCACTCTTTTTTAGATTGCATTCCCAGTTAGGTCATTACAGAGTATTGAGTAGAGTTCCCTATGCTATACAGTAGGTTCTTATGAGTTATCTATTTTATATAAAGTAGTGTGTATGTGTCAGTCCCAGTCTCCCAGTTTATCCCTCCCCACCTCTTTCCTCCTTGGTAACCATAAGTTTGTTTTCTACATCTATGACTCTATTTCTGTTTTGTAAATAGGTTCACTTGTACCATTTTTTTTAGTTGTTACTTAGTCTTAACTCTATTTTAATGTCTGCACAATATGCCATTAAGTTGATGTTCCATAATATAAGTTCAGAATTTTTAGATTCTTTCAAATAGTTTTAAACATAAGTATAAAATGTTAATACATTCAGAGTTCCAGAGTTCCATTTCAGTGCAGCAAATTAAACTCCTAACAGACTGACCATCCTTCAAACAACAACTATAAACTCTGGAGAACATTTTTAAAAACAACTATCAGAAGACTCCAGAAAATTAACAAAAGCAGGCATATTTGGAGGAAAATCAAAACTTGAAAGAAGGTACTAGTACAGAATTTCCAGTTTTTATAGCTTTAGCCTCAGGTGAGACCTAAGTAGCAGTACAGCATGAAGCAGCTAAAATCCCAAAGAAAACCCACCACCTTTCTAACCTGACGAACTAGAGAACAGAGACTAGGTAAACACAGCTGCTAGACAGTGAGAGCAAAACTCAGAAAAGAGAGGACCAGAAAAGGGGTGCCGCAAATTTTGTGCAAAAACTCTTCCCTAGTGTCTGGCTAACTTATACACCATGCATGAGCAAATCACACATATAGCATCTTGCAGGTAGAACTGAACCAAGATCTGAGTTGTCACTAACCACAGGCAAGAATTTGCAGTTTGAGTCTAACCAAGTTAATTTCCAGCTGAAACTAAAACATCTACACTCTTTCAGGGAATGTGATAGAATCCAGAGTCATCACAATGTAGCATTTTTAATATCCAGGATATAATTCAGAATTACTCAGCAAATGAAGAACCAAGAAAATGTGAATCATTCTCTAAGGATGATCAAACTCCAAGATGACCCAGATGTTGGAATTATACAAGGACTATAAAGCAGCTAATATAACCATGTAATGAGAAAAAAGAAAATATACTTGTAATGAATAAAAACATAGGAAATCTAAACAGATAAATGGAAAATATTTTTAAACCCAATGGAAACTCTAGAACTGAAAAATGTAATACCTGAATTTTTTTTAAAAGCCATTGGTTGGGTTTAATAGCAGAATGAAGTTGACAGAAAAGCATTGGTAAACTTGAAAAACAGAGGAATAGAAATGGTGAATCTAAAAAAATGGTCATGGCCTCAGAAAACTATGGGATAAGATCAAAAGATTTAACATACATGTAATTAGATTCTCAGAAGGAGAAGGTGGAAAAATATGTGATAGAAAAAATATGTGAAGAAATAATGACTGAAAACTTTTCTAAATTTTGTTGAAAGACATAAATTTATAGATTCAAAATAGTCAGAAGAATCAAAGCAGAAGGGGAAAAATGCCTAACAGATTATAGTTAAGTTGCTGGAAAGTAAATATAAAAATAGAAAATATAAGTTATATATATATAATATATATATAATATATATATAAATATAAAAAGAGAAAATCTTTAAGGAAGCTGGTCCCTTATATACAAGGGACCAATGTCTCAAATGACCATGAACTTCTTATCAGAAATCATAGTGGTCAGAAGACGGGAGCAGCAGCTTTAAAATGTTACAAGCAAAAAAACAATCAATCATATTGTTATATCCAGGGACATAATTCTATACCCAACCTCTTCAAAAAGGAGACTAAAATGAAATTTTCAGTTAAACGAAAACTAAGACAGTTTGTTGCCAGAGCACTTGTATTACAAGAAATGATGAAGAAAATTCATCAAGCTTAAAGCAAATGATACCAGAGGAAAAATCAAATCTTCAGGAAGGAATTAAGAGCATCAGAAATAATAAATATCTAGATAAATATAAAAGCTGTTTTTTACTCTTAATTTCTTTAAATGCATATGACAGTCTAAGGAAAAACTAATATTGTCTTGCAGGGTTTATAACATAGGTAGATAGACTATATATGACAACTATACCATAAAAGATGGCAGATTACAGGGAAGTAAATGAAATTATATCATCACAAGTATTCTACATTTTATGTGCTGTGGCACAGTATTAACTCTTATCAAACTTCGAAAAGTGAAAATTTTATATTGTAGTCCTTTAGAGTAACCACTAAAAATGTAATGCAAAGAGGTATAGCTAAAAAGCCAATAGAGAAATTGAGAATTCTAAAATTAAAGTAATTCAAAAGAAAACAAGAGCAGAAAACAGAGGGAAAAACAAAAATCAAATATTGAAATGGTAGATCTAAATCCAGCCACATCAATAATTGTGTTAAAGGTAATGGGCTACTAATGTAAGATGTTACTAACAGGGGAAACTATGTATGTACTGATAGTTTGTGGGAACTCTCTGGATGGTGTTTGCAATTCTTCTGTAATTCTTAAACTGTTTTAAAATATAAATTTTATTTTTTTTAATGTGATGGGACTAAACACTTCAACTAAATTATGAGAATGTATGTAAAAGCAAGACTAGACTACGTACTGCCTGCAACTCACACTTCAAACATAAAGACACATATAGGTTGAAAGTAGATGGATGTCCCATGCACATCCATGGAGTAAATCACTATACCATGCATATAATAAGCGTAAGAAGGCTAGAGTGGTTATATTAAATTAAAATTCCATATATTTTGAGGCAAAAAAGTGATACCAGAGATAAATAGGGGCATTTCAAAATAACAGTGTCAATTCATCAAAAATACATGTAATCATAAATAGGTAAATGCCTAATAAAAAGCTTCAAAAGACATGAAAATGGACAGAATCAAAGAAATACATAGACAAGTAATCATAATAGAAAAGTTTAACTCCACTCTTTCACTAATTGATAGAGCTAATTGGGTGCTATGATGGAGGCCCCCAAATATCAGTAGCTTGAACAACAACAAAAAAAGCTATTTACATCTCTTCTATCTTGTTGCTCCACTATCCCCAGGGTATACATTTATCCCCATGGCCCTTGATGGCTCATCACCACATCCTTACACTCTGAGAGTCAGAAGAGGAAATGGGAGAGAGCATATCCCTTCAGTTTAAGAGCGCGGCCAGAAGAAGTTGCACACGTGTTTCTGCTCACATCTCCTTGGTCAGAATTTAGTCACAAGGCGACCTTCAGCTGCAAAAGAAGATAGAAAATACAGTCTTTATCCCCTGTAGCCAAATGCCCAGCTATAAATCAGAAGTTCTGTTACTACACATGAAGAAAGAAGGGATACTAGGATATGACTGGAAGTCTCAGACACACCCCATTTTCATGATGTCTTTACTTGTAGAAGGAAGGAGTTCTTTGAACTAGCAAAGCAATAGGTTGTCATGTCATGTGATCATAGGTCTTAAAGCCCAAGATACTTTAGGGGATCACCTGGTGCAACTCCCCTTCAAGGTTTAAAAGGGAGAAACACATTTTACAGGCCATCTCAAAGCTCTTAGGAACCCGTGGCTTCCTTGCTTATTCTTGCCTCCTTGGCACCTCAAACAGTACCTGACATATAACAGAGACTCAGTAAAACTTGTTGACTAAGTGTACACATGTTTCTCAATTCTATTTCCTCATTGTTCGGGAATTTCTGGGTCTGTTCCATAAAAAACATGAGTTACAAATCATGTGGGGCTCCATTTGACAAGGAATGTTAGGAATCTTCCGAAGCAACTTAAGGAAGAACTTTTACGAAAGAGGGCAGAGTGAAAGAAGCATCACCAATCTTCCAGTCAGAGTGGACTTCATGTAAAAACCCTGAGCAGAGTTGGCCCTCCTGCTTCACAAGTTTCTGTGCTGTGACTTCAGGCCCTCTCATCAAATTGTCTCCCCCTTGGCCTATGCAGAGGCCTGAAATTTCACCACTAATAATTCCTTCAGGTTAATTGAAGCCCGCTGTAAATCAGTTATGTGAGAGGGCACTGTGACCCATCAGATCACTGTTAGTTAACACCTTCTAGAAGACAATTCCGTCAGACTGTAGCAAGCAGAGGCCTGAAAAACAGGAAGAGTGAGAAGCCAATCTTTTTTTTAATTGTGGGGAGGAGCCCAGATCATAGGGAGCTGCCAAAAAGAGCAGGCCAGAGCAAGGGGGAAGGTGAACAGAAACACACCAGCCCAGTCAAGAGTCAGCCTAAGGACACTGGACACAAGGTGGGGGGTGGGGAGGGGGATGGGGACAAGAGACCCAGGCTCACAGTTACAACTCCCCTCACTTCCCAGATGGTAGCAGGTGCTAGAGAAATATTTGTTGAGGAGATCAGTGGCGTGTGATATTTATTTAATTAATCTACTTAACAAACATTTATATCATGCTTACTATGTGCCAGGCGCCATTCTAACAAACATTAACTTGAATTTAACCAGGGCAACAGCTTTGTCAAAAATTCGAGTTTGAGGGGCTTCCCTGGTGGCGCAGTGGTTGCGCGTCCGCCTGCCGATGCAGGGGAACCGGGTTCGCGCCCCGGTCTGGGAGGATCCCACATGCCGCGGAGCGGCTGGGCCCGTGAGCCATGGCCGCTGGGCCTGCGCGTCCGGAGCCTGTGCTTCGCAACGGGAGAGGCCACAGCAGACGGAGGCCCGCATACCACAAAAAAAAAAAAAAAAAAAAAATTCGAGTTTGAGAGCCACCTCCACCATATTCTAGCTGTGTGACCTTGGGCCACTGACTCATGCCTTCTGAGGCTCATTTCTATCACCTATCAAAGGGGTACCTTAGTGATTGTACCTCAGAGTCATTGTGAAGAGCTATCTAGCTAAGAGCCACAAAAGCACTTTATAGACTGTGAAATGTTTTGCAAATCATGACTAATATTATAAGTAAGCCTAGAACTGGCTCGAGAGCAAATGATAACAACCAAAAAAAATCATCCTCTTGGTAATCATGATTGCTATCATCTTTTACGTACCTTGTGGACTTAGGAACCCATGACTTTAGGCAAGCTGTTTTATCTCTCAGTGATTCTGCGTTTTCCTCTATAAAACTAGGACAAACAATAGTCTGTAAGTCATAGAATTCCTGTGAAGAATTTTAAAAGATGATACAAATAAAGCACCTGGGGCAGCAACCTGGAGTGAATACACCATGAATGATACGTACCTCTGCTCTTTTAAAACTCACAACGTTATGGAGTAGGTAGTATTACTGTTATGGTCCTTATTTTCCAGGGGAGAAAGTAGAGAGACAGAGAGGTTGAATCACTTGTCTAGTGCCACATACCTAGGGAGTGATAAAGCTGGGATTCCTAGACAGGTCTGTTAGACCTGGGCATTTTTGTGGTTGCCTAAGCAAATATTCTCACTGTCCCTAATGGCACACCAGAAATGCTTAAGGGAACTCTTGAGCAAAAGAAAAAGGATTTAAAAAGTGAAAAAAGAAAGAGAGGTGATAAGTGTCTGACTTTTCCTTACGTGCTAAGCTGTTGCAAAAAGGAAACACAAACCTTTAAACACAAATGCTGGGGACTGGAGAGGCTTCCAGAAAAGATCTTCTCCCACCTCCTGCCTATGTAGGCACAGCACAGCCTGATGGATTATGAACCAAACTCATCCCCTCTCTCTCCTGGGCCATGACCCAAACCTTGTTATCTTAGTGTATAAATGTAATGCATTTTCCATCTTAACTAAGCACTTATCAAGCACTGTGGCCATAACTTTTGTAGTTTGAGGTGTGACAGCAAAACTAGCATGAATTCCTTTTCCCTTCTTCACATTTTCATGGATAGAAGATTCATTTTTAGCATAAATCTTAGCAACCTCAGCATATGATTTTTTTTTTCTTATTAAGTAGAGAACTTTTACCCTTCCACTTAAAGGAGGCACTAGAGCTTCACTTTGCCATATCCAAATTGCCAGCATCACTACTCTTGCACTTTGGGGCCATTGGTAAATAAGGGTGACCTGAACACAAGCACTGCAATACTGTGATAGTCAATCTTATAACCGAGGTGGCTACTAAGTGATAATGGGCAGGATGCGCTGGACAAAGGGAGGATACACGTCCCAGGTGGGACAGAGCCAGGCAGCATGAGATTTCATCACACTACTCAGAACGGCATGCAATTTAAAACTTATGAATTGTTTATTTCTGGAATTTTCCATTTAATATGTTTGGGTCACAGTTGCCTATCGGAATCTGAAACCGCAGAAAGTGAAACTACAGTTAAGGGGAGAACTACTGTATTGAAGATGATGGATCCACAAGATGGAAGGGCCCTGAGTCCCTGAACCATCCCTTAGAGAGGTGCTGCCTACCCATAGAATTGCCCAGCTGAAACTAAGCATAAGCAAAAAGAACTCACTTTGATGGTTGAACAATTATATAATTTGGGTCTGTTTGTCCCAGCAGCTAGCCTGACTAACCAGTGCAGGAAATAGGAAGGAGAGCTTTCTAGCATCCCTGACTATTGACCACCCAACTTCTGCCTAAATCTTTCCAGTGGTAGGGAATTCATTTCTTCCTGACGTATTCATTCACTCTTCATTCAATCAATCAACTAATGGGTTTTTGTTTGGTTTGGTTTGGTTTTTATTGAGGTATGTAGTACAATATATATATGTTTCAGGTGTACAACATAGTGATTCACAATTTTTAAAGGTTGTACTCCATGTATAGTTATTTATAAAATATTGGCTATATTACCTGTGTTGTACAATATATCCTTGTACCTTATTTATTTTTTGCATAAGAGTTTGTACTTCTTAATCCCTTAACCCTATCTTGCCCTTTTCAGCTTCCATATCCCCACTGGTAACCACTAGTTTGTTCTCTATATCTTTTGATATATATATCTATATGAGTCTTTTTGTTATATTCACTAGTTTTACTTTTTAGAGTCCACATTTAAGTGATATCTGACTTATTTCACTTAGCATAAGTACCCTCCAGGTCCATCCATGTTGTTGCAAATGGCAAAATTTCATTCTTTTTTGTGGCTGAGTAGTATCCCATTTTATATATATATATATACTCCATCTTCTTTATCCATTCATTTGTTTGTGGACATTTAGGTTGCTTCCATTAGCAATTGTAAATAATGCTGCTATGAACATTGGGGTGCATGTATCCTTTTGAATTAGTGTTTTTATTTTTTTCATATGTATAACCAGTAGTGGAATTGCTGGGTCATATGGTAGTTCTTTTTTTAGTTTTCTGAGGAACCTCCATACTGCTTTCCACAGTGGCTGCACCAATTTACGTTCCCACCAACAGTGTATGAAGGGTCCCTTTTCTCCACATCTTCTCCAACGATTATTATTTGTGTTCTTTTTGATAATAGTCATTCTGACAGGTGTGAGGTGATATTTCATTGTGGTTTTAACTTGCATTTCTCTGATGATTAACAATGTTGAGCATTTTTTCATGTTCCTATTGGCCATCTGTGTCTTCTTTGGTAAAATGTCTATTCAGATCTTCTGCTCATTTTTTAATTGGTTTGATTTGTTTTAAATGTTGAGTTGGATGAGCTGTTTATATATTTTGAATATTAACCCCTTATCAGTCTTATCATTTGGAAATACATTCTCCTATTCAGTAGGTTGTCTTTTTGTTGTGTCAGTGGTTCCCTTTTAAGTTTAATTAGATCCTATTTGTTTATTTTTGCTTTTATTTCCTTTGCTTTAGAGGACAAATACAAAAAATATTGCTATGATTCATGTCAAAGAGTGTTCTGCCTATGTTCTCTTCTAGGAGTTTTATGGTTTCAGGCTTTACACTTAGGTCTTTAATCCATTTTGAGTTTCTTTTTGTGTATGGTGTCAGAGAATGTTTTAAGTTCATTCTTTTACAAGTTTTCCCAACACCACTTATTGAAGACACTCTGTTATCTCCACTGTGTATTCTTGCCTCCTTTGTCATAAATTAATTGAACATCAGTGCATGGGTTTATTTATGGGCTATCTATCTTGTTCCATTGATCTATATTTCTGTTTTGTGCCAGTACCATACTGTTTTGATTACTGCAGCTTTGTAGTATAGTCTGAAGTCAGGGCTCATGATTCCTCCAGCTATGTTCTTCTTTCTCAAGATTGTTTTGGCTATTCAGGGTCTTTTATGTTTGCATATAAATTTTAAAATTATTTGTTCTAGTTTTGTGAAAAATGCCATTGGTAATTTTGATAGGGATTGCGTTGAATCTGTAGATTGCTTTGGTTAGAACTAATGTTTATTGAGTTCCTACTGCGTGCCAGGCCACATACTGGGCACTGGGGAAGCAAGGATGAACAAGGCACAAGTTCCCTGTCCTCATGAAGCTTGTCATCCAGACTGGTAGACAGAAACCGAACAAGTGAGCAGGCAGTAGGCGCAATGTTTATTGACTTTGATAAGTAACTTGAGGGAAACAAGCAGATTGCTGGCACAGAATAACTGAGGGAGGATCAAATGTAGTGGAGGAAGAGAGGGGGAGGAGTTCGTTGAAGTCTTCTCTGAGGAGGTGACTGAGACCAGACGCAACAATTGGCAGCCATCCATGATTGTTTAAAAAAAGAAAAGAAATCTTGAGGTTTTTGTTGTTGTTGTTTTGCTTATATTAATAGGAAGATAAGTCTCCTTTAGCTCCATGTCGGGTCCTAATTATAGTCTGGGGTCCCAGAAAAGTCTATTTTTTCCCATTTCCAATTGACAGCTTCTCCAACATCCAGTATTTGCAGACAGCTGTCACATCTCTCCTATCCCCTCAAGTCCCTCCTCCCTCTGGACCCCTTCAAGCAACCCCACAGGGTTTGGAGACCCAGATAACGTGCTGCAGTTATTAAGAACAGCCAGTAGCAGCAAGGATTCAGGTAAACAAGGAGGTCATAGAGACCCCCACTGTAAAGGTTATGTGGACCCTCCCAACATCTTGGGGATAACTGGTCCAACTCCCACAGCATTGCTTGTTCATTTCCCTACGGCTGCTGCTAACTGCTGGCTCCCATCAGGCATTAAATTCTCTGACATTGGGAGGGAGCAGGCGGGGTTGGAGCCTTCAAAGGCTCCCACTGGAAGCCTTCTCTCTCTCTTGAAAACACTTTATTTTATTTTATTTTTTAAATTTATTTATGGCTGTGTTGGGTCTTCATTTCTGTGTGAGGGCTTTCTCTAGTTGTGGCAAGCGGGGGCCACTCTTCATCGTGGTGCGCGGGCCTCTCACTATCACGGCCTCTCCTGTTGTGGAGCACAGGCTCCAGACGTGCAGGCTTAGTAATTGTGGCTCACGGGCCCAGTTGCTCCGCGGCATGTGGGATCTTCCCAGACTAGGGCTCGAACCCGTGTCCCCTGCATTGGCAGGCAGATTCTCAACCACTGCGCCACCAGGGAAGCCCACTTTATTTTTTCGATGTTAAAATCATGTCCCTCCCCCCTGGTTTGAACACCAAAACAAACCCAGCTGTCCCCAGTGCTGGGCCCAAACCACAGGCATGTGGCTGGGGAGCCAAAGAGGCAGCAGGAGGAGCTGCTCAGAGTCTTGCTCCTCCAGATTCCTGCTGGGCTCCACTCAGGAGGCAGGGAGGCTGTGTTCTGCAAAGGCCCAGCCTCCCCTTCTTCACAATTAAGCAGGACAGCACCTTAAGGGCAACAAGTCTGCCCTGCCCCCCAGGTGGCTCACAGGCGGCAGAGACCTATGCAAGCTCCTGAGGCCTCTGAGTTAGCTGATACCCCCTTCCCTACCTGCCAGGAATGGTCCCCAGCAGCTCTGGGGGCTCCCTGAGAGTCAAAAGGCTGAGGCCTGAGACCCAGGCAGTGTCCACAAGTGTTTTCTTTGCTTGGTTTGGAGATAAAAACAACTGCTGCTTCTTGCTTTCTCACAATTTCCACTGAGGTCACTTGGGGCAAGACTGAGTCAAGGCTTCCAGAAGGTCTGGCAATAGCGTGGAAGCAAACAGTGGTGCTATGAGCCCAGGACACACTCTACCCAGCCCCCTCCACAGCAGGGGAATCAGAGCAGCATCATACAGCTTGCAAAACTGGCCTTCAGTGGCCTTCACACCACTTTGTCCGCTTCACGCAGCCTGACCTGTAGATGTGGTTTCCCCTGACTCACATCATCTCTTTCCGCTACACCCCACCCCCGCCTTGCTTAGGGTTGCAGGTAGGGTGAGGTAAGTGAGGGACCCAGGGTGCAAAATTAAAGGAAGCAATCACTCTCCAGGTCATGCAAGTTCAGTGTTTTTTGCACCCTGGGTGTCTCATTCCCCCCATCCTACTGCGGGTCCTGCACATGCTACCTAAACCTGTTCCCTGAGGATAATTTTATTTCTCTGATATCTCCCAAACTCCATCCATTAGAAAGAATCTATAGATGGCTTCACACTCCTATGTAAAAGATCAAGTCCAGCTTGGAGAGGTCTTTCTTTTTTTCTTTTTTTTTTTTTTTCATCTTTATTGGAGTATAACCTGTTTTACAATAGTGTGTTAGTTTCTCCTTTACAACAAAGTGAATCAGTTATACATATACATATGTTCCCATATCCCTTCCCTCTTGCGTCTCCCTCCCTCCCACCCCCCC
>NC_041221.1:153734196-153738095 GCF_002837175.3 Physeter macrocephalus
AAGGAAGGAAGGAGGAGGAGAGGAAGAAAGGGAGGAAGGCAGGGAGGAAGAAAGGGAGGAAGGAAGGGAGGAAGAAAGGAAGGAAGGAAGGGAGGAAAGAAGGGAGGAAGGAAGGAAGAAAGGAGGGAAGGAGGGAAGAAAGGAAGAAAGAAAGGGAGAAGACAAAATAAAGTAGGATAAAATATAGTTATTAAAATAAAAAATTATTATTAAGAAGAAAAATTTCTATTAAAAAAAAGAAAAAAGAAAAAACAAAAAAAACAAAAAAATGGGTTGGACTAACCCTAGGACAAATGGTGGAAACAAAGCTATACAGACAAAATCTCACACAGCAGCACACACATACACACTCAAAATAAGAAAAAAGGGGAAAATAATAGTATATCTTGCTCCCAAAGTCCACCTCCTCAACATGGTATATTTCGCTGTCTATTCAGGTTTTCCACTGATGCAGGGCACTTCAAGTTGATTGTGGTGCTTTAATCCGCTGCTTCTGAGGCTGCTGGGAAATACCTCCCCCTCTCCTCTTTGTTCGCACAGCTCCTGGGGTTCAGCTTTGGACTTGGCCCCGCCTCTGCGTGTAGGTCGTCCGAGGGCGTCTGCCCTTCGCTCAGACAGGACGGGGTTAAAGGAGCAGCTGATTCGGGGGCTCTGGCACAGGCCGGGGGGGAGGGAGGGGCACGGATGCGGGGCGAGCCTGCGGCGGCAGGGGCCAGCGTGACGCTGCACCGGCCCGAGGCGCGCCACGCGTGGAGAGGTCTTTCTGTTTGTTTGTTTTTTAGCCAGACAGTACTTTAATTTTTCTGTTGTTGTTGTTGCCAGTGCTTAAAATTCAGAAGAGTTCCAATGAAAAAAATCTTCGTTTCTAGCTTCTTTTGAAAACACAGAAGATATGGCCTCTCCGGCTGGAGTGGAGCCACAGCTGCCTCTTTAGGCCCATTGGACATGGCCTGTGTTCTCCAGCCCCCCAGAGCCCCACCTGTGCCAACTTACCATTCATATTACCTTCTTAGCCCCCATAGGCATTTGAGATTGAACCTTTGATCTATCGACGGATTATGTCCAGACATAAAGTAGCTTGTCTCTTATGGTGCAATTTTGGCAGCAGTGACTGACTAGGATGGGAGACTGGGGCAGGAAGGAAACAGAGAAGATTTCCCGATGTCCTTGAACTCAGACCATGGAGGCAAGTCCCCATTCCACCAGCCAGGGTGCAGAAAAGACTAAAACTTGCAGTTTGGGGGAAGACACATGTTACGTGACAGCATCAGAAGAGCTGTGGAGATAAAGGGACGAAACTTGAGTTGAAAACAGCACTGACCAAGGGTCAGGAGGCCTGCCTGGGTATCCCACATTTGCCCCTGACTTCTGTGTAATGTTGGACACAACCACTCCTGAAACTTCAGCTTCCTCGTCTCTTAATAAGGAGAGTCAGGCTGGATTATTTCTGAGATCCGTCCTAGCTCTAACTCTCTTGAATGTAATGCTTACTATTCTTCAGTGGAATTATTGTAGTAAAAGAGAATCTCAGAACATTGTTCGGGCCAGCGTAAAAGAGCAGTTGAGCAGAGATCAGAAACCACATTTTACTGATAGCATGGACTTTTGCACGTTTTGCAGTGCTCTACTTATCCTTTCATAAGTTCTCTGATTCTGCTGAGAATATACACTTAGAGGAGCTCAAATAATAACCTGACTCAGCAGTCTCTTGCCTTAACAAATGCTCATCTGCTTGAAAATTCATTAGGTGTGAAATCTAGTTTGCTAAAGGCTGTGTCTCTACCTTGAAGATGCTGGAGAAGAAAGCTCCCTGTCCACCCTGTGGGGGGTAGTCCAAGTGGAATTCAATGCAACAGGCACTAACAAATATCTAATCAGAACTCTGTACAGTGTAGACTCTGGGAGGATACCAGGAAATACATCCAGGAGTAAAGCCCAGTCCTTGTCCTTGAGGAGATTACAGTAAGGCAGAAAGGTCAACACAACAGCCACAGAATCCAGATGCACAGCAGAGTAAGATAAAAGTCAATCAGAGTTATAAAGTGCTAGGAGGAGTCAAAAAAGGAAGGAGTTACATAGGCCTAGGGTGTGAACTTTAGACTAATAGTGAAGGATGAATAGATGAGGATGGGCAAGAAGGAACAGTGGCTTCAGTTAGTCACTGATCTACCAAGGATGAAAGTTTCCTACTGCCTACCATTGCCTTAGGCACTGGGATGTAAGGGTTAACAAGACAGGAGGGAGTCCTGCTTTCATGGAACTTACTTTCTAGTGGGGGACTTAGACAAGTACACAAATACATAAGCTAATCTCAGATATTGTTGAATGCTATGAAGAATATGAAATGAAGTGATTACCATAGATGGTGATTGTAAGATGGACAGGGAAGACCCCTCTGAGGAGGCTCCAGTTGAGCTGTGTCATGGGATCATCTGGAGAAGAGCATCCCAAGTCATTTCCAAACGTTGCACATTGCCAGTATCCCTGGGGGACAAAAATGCCCCCGGATGAGAACTAATATAGACCCTACTATAGCTAACACCATAAGGTTACTGGGGCTGACTTGAGTCTTTCTTAACCCAAGAATCCTGCATCCAAAATGGTTTTAGCCACCAAATTAGGGGCAGCATGAATTGGTCCCCAACAGAGAAAAGACAAATGCCCTCTTACAACATGTTGTTTTACCTGCATATTCTGTGGCGTACAGGCTTCTTCCGTAGCCTCCGGTTCTCTACTTGAGTAAAAGTAATGTGGAGTAAGGGGCAAAGAGTGGTGGAGCCTAGTGGTAGGGGGGATATTCCATTCCAGGGCTATTAGCCCCCAGACAAAGGATAAGACAAAAGCTCCAATTTGCCCTTTTTAGTGCTAGGACAAGCCTCTTGCAATCCTGGCTCAAGATGGACAAGTCAGCATCAGGAATTTATTTCAGTTATCACTGTTGTTTAAGGTACAGTTTTCATAGCTATGTTGATCTATGTCTTTATTTTTGTTGTGCTTTTTAAAGATGACAACAGAGAAAAATAAAGTATGATTTGATTCAACAGATATATAACAAGCCCCTACCTTGTCTTCACTACATCAGTTTTCTCATGGGCACAAGAAAAGGCACAATGGGATAGAATCACCAGGTGCATTTGAGGAACTGCACGTCCTGGATATGGCTGGAGTGTGGGTTCCTGTGGGGCCCCAAAAGGACCAGGCTGCTTCCTTTGCTTATGCTGGGGTCCAGGCGGGGGTCGACAGCCAGGTTGGCCACAGGATGAGTGCGGCATGAACATCTCTGCTAAGAAGTGATTGAGATCATATTTTTCAGGCTGGAATTTCAGTAAATTAGCTCTTCAAAGCATTATTCCTAAAACATTAGCCGAGTGGCTGACAGGGTCTTGGTGCTCCGGCCAGGTGTCAGGACTGAGCCTCTGAGGTGGGGAAGCCAAGTTCAGGACACTTGTCCAGCAGAGACCTCCTGGCCACACGTAATATCAAATGGTGAAAGATCTCACAGAGATCTCCATCTCAAGGCTAAGATCCAGCTCCACTCAACAGTCGGCAAGCTACAGTGCTGGACACCCTATGGCAAACAACTAGCAGGACAGGAATACAACCCCACTCATTAGCAGAGAGGCTGCCTAAAAGCATAATAAGGTCACAGACACCCCAAAACACACCATCGTACACGGTCCTGCCCACCAGAAAGACAAGATCCAGTCTCATCCACCAGAACACAGGCACCAGTCCCCTCCACCAGGAAGGCAACACAACCCACTGAACCAACCTTAGCCACTGGGGGCAGACACCAAAAACAACGGGAACTATGAACCTGCAGCCTGCGAAAAGGAGACCCCAAACACAGTAAGTTAAGCAAAATGAGAAGACAGAGGAACACACAGCAGATGAAGGAG
>NC_041221.1:153738214-153740631 GCF_002837175.3 Physeter macrocephalus
TAAATGAAATTAAAAATTCTCTAGAAGGAATCAATAGCAGAATAACTGAGGCAGAAGAATGGATAAGTGACCTGGAAGATAAAATAGTGGAAATAACTACCACAGAGCAGAATAAAGAAAAAAGAATGAAAAGAACTGAGGACAGTCTCAGAGACTTCTGGGACAACATTAAACACAGCAACATTCGAATTACAGTGGTCCCAGAAGAAGAAGAGAAAAAGAAAGAGATTGAGAAAATATTTGAAGAGATTATAGTTGAAAACTTCCCTAATATGGGAAAGGAAATAGTCAATCAAGTCCAGGAAGTGAAGAGAGTCCCATACTGGATAAATCCAAGGAGAAACACGCCAAGACACATATGAATCAAACTATCAAAAATTAAATACAAAGAAAAGATATGAAAAGCAGCAAGGGAAAAGCAACAAATAACATACACGGGAATCCCCATAAGGTTAACAGCTGATCTTTCAGCAGAAACTCTGCAAGCCAGAAGTGGGTGGCAGGACATATTTCAAGTGATGAAAGGGAAAAACCTACAACCAAGATTACTCTACCCAGCAAGGATCTCATTGAGACTCAATGAAGAAACAAACCCAAAACAATTAAGAAAATGGTAATAGGAGCATAAATATCGATAATTACCTTAAATGTAAATGAATTAAATGCTCCAGCCAAAAGACATAGACTGGCTGAATGGATAAAAAAACAAAACCAGTATATCTGCTGTGTATAAGAGACCCACTTCTTCAGACCTAGGGACACATACAGACTGAAAGTGAGGGGATGGAAAAAGATACTCCATGAAAATGGAAATCAAAAGAAAGCTGGAGTAGCAATTCTCATATCAGACAAAATAGACTTTAAAATAAAAGCCAGAACGGAGTGGCAGGACATATTTAAAGTGATGAAAGGGAAAAACCTATACCAAGATTACTCTGTTCAGCAAGGATCTCATTCAGATTTGACGGAGAAATTAAAACCTTTACAGACAAGCAAAAGCTAAGAGAATTCAGCACAACCAAACCAGCTTTACAACAAACGCTAAAGGAACTTCTCTACACACGAAAAACAAGAGAAGGAAAAGACCTGCAATAACAAACCCAAAACAATTAAGAAAATGGTAATAGGTACATATATATCGATAATTACCTTAAATGTAAATGGATTAAATGCTCCAACCAAAAGACAAAGACTGGCTGAATGGATACAAAAACAAGACCTGTATATGTGCTGTCTACAAGAGACCCACTACAGACCTAGGGACACATACAGACTGAAAGTGAGGGGGTGGAAAAAGATATTCCATGCAAATAGAAATTAAAAGAAAGCTGGAGTAACAATTCTCGTATCATATCAAACAAAATAGACTTTAAAACAAAACTATTACAAGAGACAAAGAAGGACACTACATAATGATCAAAGGATCAATCCAAGAAGAAGATATAACAATTGTAAATATTTATGCACCCAAAATAGGAGCAGCTCAATATATAAGGCCATAACATAACATAACATAACAGCCATAAAAGGGGAAATCTACAGCAACTCAATCATACAAGGGGACTTTAACACCCCACTTTCACCAATGGACAGATCACCCAAAATGAAAATAAATAAGGAAACACAAGCTCTAAATGATACATTAAACAAGATGGACTTAATTGATATTTATAGGATATTCCATCCATAAACAACAGAATACACTTTCTTCTCAAGTGCTCAAGGAACATTCACCAGGATAGATCATATTTGGGGCACAAATCAAGCCTTGGTAAATTTAAGAAAATTGAAATCATATCAAGTATCTTTTCCGACCACAATGCTATGAGACTAGGTATCAATTACAGGAAAAAAAATCTGTAAAAAATACAAACACATAGAGGCTAAACAATACACTACTTAACAACCAAGAGATCACTGAAGAAATCAAAGAGGGAATCAAAACATACCTAGAAACAAATGACCATGAAAACATGGCGACCCAAAACCTATGGGATGCAGCAGAAGCAGTTCTATGAGGGAAGTTTATAGCAGTACAGTCCTACCTCAAGAAACAAGAAACATCTCAAACAAACAACCTAACCTTACACCTAAAGCAATTAGAGAAAGAATAACAAAAAACCCGAAAGTTAGCCAAAGGAAAGAAATCATAAAGATCAGACCAGAAATAAATGGAAAAGAAATGAAGGAAACAATAGCAAGGATCAATAAAACTAAAAGCTGGTTCTTTGAGAAGATAAATAAGAGAAGATAAACAAAATTGATAAACCGTTAGCCAGACTCATGAAGAAAAAAAGGGAGAAGACTCAAATCAGTAGAAGTAGAAAAGAAAAAGCAGAAGTAACAACTGACACTGAAGAAATACAAAGGATCATGAGAGATTACGACAAGCAGCTATATGCCAATAAAATGGACAA
>NC_041221.1:153740783-153741044 GCF_002837175.3 Physeter macrocephalus
ATACCAAAACCAGACAAAGATGTCACAAAGAAAGAAAACTACAGGCCAATATCACTGATGAACATAAATGCAAAAATCCTCAACAAAATACTAGCAATCAGAATCCAACAGCACATTAAAGGGATCATACTCCATAATCAAGTGGGGTTTATCCCAGGAATGCAAGATTCTTCAGTATACACAAATCAATCAATGTGATACATCATATTAACAAATTGAAGGATAAAAACCATATGATCATCTCAATAGATGCAGAGAAAG
>NC_041221.1:153741087-153741866 GCF_002837175.3 Physeter macrocephalus
AAAAAGAATAAAATACCTAGGAATAAACCTACCTAAGGACACAAAAGACCTGTATTCAGAAAACTATAAGACACTGATAGAAAGAAATTAAAGATGATATAAGCAGATGGAGAGATATACCATATTCTTGGATTGGAAGAATCAACATTGTGAAAATGACTATACTACCCAAAGCAATCTACAGATTCAATGCAACCCCTGTCAAACTACCAATGGCATCTTTCACAGAACTAGAACAAAAAATTTCACAATTTGTATGGAAACACAAAAGACCCCGAATATCCAAAGCAATCTTGAGAAAGAAAAACGGAGCTGGAGGAATCAGGCTCCTGGACTTCAGACTATATTACAAAGCTACAGTAATCAAGAGAGTATGGTACTGGCACAAAAACAGAAATATAGATCAATGGAACAGGATAGAAAGCCCAAAGATAAACCCACACACATATGGTCAACTTATCTTTGATAAAGGAGGCAAGAATATACAGTGGAGAAGACAGCCTCTTCAATAAGTGGTGCCGGGAAAACTGGACAGCTACATGTAAAAGAATGAAATTAGAACACTCCCTAACACCATACACAAAATTAAAGACCTAAATGTAAGGCCAGACACTTTATTATTATTATTTTTTTTTTTTTGCGGTACGCGGGCCTCTCACCATTGCGACCTCTCCCGTTGCGTAGCACAGGCTCCGGACGCGCAGGCTCAGCGGCCATGGCTCACGGGCCCAGCCACTCCACGGCATGTGGGATCTTCCCGGACCGGGGCACGAACCCGT
>NC_041221.1:153742183-153749819 GCF_002837175.3 Physeter macrocephalus
GACAAAGGATTAATCTCCAAAATATACAAGCAGCTCATGCCGCTCAATATCAAAAGTCCAAACAACCCAATCCATAAATGGGCAGAAGACCTAAATAGACATTTCTCCAAAGAAGATATACAGATTGCCAACAAACACAGGAAAGGATGCTTAACATCACTAATCATGAGAGAAATGCAAATCAACACTACAATGAGATATCACCTCACAACAGTCAGAATGGCCATCATCAAAAAATCTACAAACAGTAAATGCTGGAGAGGGTGTGTAGAAAAGGACACCCTCTTGCACTGTTGGTGGGAATGTAAATTGATACAGCCACTGTGGAGAACAGTATGGAGGTTCCTTAAAAAACTGAAAATAGAAGTACTGTATGACTCAGCAGTCCCACTACTTGGCATATACCCTGAGAAAAAACATAATTCCAAATGAGTCATGTACCACAGTGTTCATTGCAGCACTATTTACAATAGCCAGGACATGGAAGCATCTTCAGTGTCCATCAACAGATGAATGGATAAAGAAGATGTGGTACATATATACAATGGAATATTACTCAACCATAATAAGACACGAAATTGAGTTATTTGCAGTGAGGTGGATGGACCTAGAGACTGTCATACGGTGTGAAGTAAGTCAGAAAGAGAAATACAAATACTGTATGCTAACACATATATATGGAATCTTAAAGAAATAAAAAAGGTTCTGAAGAACCTAGGGGTAGGACAGGAATAAAGACGCACAGGTACAGAATGGACTTGAGGACACGGGGAGGGGGAAGGGTAAGCTGGGATGAAGTGAGAGAGTGGCATGGACATATATACACTACCAAATGTAAAATAGATAGCTAGTGGGAAGCAGCCACATAGCACAGGGAGATCAGCTCGGTGCTTTGTGACCACCTAGAGGGGTGGGATGGGGAGGGAGGGAGGGAGGCTCAAGAGAGAGGAGATATGGGGATATATGTATACATATAGCTGATTCACTTTGTTATAAAGCAGAAGCTAACACACCATTGTAAAGCAATTATACTCAAATAAAGATGTTAAAAAAAAAAAGGGCCAGGGTGCAGAGGAAGACCAAAGCCAGTTCTTCAAGGGTCTTGAATTTTAAGTTTATCCTATAGGACACAGATAATAGGGAGCCATGGAAGACTCAGAAGCAGGGAAGTATCACTGTGAGACCTACACTTGGGGATAGGCAGGGAATAGACGTTTCTATGTGAGAAGAGTGAAGAGTCTCAGGACTCGCCCTCCTATTTAATACCTGAGGGGCTAATATTTCAGGCAAGTTGACCTGGATTTTATTGCAACCCTGTGTCTCCACCTTTTGGCATGGCTCAGCGTGAGAGCTGCAGGGTCAAGAGCCAGGAGCCTCCCTGGGAACACAAGCTCTGTCCATCAGTTGCTCCATTGCTCAGGAGGGATTCCAGCTCCCAAGGGTCGTGAGGCCTTGCCCCTGGAAGGAGTGGGGGATGAAGCTGCCTTGGTGTGACTCAGAAAACAGATCCAGGCTTGGCAGCACTTGAGAGCTGTTTGGAAACTTCATACCAGGTTTTGCTTTGTTTTGTTCACAGGCCGTCAGAGTAAGCTGCAGGAATAGGCTTCTGCAGGCTTGGATCTCCTATTGCTCCCCTGCTCCCACGAGCTGCCGAGGGCCTTTCCTGGCTTGGAGCCACGCCCAACTCCTCAGCGTGGTCATCTTCTTTCCAAAATTGAGCCTACCTACCACAGGGGGACCAGCATTCACCAGGTCAGCTCCGGGCAGAGGTGCAGGATGACTAGAGCTGTTAATGACCATCACCACCAAAATACTTGTGATCTATCAAATGACTCGATTCCCACATGGTGGATGTCAAGTTTAGTACATGTATCCTGTCATCTGATGGCCAGAACAGCTTAATGAAGTAGGTACAACTATTTTCTTCATTTATCAGATAAACTGAGGCACAGAGAGCAACTTGCAACTGGTATTTGGCAAAACCTAGATTCAAAGCTGGTTCTGACTCCAAAGCTGGGGTTCTGTGACCCACCAGTTTCCCATTTCTCAGTGCTTCCCTTGGGCAGCTGCCCCTTTCTCTACACGCCAAGTACCCATTGCCTTGCAGCTGTATTTTCTCATGTAAACATCCAGTTGCTCCCACATGCAGCTCATTTGTCGGGGGGTCTCAGCTCTGCCATGAATTAGTTCTGTGACCCTGGAAAAAGTCCTTTAAGCTGTGTGGGCCTCAGTTTGCTTATCAATAAAATGGGGATGCCCTGCCTTTTTTATAGTCAGTGTAGGGATTTAATCCTCTGCTCCTAATACCTCAGAAACCTGTTTGAGACACATAATCGAAAGGTCTTATTGGTCTTATTATGTCGATGCAGAAGTGACTTACATAGTCAGAGGTTCGAGTCCTGCCTGAGGCATTGAACATCCAGGAGGTCTCCACAAGTAGACTGGAGTAACAGGTGTCTGCACCGGGGAGCAGCTCTGACCCAGCCAATTCTGCTGGCAAAGCTTGCTCTTGGCTCTTCCCACGGAGAAAAGTCACATTCCACGGCCTGGCAGCCCAGCACTAGGAAACAGCCCTGCTTAGACACAAGGAAAATGAACATCAAAGGGGCTCCTTTGGTTTATAAAGGTTTTATGAGCCTCCAAGTTCTCTTGTTTGTTGCCAAGGTGAGAAGACAAGGGAGGAGAGAGACTGGGTCCAAGGAAAACATGGAGGATCTCCTTGTTCTTAGCTGTTAAACAGAAGCACTGTCTCCCCCAGGCTGAGGACAATAGCTTTCTCTACAGGCTGGCTATGCTCTGCTGTGTTCGCAACTCAGCCTTGGGTCTGATTAACAGGAGCCTGGAAGAATCATTCTAGGGCTCCTATCACATCTGCTGTGTTCATTTCCTGGAGTTGTTGTAGCAAAGTACGCACAAACTGGGTGGCTTAGGGAAATAGAAATGTATTGTTTAACAGCTCTGGAAGCTAGATGTCCAAAATCCAGGTGGTGGCAGGGCCATATTCCCTCTGAAATGTATAGGAGAAAGATCCTTCTGGCCTCTTGCAGCTTCTGATAGTGTTACTGACTCTGGTCCTTGGACTCTTTAATCAGTAGAAATTGATAGGCTAGACAAGGAATTCAGGCAAGGCTTTACTGGGACCTGTGCTACAGGATGAGGGAGCAAAAACAAGTAACAGGTTCCTTTGTTCACTCCCTGAGGAGGGGCGGGCTGGTTCCATAAGTGGAAGGAGGGTAGGGGCAGATGGATGGGTTGGGCCGCAGGGCTGGTTTCGGTGGACTGCCCACCCCCTGTGTGCAGGGGTCCTGTGTTGCACCCTGCTTTTGCTCCTGGCACCTCAGAAGTGACGGTTGGTTTGTGACCTTTGTGTATCTTGTTGTTTGTAATTGCCCCAACTGTGGACTTGTGCAGTTACTTTTAGTCCCTTATAGTTTCTTTGTATTCTGTTGCTTGGAGGAGACGTTTGTCCAGGTGTAAGCACTCTGGTAAAGGGTCCCAGGTCCCAGCCTGTCTCAATGGCTCCGGAGACTCCTCAGCTTGTGACCTCATACCTCTAATCTCTGCCTCCTCCATGGCATTCTCTCCGTATCTTCACACCATCTTCCGTCTAGGAGCACCTGTGTCCAAGTTTCCCCTTCTTAGAAGGACACTAGTCATTTGGATTAGGGCCTACTGCAATGACCTCATTTTTACTTGGTTACCTCTGCAAAGGCTCTTTTTCCAAATTAGGTCACATTCTGAGGTGTAGGGGTTAAACTTTGACATATCTTCTTGGGGAGCACACTTCAGCCCATAATGCCTGCCCTTCCCACTCTGTAGAAAAAAAAATGGCCCAAAGATTTGGATTTGATTTCAGTTATGCCCATAACTGGCTTCTTGGTTTTGACAAGTGATTTTCAACATGGTTGCTCATCTTGCTGACTTGGGAGGAAGATTAAATGAGATTATAGAAATTACTAACTATATAATTTGAAGTGACCTCTGAGATCATGCAACATTTCCCAAAATACTCATGAGAGTATTAATCCTACAAAGTCCTTTTGGGATAACAGTGGGGACTGGTGCTATGAGTCCCTCTCAGAGACTCTCAGTGTGCATTAGCAGGCCAAAGGCCCTGAGAAGTCCTATGGTAAAAATACCTTTTTGTCCCAGCATCTCCCACATTAATTTCACCATGGAACCCTATTATTTAGATAATCTCTGGTAGCACTCTCTTGATCACTGATCCACACTTGGGAAATAGTCATCTAGATTAATATCTGTAGTGCATTAGAAAACCAGGACTTAGACTTCTGTCACCTCCTACATAAACTACCCCCAAATCCCAAATCCTCATTTTAGGCTCAGCTTTGAGGGGAACCCAAACTGAAACAGATCTTTGTTCCTCAGAATAAAATTATCTTTATGGCTATTTTAAAATTATTTTTAATACTATGTACTTGTTAGTAAATTTTCAAAGAATGCCGAAAAGAATAAGAAAGATAAGTAAAGCTCACCTTAAATATAAGGATAAGTAAAGCCACCCAAAAATAACTGGACTTAAATGAGATCTTTATTATTTGTGCCACATTTTGATTGCAGAAGGAGGTAATGAGGCTTAGGAACGGGGATGGGAGCTGGACCCAGAATCAGTGAGCTCAGAAGCACGTCCTGATGTTAGTTAGCTCTTGCTCAAATTTTATGCAAGTCCCTTAGCCTCCCTGTGCCTCGGCTTCCCCTTACCCCTTCAGGGAAAAATGTGTCTTGTCTATTGCAGAGCCTGAAGATTGGTAATATTAATGGCTATCATTTTTGGGGGTGCCTACTGGGTACACACCATATTATATTACATGTTATTTCATCCAGGAAATTAACTTAGATGCAGGTGAGATCATTGAGGCTTTGAGAATTTAAGTGACTTTCTTAAGGTTCTACAGCTGATGGCAGTAACAGGGTCAGAATTTGAACCCAAATCTGCCTAACCCTGGAGCTTTCTACATAACCACAACTCTACAACTTCTTACACCACGTACTGCAAAAATCAGTTGTGTTTTCTGACTTCTTGGCTCCTGTTAAATGATTTTGCTATGTTTGGGATAATTTCAGCTCTGTGCATCCCACTTCTCCTAAGCGGAACTTAGAAATATCAAAGCAAATTCCAGCCTTTCTTGCAACTTGAATGAAGACATGTGTCTCAGGTTCCACCAATTGGACACACTCCTATACACTTTGATTCCAAAGAGAGCAACTTAAGGAAAGAAATTTCCAGGAGATCCCTTTTGCTGGCAGAATGGTGGCAAGAGGTCTGACTTTTGGGATGACAACATTTGTAAGGTTGAGATCCTGGCACAGAGGCAGCCGTGGTTTCCTCGGGGGCTTGGTGGTCCCTCCACCACAGAAGGGGCAGTGATCCTCCCTCAGTCCAGTTCTAGGGAGTGATGTTTTCATTGCTCCTGGAAGCTTAGCTTCAAGCCCGGCTCTCCATTTCTCCTAACAACTCTGAGAGCTCCCAGGATCCTTTTGATAAACAACTTCTCTGCCCAATTAGCCAGAGTCACCTGCTGTTGCTTGCCACCAGAATGATACCTCTCACTACACAGAACCCCAATTGCTTTATGTATCTACATAGTAACGAATAGAACCAGTCCATTCCTGATCAATTTGATCAAAGTAGGCAACGAACTCATTTTGATCCCAAAAGGAACTTTGGCCAAAGTTATACAAATTGGTTTAAACTGTGCTGATCATAGTACCCATCGATGGCTAAATCTCCAGTTCATATTGCACTTTGTGCCTGGAGTCTAGGTGTCAGAAGCCAAAAAGAAACCAGGCTTGCCTGAATGAGTTTTCTGAAAGAAGTTTAATTGGAAATCATAGTTATCCTTTAACCCAACAGTTCTCAAACGTTATATCCTCAAAACACTTTTACGCTCTTAAAAATATTGAGGACCCAAACAGCGTTTGTCTGTGTAGGTTATATCTATCCACACCTACTGTATTCAAAGTTAAAACTGAAAAAAAATTATTTATAATTTTATTTTCAAAAATAATAAAAACATTACATGTTAATATAAACAACACATTTTTAAAATAACTATATTTTCCAAACTACCAAAAAATTAGTAAGAAGAGGGGCATTGTTTGACATTTCTGCAAATTTGGTTTTGTTTTTTTTTTTGAATTTTTGTATTTTATTTTATTTATTTTTTTATTAGCAGGTTCTTATTAGTTATCCATTTATACATATTAGTGTATACATGTCAATTCCAGTCTCCCGATTCATCCCAACCCCCCTAGCCGCTTTCCCCCCTTGGTGTCCATACGTTTGTCTCTACATCTGTGTCTCAATTTCTGCCCTGAAAACCGGTTCATCTGTACCATTTTTCTAGGTTCCACATATATGTGTTAATATACAATATTTGTTTTTCTCTTTCTGACTTACTTCACTCTGTATGACAGTCTCTAGATTCATCCACATCTCTACAAATGACCCAAATTCGTTCCTTTTTATGGCTGAGTAATATTCCATTGTATATATGTACCACATCTTCTTGATCCATTTGTCTGCTGATGAGCATTTAGGTTGCTTCCATGACCTGGCTAT
The DNA here is from genome assembly GCF_002837175.3 of Physeter macrocephalus. NCBI lineage: Eukaryota > Metazoa > Chordata > Mammalia > Artiodactyla > Physeteridae > Physeter > Physeter macrocephalus. The sequence goes on from NC_041221.1 coordinate 153,748,767, forward strand.
TTTAAATAGTGCTACAGTGAACATTGTGGTGAATGAGTCTTTTTGAATTATGGTTTTCTCTGGGTATATGCCCAGTAGTGGGATTGCTGGGTCATATGGTAGTTCTATTTTTAGTTTTTTAAGGAACCTCCTTACTGTTCTCCATAGTGGCTCTATCAATTTACATTCCCACCAACAGTGCAAGAGGGTTCCCTTTTCTCCACACCCTCTCCAGCATTTGTTGTTTGTAGATTTTCGGATGATGCCCATTCTAACTGGTGTGAGGACCTCATTGTAGTTTTGATTTGCATTTCTCTAATAATTAGTGATGTTGAGCAGCTTTTCATGTGCTTTTTGGCCATCTGTATGTCTTCTTTGGAGAAATGTCTATTTAGAGTTTTGATTTTCATTTCTCTAATAATTAGTGATGTTGAGCAGCTTTTCATGTGCTTCTTGGCCATCTGTATGTCTTCTTTGGAGAAATGTCTATTTAGGTCTTCTGCCCATTTTTGGATTGGGTTGTTTGTTTCTTTAATATTGAGCTGCATGAGCTGTTTATATATTTTGGAGATTAATCCTTTGTCCATTGATTCGTTGGCAAATATTTTATCCCATTCTGAGGGTTGTCTTTTCGTCTTGTTTATGCCTTCCTTTGCTGTGCAAAAGCTTTTAAGTGTCATTAGATCCCATTTGTTATTGAAGAGGCTGTCTTTTCTCCATTGTATATCCTTGCCTCCTTTGTCATAGATTAGTTGACCATAGGTGCATGGGTTTATCTCTGGGCTTTCTATCCTGTTCCATTGATCTATATTTCTGTTTTTGTGCCGGTACCATATTGTCTTGATTACTGGAGATTTGTAGTACAGTCTGAAGTCTGGGAGCCTGATTCTTCCAGCTCTGTTTTTTTCCCTCAAGACTGCTTTGGCTCTTTGGGGTCTTTTGTGTCCCCATACAAATTTTAAGATTTTTTGTTCTAGTTCTATAAAAACTGCCATTGATAATTTGATAGGGATTGCATTGAATCTGTAGATTGCTTTGGGTAGTATAGTCATTTTCACAATATTGATTCTTCCA
>NC_041221.1:153750113-153753101 GCF_002837175.3 Physeter macrocephalus
ATTTGTATTCCTTTTATTTCTTTTTCTTCTCTGATTGCTGTGGCTAAAACTTCCAAAACTATGTTGAATAATAGCGGTGAGAGTGGACATCCTTGTCTCATTCCTGATCTTAGAGGAAATGCTTTCAGTTTTTCACCATTGAGAATGATGTTTGCTGTGGGTTTGTCATATATGGCCTTTATTATGTTGAGGTAGGTTCCCTCTGTGCTCACTTTCTGGAGAGTTTTTATCATAAATTGGTGTTGAATTTTGTCAAAGCTTTTTTGCATCTATTGAGATGATCATATGGTTTTTATTTTTAAGTTTGTTAATATGGTGTATCACATTGATTGATTTGCGTATTTGAAGAATCCTTGCATCCCTGGGATTAATCCCACTTGATCATGGTGTATGATCCTTTTAATGTGTTGTTGGATTCTGTTTGCTAGTATTTTGTTGAGGATTTTTGCATCTATATTCATCAGTGACATTGGTCTGTAATTTTCTTTTTTTGTAGTATCTTTTTCTGGTTTTGGTATCAGGGTGATGGTGGCCTCAAGGAATGAGTTTGGGAGTGTTCCTTCCTCTGCAATTTTTGGAAGAGTTTGAGAAGGATGGATGTTAGCTCTTCTCTAAATGTTTGATACAATTCACCTGTGAGACAGCTGGTCCTGGGCCTTTGTTTGTTGGAAGATTTTTAATCACAGTTTCAATTTCATTACTTGTGATGGTCTGTTCATATTTTCTATTTCTTCCTGGTTCAGTCTTGGAAGGTTATACCTTTCTAAGAATTCGTCCATTTCTTTTTATCAATTTTGTTTATCTTCTCAAAGAACTAGCTTTCAGTTTTATTGATCTTTCCTATTGTTTTCTCTGTTTCTTTTGTATTTATCTCTGCTCTGATCTTTATGATTTCTTTCCTTCTGCTAACTTTGGGTTTTGTTTGTTCTTCTTTCTCTAGTTCCTTTAGGTGTAGGTTTAGATTGTTTATTTGAAGTTTTTCTTGTTTCTTGAGTTAGGCTTGTATTGCTATAAACTTCCCTCTTCGAACTGCTTTTGCTGCATCCCATTGGTTTTGGATCATGGTGTTTTCATTGTCATTTGTCTCTAGGTGTTTTTTGATTTCCTCTTTGATTTCTTCAGTGATCTTTTGGTTATTTAGTAACGTATTGTTTACCCTCCATATGTATGTGTTTTTTACGTTTTTCGCCCTGTAATTGATTTCTAGTCTCATAGCGTTGTGGTCAGAAAAGATGCTTGATATGATTTCAGTTTTCTTAAATTTACCGAGGCTTGATTTGTGGCACAAGATGTGATCTATCCTGGAGAATGTTCCTTGCGCACTTGAGAAGAAAGTGTAATCTGCTGGTTTGGATGGAATGTCCTATAAATATCAATTAAATCTATCTGGTCTATTGTGTCATTTAAAGCTTGTGTTTCCTTATTAACTTCCTGTCTGCATGACCTGTCCATTGGTGTAAGTGAGGTGTTAAAGTTCCCCACTATTATCGTGTTACTGTCGATTTCCTCTTTTATAGCTGTTAGCAGTTGCCTTATGTATTGAGGTGCTCCTATGTTGGGTGCATATATATTTATAATTGTTATGTCTTCTTCTTGGATTGATCCCTTGATCATTATGTAGTGTCTTTCCTTGTCTCTTGTAACCTTCTTTATTTCAAAGTCTATTTTATTTGATCTATCTGGTCTATTGTGTCATTTAAAGCTTGTGTTTCCTTATTAACTTCCTGTCTGCATGACCTGTCCATTGGTGTAAGTGAGGTGTTAAAGTTCCCCACTATTATCGTGTTACTGTCGATTTCCTCTTTTATAGCTGTTAGCAGTTGCCTTATGTATTGAGGTGCTCCTGTGTTGGGTGCATATATATTTATAATTGTTATGTCTTCTTCTTGGATTGATCCCTTGATCATTATGTAGTGTCTTTCCTTGTCTCTTGTAACCTTCTTTATTTCAAAGTCTATTTTATTTGATATGAGTATTGCTCCTCCAGCTTTCTTTTGATTTTCATTTGCATGGAATATCTTTTTCCATCCCCTCACTTTCTGTCTGTATGTGTCCCTGGGTCTGAAGTGGGTCTCTTATACACAGCATATATACTGGTTTTGTTTTTTTATCCATTCAGCCAGTCTATGTCTTTTGGCTGGAGCATTTAAGTCATTTACATTTAAGGTAATTATCGATATTTATGCTCCTATTACCATTTTCTTAATTGTTTTGGGTTTGTTTTTGTAGGTCCTTTTCTTCTCTTGTGTTTCCCACTTAGAGAAGTTCCTTTAGCATTTGTTGTAATGCTGGTTTGGTGGTGCTGAATTTTCTTAGCTTTTGCTTGTCTGTAAAGCTTTTGATTTCTCCATTGAATCTGAATGAGATCCTGCCACGTAGAGTAATCTTGGTTGTAGGTTCTTCCTTTTCATCACTTTAAATATGTCATGCCACTCCCTTCTGGCTTTTAGAGTTTCTGCTGAGAAATCAACTGTTAACCTTATGGGTTGTATGTTATTTGTCATTTTTCCCTGGCTCCTTTCAATAATTTTTCTTTGTCTTTAATTTTTGCCCATTTGATTACTATGTGTCTCAGCATGTTTGTCCTTGGGTTTATCCTTTATGGGGCTCTCTGTGCTTCCTGGACTTGGGTGGCTATTTCCTTACCCATGTTAGGGAAGTTTTCAACTATAATCTCTTCAAATATTTTCTCGGGTACTTTCTCTCTCTCTTCTCCTTCTGGGACCCCTTTAATGCGAATGTTGTTGTGTTTAATGTTGTCCCAGAGGTCTCTTTGGCTGTCTTCATTTCTTTTTATTTTTTTTTTCTTTATTCTGTTCTGCAGCATTGAATTCCAGCATTCTGTCTTCCAGGTCACTTATCTGTTCTTCTGCCTCAGTTATTCTGGTATTGATTCCTTCTATTGTAGTTTTCATTTCAGTTATTGTATTGTTTATCTCTGTTTGTTTGTTCTTTAATTCTTCTGGGTCTTTGTTAAACATTTCTTGC
>NC_041221.1:153753454-153789520 GCF_002837175.3 Physeter macrocephalus
CTATCATTATTCTGAATTCTTTTTCTGGAAGGTTGCCTATCTCCACTTCATTTAGTTGTTTTTCTGGGGTTATATCTTGTTCCTTCATCTGGTACGTAGCCCTCTGCCTTTTCATCTTTATCTTTCTGTGAATGTGTTTTTTGTTCCACAGGCTGCAGGAATGTAGTTGTTCTTGCTTCTGCTGCCTGTCCGCTCTGCTGATATTATCGGTGTTGGGTGGGGATGAAGCGACAGTCTGCCAAAATCTGAACCATCCTTGGCAGGTTTGGGGTTTCTGTAGAGAAGTTACCTGAGCCAGGTCTGACTGCCATAGCTCAGGAAAATAGTGCAGTCATTCCTCCTAGCATAGAATGTACTTCAGAAGAAGATGTTTAAGGGATCGGTGGTGCCTCGCTGCCTCAGTTGCCGCAGTCAGAGCACCACCCCGCGGTGGGGTATGTCGAGCCCACCCTCAGCTCTTGGATCCACTCAGCTCCTTGCAAATTTGTTTAATGTCTGGCTTAACAGAAGATAGTTAGATTCTCATATTTCCTTCTGCATTCCTTTTGTTTTGTGTCACATGTCATGTGTCCTCTGGAAAACACCACTCTATACTTGTGAGAGAATGAGAATGGAAGAGGAGCAAATATCATTTAACATTATTATGAAAATAGTTTTAACACAAACCTCTTGAAAAGATCTCAGGAACCCCCAGGGCTCCCCAGACCACAGTTTGAGAACCACTACTCTAACCTCTAAACCTTTTCATGCCTTACATTGTAAGGCTTACATCCTAGGTTTCAAATGTGAGGTGCATCTGATTGACATGACAGGTCACATCGTACCTGAAAGCCTAATAATATGGCCTCAGTCTTCAGAATTATTCTATTCACTGGTCCATAATCCCTCTGCCTTGAGGTGTCATTGAGTATTAAAAGCTCTGTTCAAAAAGTCAGGAACTCTGGTTCTGGCACTAACTAGATGTATGATCTTGGATAGATCAGTTGTCCCCTCTAGGTCTTAGTTATTCACTTGCCAAATAGATACTTGTTTACTTCATAAGATGGCTTAAAGATTAAATTGAATAGTAGGCATGAAAATGATTTTAACACATCCATGTAATAGGATATTATACCATTATGTAAAATGATTTTATTATTTAGGATGCGTTGGGTTGCCAGTAATAGATAACATGACTCAAACAAGCTTAAATTTATTGACTTAACTGAAAAGTATAGAGGTGGCATGATCCTCAGGCATGGTTTGATCCAGAGGATCCTGATGCATTCCAGGCTCTGATTCATGTTTTCTACTCTACTCTTCACTCTGCTCTATATAGCTTCAGTCTCAGCTAGTTCCCCCTTCCTGTTAGTAACAATGACCACTGGACTTCTAATCCCACCTTATGCCATACTACCTGAGGTAAGAGATAGAATTAATTCCAGAAGCTTCCATGAAAGAGAGAGGAACTTTCTAACCTAGAAGTCCTTAGCAAATGTCTCTTCTTTGATCCAAACTGGGTCAGGTGCCCATCCTTTAACGAATCTCCAAGGTCTGGATAATAAGATAAGCTGATTGGCTCAATCTAATCAAAGTTTACTCTGGAGCTAGGGGTAGAATGATGTATCCACACCACATGGCTTAGAAATTCTGCATTCTGTTAAGAAATGAGAAGGTAGCAATAGCTCTTTGGAAGGTAATCAAATGAATGTCCAATACAACATCACGGATCTGATTCACTGACCAAGGAAAATGATCACAACATACTGACAGTAAAAATTAGGTTAAAAAGAGTATGTCAACTAAGATATCCATCTTACAAAATATGTGTATGTGTTTGTGTGTGTGTGTGTGTGTGTGTGTGTGTGTGTGTGTGTATAAGTGACTGAGGGATGGCATTATGGGAAACTATGCACTCTTGTTTGTTCATTAGTTTGTTTTTGGCTCATCTAGCTTTTATATAATACAAAGTGTTGTACTTTGTGTAAATTTCACTACAGAAACAAGTCTATTATAAAGATATGAAGCCTGGTCACTGACCATCCCATTTCCTACTCCTATTCTAGCCTTAGGTTCTAGCACCCACTAGCCTTCTGTCCTAGGACCTAAGACTGACCTTGGCTACCATCTCTCATGTCTCCTAATGGAACCCTAGGCAAAGGGCTGAGCTAGCCTCAAGAAACTTCTCCCATCTGTGTACATTTTGCTTCAACACCCCTAAGGAATCACTAAACCAGTATCTCTTGCTCAGAATAGAAAGTAGTCTATTTTCATTCATATGCAGTTCTAATTTTCACTGGTTCTCTTCCCCTCTCCTCCCCCTCTCCCCAAGCCCTCTATCAGCTCCCATGACCTCATCATGATATTTAGAATAATAGTCTTTTCCCACAGGTCATCAGCTTCTAAAATAAATATATTTCCATCAACGGAAGCTGCAGAGTCACCAAAATTATTATACTTCGGTTCAGAGTCACAAGCTCATTAAAGACTGATTATTGTGCTTTTCCAAAAAGAATGGTGGCGGAAGAAGCAGGATGATTCTTTATTATTTAACGAGGGAAAGAGATGCATAGGCAGATTAATGTAAAAGGCAGCCTTTAGGGGAGGTAGCTGAGAGAGCTAGCAGGTAAGAAAGTGAGGGAATAAGAATCAAAAAAACCACTAAGGCCTTAATAAGTATTTCGTTAGCCTCTGAATTTTTCTGCAAGACACCAATAGCAGTGAGGCAGCTTGGGCAGAAGGTAGACTCCAGAAGCCAGGAATTCTAGATCCCACACTGCACCTTACTGCACACTTACACCTTGTCCACCTCTCTGGGCCTGTGAAGTTGGGTAAAGTCAGAAATGGCAAATGACTGACATCCCTCCACCATCCCATCCTTCCTTTTCCTGGCAGCCATCACCAGTCCTTTCCCAGTGAGCCCAGGTGTGCCCTGAGAATCAGCATCATGCTTCAAGTAGCCACTCTCCATTTATTAGTGAACACGTGAGGCTATCTATTATCCCTGGGCTAATGATTTCTAAAATGCCCATAAAATTATGACACTGTGGTTTCCCTTTGCTGACCCTGTTAGGTGCTCATGTCTGGCATTTAACAATCAGTCATAACATTGCTAACATCATTCATAAAAACAGCTGATAGTTATTGAGTGCTTACTTTTGAGAAGAGGTTGAAACAATGGCAACACATCTGACTTTGAATGTCAGAGGAACTGTCATGTGCAAGAGACAGTCAGGACAATCTGTGCAGCCCCAAAAGGTAGGACTGGGGCCACTGAGTGCAAGTTTCAGGATGACAAATGGTGGTGTTTACAAGGCCATGGGCTGACCCCTATGAGGGCATTTCTCTGTGTCTGAAGGCATGTCAGGCAAAGTGGGCTCAGCCACTTCCTGGGGAGGCTGTAGAACATGAGTCACAAGGCTAAACACCTACAAGGGCCGGGCAGGTAATGTTATTATGTGAGGCAGACACAGTGTAAGCAATGCTGGCTATGGTGAGGCCAGTGGTAACCAGAGAGCACGTGTCCAGTCTAACTGGGACAGCCACCAAGGTGCTGCAAACAAATGCAGCCCTGAGATTATCTCCTCCCTGCCTCCCAGCCCTCCGACTTCTCCTGTCTCCTTCCAAGCGAGCCTCTCTCTTTTTCCCTGCTGGGCAACTAGCAGGGTCTACCATAGATGCATGTGTAAAAAATGAGAAGGTGGTGTAAGTGGCAAGGTGCCATGGGAACACAGAGCAAAGGGAGTTGGATTTGGCATGATGAGGTTGATGGAGACCTCCTGGCATTGGCTTTGGACTCTGAAGGGAGGTGGAGTCCAACCTGCAGACGTAAAAAGGAAAGTCCGTCCAGACAGGAAAGTAGCACAAGCAAAGGCATTGGGGTGAGAAAATGTTGGAGCAGAGGGAACATAAAGAAGGAAGAGATAAAGCTGGAAATGTAGGTCCCAGAAAGATCACAGAGGTGCTCAGTTGCTTTGTCAAGGAACTTAGGCCTGATGATGTAGTTTAGGGGTTTTTATATTGTTCCTTGCTCCTCAGCTTTCCCAGAGCAGCCCTCCTGGCCTCTTGACCCCACTCCTTACCCATGCCGCCCCTGCAGGAGGATGGGAAATAGGCACAACTCATCTGATCTGTGAGTTGGATTTGGGAGGAAGAAACGGGTGTGGGTAGCTTAGGTCCTGTGGACCTGCCTGTCCACAGAGCATCTGTGTGCTGGCCTGTTCCCTGCCATGGCATCAGAGGCCAAGGTCTCCTCCCAAGGAGGCACATGGTGGTCCTTCTCTGTCTGCCATCAACTAAGTCTGTCTAATCCAGGGATGGAAGTACTAGAAAGCCTATTGGTCAGTACGACTAAAAGCGGCATTCTTCAAACAGCCTCATCAAAAAGAAAGACAAATTTTTGTTCCTTGCTTGCCTGATTCTTGTGTTTCTTCAAATGGTTCAGAGCTCAGGCTTGCAGTGGAGTTGTGGAAAGAGGTATGGTTGACCCCCTGAAGCCCCAACAACAAACCCCTGCCCAGACCTACTAAATCTCAGAGGTTGAAGCCCAAGCATATGTCTTTAGGAAAAGTTTCCAAAGTGTTTCTGATATACAACCCTGGTTAAGAACTGTTGACATAAGTACTAGGGAGCCATAGAAGGTTTTTGAGAAGGAGACTATGGCAGAGACTGAGATTTGCCTACCCAAGTATCTATATTCCTCATCACCCTTATTAACAGAACCTCCAAAGTCATTTGGAGCAGAAATGTATCCTTAAAACAGACTACATTTCCCAGGCTCCCTTGCAGATAGATATAGTCATGTGACTAAGTGCTGGTTAGTGAAATGAAAGCAGAAATGTGTGGTGGCATCTTCTGGGAAACTTTCTTAAAAGACAACTGGCACAGGCTCTTTTTTCGCTCATGTTTCACCTGTTCCTGTGAACTTCTCCCCAGAATATGGATGTGATGGCTGGAGCTCTAGCTGTCATCTTGGACCTTGAGTACAATGGCCATACCCATAGCCTAACAGCTAAACACTGGAAGGAATCTGAGCCCTTGATTGCCATGGAACCACCATACCGGAGGAAGAAATAAAGTCCTATATTGTTCAAGCCTCTGTTATTTTTAGTTTTCTGTCTGCTGCTGAACCTAATTCTAACTGGCACAGAAGGAATAGGAACCAAAATGTGTTTTAGTCACACCACTCCCTGTGTTGGGCTTGCTCATATTAGTCAGGCAACAATTTGAGAACCCATAATGTGCCAGGCACTGGGGACAAAATGAGGGAAAAGACAGACTAAGTCCTGCCCTTTTATTGCTTAGAGTCTATTGGAGGATATGGCTAATGATCAAGTAAATAAATAATGAGATAATCACGAAATTTAACAAGAACAATAAAGGAAATAAATATGGTCCCAAGAAAAGGAATGGGGGTGATAGCGGTGATCAGAAGCCCTACAGTAGACATGGCAGTCAGGGAAGTTTCTTTGAGGATGTGATGTTTAAACAGAGAACTGAAGAATGAAAAAGAACCAGCCATATAAAATCGGAGTGGAGGGAGGAGATTTGCAATAGAGGTGATGGCATATGTAAAGGACCTAGGGCAGAAAAGAGCCCTGTCTGAAAAAGAAACTTAAAGCATACCAGGAGAGCTGGGTCATTAGTAGAACAAAGACTGTGATTCTCACAGCAACTGACATTGACCCATTGACAAGGGGAACAAATTTATTTGAACATGTATCTCGCTAGTCCTCATGGTAAAATGTGACATCTTATGTGAAATAACTTTCTGAGTATGATGGATACCTCTGTGAAGCCAAATGCCATGTGTTCGTAGCCAAAAGGAAGGGGCAAACAAGCTTTCATATGTTGTGGAGTTGAGGGTGGTGGTGGAAAAACAGATGGTTTTCCTTTTGGGAAATAAACTTTCAAGGAGAGTTAGAATATGTCCTTTGAGTTTATTCATGAGTCCATAAACCTCGGCTTTTTTTAGCCAAACACAGCGCACCCCAGGAACCTCCAGATACCAAATATTAGCATATTTCAGGAATTTCCACTGGAAGGGCAGTGATCAGTGGTAGCTTTTCAGGAGGGAAGGGAAATCAAAATAAAAAAAATATATATGTAGGGGAAAGTTTTCAGTGCTGATTAGAAGGAAGAATGGTGGAAGAATCACATTTTCCTGGCAGTTTCTCCAAACCAAGCAGCTAATTTGACCTAGAGCACAGAATTAAGTGAAGGTTCCTTTTAAAAGCGAGTTGATACTCCAAAGGCATCGGTTCTCAACCGCAGTGTGGCTAGGAGCACTGAGACCCTTACTTCATAGGTAGATACTGGACCCGTCTCCAAAGATTTAGATTCAGGAAGTTGGCAACAAGGCCCACGGATCCCAGAAGAAGGTCAGAGGTACAGGGACTCCTCAGGAAGTTCACACAACTCTGAGCTGCGTTCATATTGGGCTGGGATAATGCCTTTAACTTTCCGGCCTCAGATCTCGGATCCCCACTGATCATCCTCCTAAGGCCAACACCTCCATCTGTGCATTGCTTCTCTCCTCCTCAGGGACTTTGCTAACATCTTTCTTCCCCTGTGCTCCTTTGTGAACGAGCTTTCCTTCTTCACTGTATCATTCCCTAGACCTACAGGCTGCCTATAATATCTCCCATCACCTTGGCACCCACATCTGCCTCCAGTGGCCACCCTCTTTCCTCTGTCTTCCCAGAGCAAACCTCCTGTAAAAATTGTCTCTACTTGCCACCTTCATTCCTTACCCATGCATTGTCTTTGTCATCCTCTTCAGCCAGGCTTCCAAACCTCTGCAATACATAAATCTGTACAACATCTCCCCCTAAGGTCCCTAGCCATCTCCATGTCACCAACCCAAAGGGTTGCCAATCCTTAGCCCCCCCTAGCAATTCCTTTTTTTTTTTCATAAATTTATTTATTTATCTTTGGCTGCATTGGGTCTTTGTTGCTGTGTGCGGGCTTTTCTTTAGTTGCGGCGAGCGGGGCCCACTCTTCGTTGCAGTGCACAGGCTTCAGCAGTTGTGGCTCGTGGGCTCTAGAGCGCAGACTCAGCAATTGTGGCTCACGGGCTTAGTTGCTCTGCGGCATGTGGGATCTTCCCAGACCAGGGCTCGAACCTGCGTCCCCTGCCTTGGCAGGTGGATTCCCAACCACTGCGCCACCAGGGAAGCGCCCCCCCCCCCACTAGCAATTCTTATTTGAACCACAGTGGCATTTGGCACAGATGATTACCCCTCCTTTTTCTTCACTAGGCATCTAGGACCCCATCCTCTCCCAGTCTTTCTATCAACTCTCTGGATCTCCTTCTCTATTTCTTTTACTGCTACATGCTCCTGACCTCTTGTTGTTGGAGGGCTCCTAGAGTTCTGCCCTGGATCCTCTTGTCTCCAACTTCTGTCTTCACTCTCGTGATGAACTCATCCAGTCCTGCCTGTGGCTTTAAATACATCCATATGCTAACTCCCAAACATATACCTTCTGCTCAGCTATTCCCCTGAACTCCACACTTGGATTATCTAACTTCTCACTCTTAATGTCTTTTAGGCATTTCAAACTTAATATGTCCAAAGCAGAATTCTTGATTTCCATCCCTGGCTCCCAGTTTAAAAAAATCTTCTCCTCCCCCAGTGCCTTATAGCTTAAATGGCACCCCATTCTCCCAGGTTCTCAGGCTAAAAACGTGTCATCCTTGACACATCTTTTCCCTTGCACTCCACATGCAGTCTATCAGCAAGTCCTGTGGGCTCTAACATCAAAACGTATCCCTGATCTGATCACCACCTCCACCCAACACCAGAGTCCACACCCTCATTCCCTCCAGGACAACTGCAGAAGCCTCTCAGCTCATCTCTCTGCTTCCACTTCTGCCCTGGCCCCCATGATCTCTGTTCACACAACAGCCAGAGGGGTCTTCACCATCATTAAATCAGGTAGTGTCATTTTCTTGACCAAAACTTCTCAGCTCTTTCTTATCACATTTGGAATAAAATCTAAAGTCTTAGCAGGAACAACAAAGCCCCGCACAAGACCCAGCCTGTCTTGTCAGCCTCATCCGGAGGAGATGTATCCAGAAATATTGAAGAGAAATTGGCTCTAGCTCTGTGCCCAGGAGTGTTCTGCCACTTGCCATGTATTTCTTGCTCATGAGGCTCACGATGGCATTTAGCTCCTCCACTGATACATCTGAGAGATGGTTGGGTGAATAATGTTGTAATTCACCACATGAAGAATCTTAGGCAAAAACCTCATGGGACATACTATAACTATCAAGGGCTCTTGTTTGTGAGTTACAGAAAACCCTACTCAAACTGTCTTCCTACAAAATGGGAAGTGTTGGCTCATATAACTGATAGGTCCTACAGGATTGCTACTTCATTCATGGTTTGACAGTCATCATCATCATCAGGACCTGGCCTCTCTCCATCTCTTGACTCTGCTGCCATTCATGATTTCTCCATTCTCAAGCTCTCCGTGGTGTCAAGTGGGCTACCCTCTCCTGACTTACATCCTTTCTGCTTCAAACCCAGTTGAAAATATGGGCATGCTTCTTGCTCACCAATCCTCTTTGTACAGAGGTGGGTCACATGCCAATCCCTAACCAGTCACTACAGCCAGAAGGGTAAGAAGCTGGATCTGAATCCCACAGGCCTATGCCTGAAGCCAAGTCAGTATTACTTCACTCAAAACATATGGATTGTGAGTGGAGTTCTTATTATTAGGAGTTCTTAGAGGAAAATCAAGTATGATAACCAAAATTAGGGGAAATGGTTGCTTGCTGGCAAAACAAAAGCCTCCTATGAACATCTCAGACACATGGTCATTCAGCTCCTACTAGGTTCCCTTAAGGGACAGGAAGTTCACTACCTTGTGAAGGTGATCTGCTCCACTTTTTGTGCTAAATTGTTAGAAAAACTGTCCTTACATTGGGTCATGTATAACTTCCATAGACTCTGACTCTGGTCCCGCAGCAATACAGAAGGAGCACATCCAGGCACATTACAACCCTTCAGATAATCAAAGATAATTTTCATAGTTCTCTCAAGTTTCCATTCTACAGGCAAAACATTCCAGTTCCCTCAATGGTTCTTCTAATGATATTTCGCCTTCCTCCTTGTGAACCATGACCTGTCAATGTTTCTCTCAAATTAGAGCAGAACCGTCACATCCATCCATCCTGCCCCTATAGATTGGAGTCATAGGTCACATAGAAAGTCAACTCTAAAATCAGCACACAAGGCAGAAACTGAGTGCCACCTAAATTACCCTGGAAAAAAATAGGCCACATTGGAGAACAGCACTGCCACCTCTCAAGAAATCTAACACCTCTAGTTTTCTACCAGTGTTAGAACAGATCATTGCTCTTTGCTTGATCACATGATGATCATTTGCTCCATTAGGGAGCCGCTTGCATTTTAACACATGGTATTATATATAATATGTACCTATAGAGAGTAGAATCAGACTCGACACAAGGAAGTACTCATGTTTAGAGAGACACAAAGGAAATGAAACTAGCACATCTCAGCTCTTACTCAATCTGAGGCATGCACGCTCAACTGAGTGGCAAGGCAAGCAAGGCCTCTATACAATTTTAAGTTTCTCTGTCTCTCTCCTTCTCTAATCCTGCTACCCCATGCAAGTCCATAGACTTGAAACTAGACTTCACTATACTTCTCTTAATGAAATCTACAGTTAGCCTCACCATATTTTTAGCAGTCATTTTATATTAGCTCATATTAAACTTATTCTCAACCAAACTTCCAGGGTTTATAATCTTTCCACAGAAGGACAATTATCAAGTCACATCTCCCTGATATTCTTTTTATGTAATTGGTTATTGGTATCTAAATACTATACCTTAATATTTACTTCTGTTCAACTTCATTCTGCTGGTTTGACCCATGATTCTTACCTATGATGATTCACTTAGGGATCCCAATTCCATTATACCATGCATTCATTACTCTTCCCAGGCTGGTGTCAAGGACAGATGTGATGAACCATGGTTCAAGCAAAATGCTGCTAAAAGTATGGACCCAATGCAGGGAGCCTGAGTGCAGAGCCCTGAGGCAAACCTCAACCTCTTCATTCTAACTTGCCAGATACAGTTGCTCCCTCAGCAAAAAAAAACATAAACCATCCTAGTCACATACTTCTCATCTCACCCAAAAGAGATGCTATCAAAGTTCTGCTGAAACCCAGCCGCATCGTTTATGTTATTCCCCAGAGCCACCAGTCTCACAATCCCTCTAAAACCAAATAACATATATGTAGCATGATTGTTAGAGAACCAGGCTGAAGGACAGTAACCACTCCTTAATCCAATTGCTTATCACTGTCTGTGAAAGAAAAAAAATTCTAAAATTTTGCTGCTGAGTACCAACAAATGGAGGCTTCTTGTCTCTCTTTTTCATTAAGTTTTATTAAAAACCAGTTTTTCAAAGTTTTCTGTTCTAGGAAAAAATTAGGGATACTAAAGCTTGGTTTTATTCTAGGAGGGACTAGGAATACTAAAGCTAGAGCTGAAAGAGCTTGAATATCATCTAGTCTGTGGCAGGCTATATCAAGGTTCCTGATGATCCCCAGTAAAAAGATTAGACATCTTCACTATTGTCATCTGACTTTTTAAAATTGAAGTGTAGTTGATTTACAATTTTGTGTTTCAGATGTACAGCATAGTGATTCAGTATTTTTTGCAGATGATATTCCATTATAGGTTATTACAAGATAGTGGGTATAATTCCCTGTGCTATTCGGTATAACCTTGTTGCTTATCTATTTTATATATAATAGTTTCTATTTGTTAATTCCATACCCTAATTTGTCCCTACCTCCTCCTTCTCCCCTTTGGTAACCACAGGTTGTTTTCTATATCAGTGAGTCTGTTTCTGTTTTGTATATACATTCATTTGTAGTATTTTTTAGATTCCACATAAAAGTTATATCATATAGTATTTGTCTTTCTCTGACTTGTTTCATAAAGCATAGTATTCTCTAGGTCCATCCACATTGCTGCAAATGGCAGTATTTCATTCTTTTTCACTGTTGAGTAATATTTCATTGTATGTGTTTATATACACATATATCACATCTTCTTAATCCAGTTGTCTGTTGATGGGCACTTAGGTTGCTTCCATGTCTCGGCTATTGTAAATAGTGCTGGTGTGAATATTGCAGTGCATGTATCTTTTTGAACTAGTGTTTTCTTTTTTCTGGATAGATGCCCAGGAGTGGAATTGCTGGATCATATGGTAGTTCTATTTTTATATTTTTAAGGAACCCCCATACTGTTTTCCATGGTGGCTGCACCAATTTACATTCCCATCAATAGTCATGTGACTTTCTGTGCCCTCCCATGGGAGGGGAATACTTCCCTGCCCTGTTAATGTTAGGCCTCGCCATATGGCTTGCTTTGGACAATAGGATGTGAGCAGATGTGAAGTAGACCCTGTTCAAGCAGAAGTTTTAGGAGCCATTGCATAACTCAGTATGCCCCACCGGGACTGCCCCTTCAGCCAGGGTCCAGAGTTCCCAGTCACTAGCTCAAAGAAACAACTGATCCATGGCCAGCATGAAACATGAGCAAGAAATAAACCCTTATTATTATAAGTCACTGAGATTTGGGGATTATTTATTGTCACTAATACATAATCCATCCTCAACCTCCATACACAGAGAAATTGAGACCCTAACAATTTGGCGACCAGCATAGCTATTTAATCCTTAGCAGTAGCGCTAAGTGGAACTGTTGAAGTTTCCTAATATTTAGGTTACTAATTTACCCTTCAATAGTTGCACGTTGAGGTTTTATCAAGGAAGAAAGAATAAAGCTCTTAAAGTTCATTAGGAAAGTTTTCTGAGGGAGGTTGTTATAGTCAATCTACTGATATTAGTAGGAAACCCATATGATAAGAACCAAGAAGTGTTATATGGTACGTTAGTTCAGGCTGCTATAACAAGTTACTATAGACTGGGTGACTTAAACAGCAGACATTTATTTCTCACAGTTCTGGAGGTTGGAAGTCTGGGATCAAGGTGCCAGCAGATCCCATGTTTGCTGAGGGCCCGCTTCCTGGTTTGCAGATGGTCGTCTTCTCATTGTGTCCTCACATGGTAGAGAGCAGAGAACAAGCTCTCATGTCTCTTCATTTAAGAGCACTGATCCCATTCCTGAAGGTGCCACTCTTATGACCTCATCACCTCTCAAAGACCCCCACCTCCAAGTCCGAATACCATCACACGGGGGGATTAGGATTTCAACCTATGAATTTTGAGGGGATTCAAATATTCAGTCTGTAATATATGGCAATTTAAATACCCAGATGTATCCCTAGCCATATCTTAAAATAGGCAAACTTAGATTGGAAATTTTTAGTTCAGTAATCATCATGTACTCAGAGTGGACCTATCAGTGTGGTAGGTACTGGGTGCTCAGGTGAAAGTAAGACCCAGGTCCCCTCCCCGCAAAATCAAACTTATAACCTAGTCTATTGTTCCTATAGTGTGATTTGAGGAAGGCCTCTCTTGCAAAGTGCTCTTTTTTTTCCTAATTGAAGCATAGTTGATTTACAATATTTCAGGTGTACAACAAAGTGATTCAGCTATATGTATGTATACAGATTCTTTTCCAGATTATTTTTCATTATAGGTTATTACAAGATATTGAATGTAGTTCCCTGTGCTATACAGTAGGTCCTTGCTGTTTATCTATTTTATATATGCAAAGTGTTCTTTTTAAAAAGGTGGATACATGGTGTATTATTTTGCTCCTCCTCAAGCATGCATGAAGTCATCTTTACAAGCTCTAAGAAGTCCTATGGTAGAAAAACCCTGTCAACCTTGTTTAAGCCAGTGTATCCCTGACTTATTTGACCATGGAATCCCCATTTTGAATAACACCTACTTGCATCCTACAAACTTGTGTTCCAAGGTACAGCCTTATGAAAACAATTCTCCCACCCTGCTCCAGTGCTGCTTACACCCTCACCCCAATCATAAGGGAGAGTGCCACCAATATTCCCCTTTCCAAGGTTAGCTAGGCCTTGAGTCCTCCCTTCCTCTGGTCCCCTTCTTTCATTTCTACCAGTATAATTACTTCATCTGGGCTCATGGGATCCTGGAGGGGAATAATTTAATGTAGATCTAGCACTAGTCCTTGGTAAGTGAATTTCATGCTCACTAGGAAGGAGCTTCCTGGAGCGGGCCAGGAGATGGGGCTATTTTGGTCCAGGCAGGCGGTAAATCACAGCGCAGAGGCAGCTGCCCACTCCTCCTCCTGTCAGGCTGCCCTGTGAGATGTCCTCACTCTCCGCAGTCCTGCTGCCGCTCTTCTAGAATGTCGCCCTAACTCTGCACTGCTGAAATAGAGCTGGGGTACACGCGTTGCCTGCATAGTGTGTGCTGCTTCCCCGCTTGGCACATTCTTTCTGCCCCGAGTTATAAGAATCCAGAAGCAGAAAGAATTCATGTCTAGAGCTCATCTGACCTGACACCCTCGTTTTACAGATGAGAAAACTGAGGTACAGAGAAGCTAAATGACGTGCCTAAAGGCAGGAATTAGGAACAGTAGTTAAAGCTTGTGGATCTCAAGTCCAAGGTGTTTTCCATTCAACAAAAAGTGCTAGTAATAGCAAAGGGCTGGAAACAAGCTAGGCCAGCACAAACTTCTATGCTGTGAATATATACACATATATATGCAGAATATTTATATACAAAGTTATGCATATTCTTTTTAAAAAGACAAATAGAATCACCTGTATGTTTCTACAGCTTGCTGTCATTTGTTTTTTTCACTAATGATGTTTTGAACATCTTCCCCGTGATTACAGCTAGACCTACCTCCTTATAAAATCCTGGTCTCCCTGCTTTGGCTCTCGCTTTCTCATCTTCCTTGCTGAGCACAGCAGTCAAAACAATCTTTTAAAAATGTAAATCAGGTCTTATTACCTCCAGGCTTAAAAACCTTCAGTGACTTCCCATTACTCTTTTTTTTTTTTAACATCTTTATTGGAGTATAATTGCTTTACAATGGTGTGTTAGTTTCTGCTTTATAACAAAGTGAATCAGTTATACATATACATACATTCCCATATCTCTTCCCTCTTAAGACAAAAGCCAAACTGCCCGATCTGATCTCTAAGGCCTTAGGTGACCTTGCTCTTTACTTCCTCCCTGGCCTCACCTCTGGCAGCTACACAGGCTTCTCTCATTCCTTCAAGGCACCAGACTCCTTCCTCCACCTCAGGGCCTTCCAGAATGCTCTACCCTCTCATTGAAATGCCCCCCATATGTGCACACGTGTGTGCATACTGGCAACACATATGCATTCATGCTCACATTTACACATGCATTCACACACACACACCTCATGTAGTCTTAAAAGCTCAGCTCAAACATCACTACCTGTTTCTCCTAAACACCCCCCATTTCCAACCGCACCCCAGACTTTATCAGATCTATTACTATTCACCCTTATAGCAGCATCTGTTTTTCTTTACGTCTTTATCCAGGTGTATATATGTATATATAAATATTTGTAGAAGTAGTTGATGAATAAATGTCTCTCCCATAAGACTTGTAAGGTCCAGAGGAGGGGTGCAGGGGGCAGGAGCCAGCTTTGTATATCATTATAATCCTCCGCATTTAACCAGAGTACTTAACAAACAGTTAAGTTTGTTGAGGGTCTCCTGACCCTCAATTAATGTTTATGGAATGAATGAATAAATGGAAATGCCAAAAGAATAGAGGGTGTGTGCAAGTTGTAAAGGAAACCATGTCAAAGGAAAAGACCTGAATAAGTCAGCACCCTGGAATCAAGAAGGCAAGTACAAATTGCAGACCTCAAATCCAAGTTTGAAAGGAATATCACCTTCTTTATTTTTTAAATTGTTTATTTCCTATTCTGAGCCCTCAATCTGCCATACCAGACATGGAGGGGTAGTCTTTTTTTTTTTTTTTTTAATTTTACTGATGTATAGTTGATTTACAATGTTGTGTTAATTTCTGCTGTACAGCAAAGTGATTCAGTTATACATATATATGTTCTTTTTCATATTTTTTTATTGTGGTTTATCACAGGCTATTGAATATAGTTTCCTGTGCTATAAAGTAGGACCTTTTTTTTTTTTTTTTTGTGGTACGCGGTTTTTTTTTTTTTGCAGTACGCGGGCCTCTCACGTTGTGGAGCACAGGCTCCGGACGCGCAGGCTCAGTGGCCATGGCTCACGGGCCCAGCCGCTCCGAGGCATGTGAGAACTTCCCGGACCGGGGCATGAACCCGTGTCCCCTGCATCGGCAGGCGTACTCTCAACCACTGCGCCACCAGGGAAGCCCTAAAGTAGGACCTTATTGTTTATCCATCCTATATATAATAGTTTGCATCTGCTAATCCCAAACTCCCAATCCTTCCCTCCCCCACCCCCTCCCCCTTGGCAACCACAGGTCTGTTCTCTATATCTGTGAGTTTGTTTCTGTTTCATAGATATGCTCATTTGTGTCCTATTTTAGAGTCCACACGTAAGTGATATCATATGGTATTTGTCTTTCTCTGTCTGACTTCGCGTAGTATGATGATCTCTAGGTCCATCTATGTTGCTGCAAATGGCATTATTTCATTCTTTTTATGGCTGAGTAATATTCCATTGTGTGTGTATGTGTGTGTGTGTATATATATATATGTATATATACACACAATATATATATACACCACATCTTCCATCTTCTTTATTAATTCATCTATTGATGGACATTTAGGTTGTTTCCATAGCTTGCCTATTGTAAATAGTGCTGCTATGAACATAGGGGTGCTGTATCTTTTTTTTTTTTTTTTGTGGTATGCGGGCCTTCCTCTGTTGTGGCCTCTCCCGTTGCGGAGCACAGGCTCCGGACGCGCAGGCTCAGCGGCCATGGCTCACGGGCCCAGCCGCTCCGCGGCATGTGGGATCCTCCCATACCGGGGCGCAAACCCGGTTCCCCTGCATCGGCAGGCGGACGCGCAACCACTGCGCCACCAGGGAAGCCCCAAGGGTGCCTGTATCTTTTCGATTCATAGTTTTGTCTGAATATATGCCCAGCAGTGGGCTTGCTGGATCATATGGCAACCCTATTTTTAGTTTTTTGAGGAACCTCCATACTGTGTTTTCCACAGTGGCTGCACCAATTTACATTCCCACCAACAGTGTGGGAGGGTTCCCTTTTCTCCACACCCTGGAGGGGTAAAGTCTTTATTGGAGCACCCCATCCCCTCCCAGCCATGAATAAGGACACGGGATTATCAGCACAGTCACATGATGCTCCAGAAACAGAAAAAGGGTCTGCAACCTCCAGCCTACCATGGAAACCGCTGAAATCAAATCGTCAAGGTCCACCTCCTACAGTGATCCTTGAAGCCTGGCAGTCCTACTTCCTCCCCATGCTGTGCATGGGGCACAGAACTCTGTCGTGACCCAGGTCTCAAGTTCTACGTCCTATCTTCCTGGGGGCACCAAGCTGCCATCCCCACAAGGTCTCCTCTTGCCCTTAGGGAGTTGTCACAGAAAGGTGCACCAGTCCACATTGCCCGAAGGACCTCCACATAGAGCAGAAAGCACCATTCTTGGAGAATGTGCCTAGGAGATGCATCTCCTGCTCCCCACCCCAGCCTGCTCCTGCCCCAGACCTCTCTTCCCTTTCCACGCCAGAAGCAACTTGCTCATTGCCTCCTCTTTCTGCTCCCCCAGGGGCACCCAGTGATATTTCTTCACAAGTTGCAGATGGGCTGTGGGCTGTAGGCTGCTTCTGCTGACAGGAGTCCCTGAGCAAGAAGCCCAGAAGGGCCAAGCTACCTGCTTAAAATGGGTAGGAAGAAGAGAATTGAGGAAACTCAAAAACAAGTTAATATTCCAATAAATCATCTTGCCTCACAAGTCACTTTGATGCCTCACACACCCCCACTTCCTTCCTGAGCCAACTGTCATTTGCAAGAAGGTTCTGTTTGCCAGGGCTCAGCCCCATGGGAAGAGTTGAGGCTCAGAGAAAAGAAACGAACTTGAAGTGGCACTGGGGGCTACTAAAAAAACTGAGAGTCAGGAGGTGGGGCATCTGGTAACACAAATCCCAAAAACCTGCACTAGAAGACTCTTCCCTGTCCTCACAGTCACAATCAGTGCCCCCTTCCTCTCTATACTGCTTTAAGGCACACTTCATGGGAATTCAGTTGGGTTTAGTCTGGGAAGACAGGAATGTCAGCACTTAAGAATGGGACTCTTGCAAAAGATGGGTGGTGGGTAGTGGACGGTGGGTGGAACAAGCCCTCCCGATATTGACTGCTGGACAGAACAGAGCACAGGCCAGCTCCTTCACAGCTAATCAAGCAGAAGGATCTTCTCACCCCGTGGCCCCTGCCCATCCAAATTACCTAAATGCACCCTTTGAGGGGTTTCCTTTGAGGAAGCTATGGCCTCTCAGTGGTTAGAAGACAGCCAAGGAGTGGACTGTGAAACTGTGGCCTGAAGATGAAAGAGTCACCCTCTCTAATCTTGAGGGTTAGTCACACACCCTCAAGCCTGGATGTCCCCATCCAGAAATCTTTCACCTGAGCTCAGCTGTTATCTCTAGCAGCTCCCAGCCCTCCAAGGAAGGTGTGCCCAGCTTCCACTGTGGCACCAACTTTTGGGTGAACCACAAGTGGCTGGAATGACTTATTCTGTTAGCTGATCTGTAGCAGCCAGTCAGTTGGATTGTGACCCAAAGGCAGAAATTCCTCCTGTAGTTAATCAGCACTGGTTTCTGCCAAGGAACTGGGTAGAGCACAGGCTCTGGCCCACCATGGATCCCTGCTGACACACAAGCCCGGACTCAAGGCTATGGCCAATGGAGCCACTGGACCTCAGGACCTTGAGCTGTGTCCAAGATATCATCCGAGGTAGAGTATCTCCTTACCCAGGCCCTCTTTGGCCAGAAATCTCCAACAGGATCCTGGTGGTGATAAGCACAGTGATTACAAGGGGCTCACCCTGCCTTGTCCTAGACAGAGATAAGAACCCCAGAGGACTAAATACCAGTGCCTTTGTCAGCCGTCAGTGAATGCTTGTTGAGTGAATGAATAACTGAGGGGAACATATGGTTTCATGTCAATAAATATTAAGGATCTACATGGTTTCAGAGCTATTTTACATGCTGTGGGGATACAGATGTAGTTTTGGATGCTCTCTGTATATGATTTTCCTAGGTGAAGAAACCAGACTCACGCATGAGCACTCATTAAACAGTTACTGAACACCTACTGTGTGCTGGTCACTGTGTTGGAACAAAAACAATGACCAGCCCCTGCCTCCACGGACTTCACACTCTCATGAGGCTGACAAGAAATTAAATGAAAAATTTACAATAAAGTGTGATGGATATTTCTGAGTGCTGTGAAATACAAAAAGAAGGGTGCTTCACTGGAACATGCTATTCAAGAGAAGTCTTCCTGGGAAGGGACAGAAGAAAGAGGAGGGAAGACAAGGACCCATGCTACAAAGACTTGAAGAGCAGACCATGGGTGGACATACCAGCTCACAAGCTAGTGCAGAAACTGAGACATAGCCAGCTCCTCACATTCAAACCCCACCTATCAAATAAGCTGTTGTTTGATCTTGGACAGCTTCCTCACTTGGACCTCCAGTTTTTCATCATCTGTGATAAGATGGTGATAATAATATTGCCATCTCATAGGGTGGCTGGGGGAGTTACATGAGTCGATTTATACAAGGAAAGATCTTGGCAGAATAAGTCTCAATACGCAATAACTAATAATGTTATTGTCACAAGAGCTTAGCCGAGGCTAGAACCAGGGAAATCATAACAGTAGGCTGAATCCAAGTCATCCTGATGGAACAAAGTCATGGGACTTGGTGACAGGCTGTGTCTAGGTAAATGAGATGGAGGAAGAATCAGCAATGATTCGCTCATTGTTGATGAACAGTGTGGAGATTGCATTGACCCCTGAATTAGGGCATCAAAATACCTGGGCTTACTCCTGACTCTGACATTTGATAGCAAGGTAACTCTGGAAAATCACTTAGAGCTCTGAGCTTCAGTTTTCACATCTGTAAAATGGAGGTAACATTGGCTGCTCTGTGTACCGTACAGGGTGGTACTGCAAAGCAAGCAAAAAGTAGGTGTGAAGGCCCTTTAGTCAAAGTGTAAAGTGCTACCAGCATATGAATTGTTGTTATCCTAAATGTTCTAGCTTAGGAAACCAAAAGTACATGCTTTGGACTCAATCTCCAACAAAGAGGAGATTCTAGATATTTTTTCGTCTTTTATTTGTTTTTAAAGGTTCTAAAGCTGTGCTTCTCAGACTTGACTGTGTCTACAAATCACATGGGGGGTCTCACTAAGTGCTGAGTCTGATTCAGTGGGTCTAGGGTGGAACCTACATTTCAAACAACTCGTGGATGATACTACTGCTGCTGGTCCATGTACCACACTTTGAGTAGCAAGATTCTTTAGAGGACCACGCAGGCAAAGTGGTCCCATTCCACAGGGTGAGCTGACAGCAAAGTCTAAGGAGGGGTGTGAGAACCTGTGAGAGTGTTCAAGATCCACAACCGTCAGGGTCCTGCCAGCTGCTCCTCCTTTATTGACTGTCACTCTTTTTTTTTTTTTTAAATATACATATTACCAGGTCTGTCCCTGGTGGGTCTGAGTTTTATATTATTTTATTTTTTTTAACATCTTTATTGGAGTATAATTGCTTTCCAATGGTGTGTTAGCTTCTGCTGTAAAACTAAGTGAATCAGTTATACATATACATATATCCCCATATCTCCTTCCTCTTGCGTCTCCCTCCCACCCTCCCTATCCCATCCCTCTAAGTGGACACAAAGAACCGAGCTGATCTCCTTGTGCTGTGCAGAACGTACAGTCACTCTTGTTGAGTGCCAAGCACTATCTAAACACTTGGCCGATATTTAATTTCATCCCCGAAACATCCCTGTGTGATAGGTACTATTTTTGCCTCTGTTTTATAGATAAATTGGTTATAGGTTAAATTGTTTGCCCAAGATCACACAGCACACAGTCCTTATACCTCCAATTCTAGAGCTGAGCCCAGAGCAGAGATTAATAAAGCACAACGCATTCTGTGATCAGCTGCCCCTCCAAACTACAGAGCAGAAGAGCAACTGCTGATATATCATCCACTGCTGAAGGCTGGTTAGAGCTGAGTCACTCAATGACAGTGACCTAAACAAACAATCCTAGATCTGCCCTGGTTCCTGTCCTGCCTGACGTTCATCTCCCTTTCATTCCGTGAGCCCCCTAGGATCCATCCAATAAACTCTTTCTTTGTGTATATTACAGCTTAAAAACTTTGGCTCTGTAACCAGGCTACCTGGCTTCAAACCCTGACTTCGCCACTTATTAGTTACTTCACTGCCTCAAGGCTCAGTTTTCTTATCGGTAGCATAGGTATAATAATAGTACTGACCCCATAGATTTGTTGAGAAGATTGAACGTGATAATGCACGCCGAGCACTTAACCCGATACCTGATACACATCATGGGTTCCATAACTGTTCTTGATATAATTATTAAGGTAAAAGTAAGAACAGGCTTGCTACCCCTGTGCTGTGAAATCAGCCCACAACACCACAACCACCTGACGCCCTCCTCAGATGCTGTGAGGAGGACCCAGGGTGTGTGGGCTTGGGCCGTGTGAATGACTCGTACTTCTGCAGGAAGTTCCAGGCCACTGCACCTGCCAGCCGCATCTGCCACTGCTTCTCTTAGAAAATGGAGAATGTGTCACATTTATGGGGGCGCTTTATCGCACATCAGGGAGCGCTTTGCACAAATGTGTGGATCAGCTTCTCATGACTCTGGCTCCAGGCCTGCTATGAGTCAGTCTTGCAGTCCCGACTCAGTGCCACACTCCTCCAGAGTTGGTCCTGCACGCCATGCCCCTCCCTCCACCCCTACCTGCTGTCACCAGCCACCACCCTGAATCCCCCAGGAATCCAGGATGGAAGAGATGTTGAGTGATGTGAATGACAATTGCCAAAGAGCCGCACTGGCCCTCCAGGATTTGTTAACTGCTATTAAAAGATACTCCAAGTCATTATTGTGACATTATGGGGACTTCACTAATCTCAGACTCCCTTTGTGTTCCTAATGGAGGGGAGTGGCCTCGTGTGAAAAATCCCATTTTGTGCCTTTCTTCTAAAATTTAGTTTAAGAAAAATAACTAGGGGCCAAATGTGATATTCAGCCATTGAAAATGAGTAAGATAAGGGTTTAGGTGCAGAGCAAGGGAATCACAGAAGAGTCAGGTAGACATAAGAGATGGCAGACACACAGGATGAGTTAAGGAGTAGAGGATATTGAATCACTTGGTGAGCAAATTGTCCTCTTCCGATTCTCTTTAATGCCTTCCAGTTGCATCAGTGAGAAACTCTCCTTTAGAGCTAGTGTGTCTTTAACATCCTGTGACACCAGCTAATCTTCCTTTTTAACAAAGAGACAGCTATCCCACACAGAGAGGCAACACAGGACAGCCTGCTTGGGGTAAAATCTCAGCTAAGACACACACTGACCTTGAGACCTTGGGCAAGTTAATCAACCTCCCTGTGGCTCAGTTTCTTCATCTGTAAAATGGGGATAATAATAGTCCCTCTTTCACAGAGTTACCATGAGGATCAAATGAGCAATTTCATGAGAAGCAGGCTTGGCACAGGGCAGTCAGCCAATGTGAGCTACTATTACTTGACAGCCAACAGTATCTGACTGGAATATAATAGCTTTGTTCTTATTGTACTTATTTTTAAGGTTCTTTTCTACTTGGGGGACATGATATGGTTTTCCATTTTTAGTAGCAATATGAAATGATTTATAAAAGAGATGTACTTAAATGTAGTCAAAAATAGTATACTAACAATAAAACAGGTAATATTAAACTGTAAAAATCACTGAAAGTGGTACTTGTACAACTGAATTTTGGGAAGGAAGATCCACTCTAATCCATTCATTTTCCAAGAGAAGACCTAAAGCCCAGAGAAGGAAAGTGACTTTCCTGAGGTTACACAGAAAGTTTCAGGCAGAGTACCTCTAGAATCCAGAACCCTAACTCTGAGCCAAGTGTTTTACCCAACACACTGTACTCAAGTCACTAAGTTGATAGTGCCTTAGGGAAGGACAAATTAAAAGGCCACTTTGAAGTGAGTAGCCACTCCCTTTGAAGACCTAGAATTGGAGCTATTATTATGGAAGGCCTCAGCTACAATGAGACACTTTGCTCACACACACAAAAAAGGAAATAATATCATTTTTGGAGTTTCAGATAATTCAAGCAGGGCACGAAAACAACTCAGAACCCAGGATACTGTTTTCTTTGGAGCATGTACAAGATGTGCCTTTGGGTTCCTAATTTTTTTTCCCTCATAAAAGCATATTCAGACTA
Organism: Physeter macrocephalus; assembly: GCF_002837175.3. NCBI lineage: Eukaryota > Metazoa > Chordata > Mammalia > Artiodactyla > Physeteridae > Physeter > Physeter macrocephalus. The sequence continues at coordinate 153,775,863 of NC_041221.1, forward strand.
AAGTAGAAAATACTGTGATGATTTTTTTTAATAAAAGCAAAAAGGGCAGGCAAGAGGGTGTTTGTCTCATTAGAGAACAAAGGATGAACTTACAAGGTCCAGTGTAACCACAACATAACAAGATTATATCGCAGGCAGGGAAATAAGTCCAGTGGCAATTGGAGAGCAAAAAATAAATTTTTCCCTAGCCATGGTCTGAGTGTTTACTGACTCCAAAACTGAACATTGAACTCCCAACCCTCTTTATCCTTTCTTTTTAATAGGCAGGACCAGGGTGGGGGGTCTTTTAATTTCCACCCTTCTTTGGCATTGATTACTTGCGAATGCTCTGGAGACCGGGGAATGGGCTTCATTCTATTAGTAGGAATAACAACCTCCACCCACACCCACTGCAATAAGCAGCGTACTGAACTTCACCTCTTAAGAGGTCCTTCTTTCCCTTTAGGAAGATAGAACTCATGTCTTGTGAATAGAATCTGGAGCAAAGAGGAAGAGTTTGAGGTGAAACCAGAAAAAGAGATCTACCTTGGAGTACATTATCTGATGAACATGCGTGTTCCCCAGCTGTACGTCCCACCCATTACTCTATGAGGATCACAAACTCAGAAGTCTTCAGAGCCCAGGCAGATAATGGAAATGAGAAGACCAGGCCCTCTGGCAACAGTGGGGACCTGGAAAATGTGTGCCTCTCTAAAGGGCCACAGCAACTCAGCTCCACTCACCTGTTGCCTGGTCATGTGGGCCCAGTATTGCCACATCTTTCCATCATTAAAGAGAAGCCAAAAACCTAGATTTTTATGTAAATTTTTTTGATTTTTAAATGTCAGTGACCAATTCACTTTTTTCCAAAACACAGTGTAGGCTCCACACAAGCATCTGAGCACCAGATCCAGCCTGCAGGCAACTCTGCTCTGTGGCCTCTCCCTAAGCAGTCTCATTCCTTTCTGAGCTTCAAGCACAAAGCGTGAGCAGTGAATCCCCAGGCTACAGTACAGCCTCACCCTCACCAATGCTCTAGATCTGCTTTTCTCAGCTCAGGCTCTCCTTCTGTTTTTTTCTGTTTGTTTGTTTTGGACCAACATTAAAGGCATGGATGAAAGAGAAGGAAGCAACGAAGGAAAGAGAAGAGCCTAGTCAATGGCATCCAACATGGCAGGGCTCAGAATTGCCTCTTGTTCTTCTTGGTAGCCCCAACCCTGAACGCAGTGCCCGGCGCACAGTAGGTGCTTAATAAATGTTTGTGAATGGATGATAAAATAAAGGAATAAACTGGAAGACAAATGAAGTCATTGTGTTGTCCACATAAGGAATAATAACCAGCATCTGAAGCAGAAATTATCAGCCACTGTAATGAAATCACAGATGGAGAGACTGGAGCCTATGAAATCAGAGGTCAAACTAGGGGAGAAAAGAAAGAATTTTAAATTCCATAGCCTGGATCAAAGTTGGGATATATCTTTTAGAGACAGAAAGCTTGGATTTGAGTCATTGTTCTGCAAATTATTAGCCACGTGATTTGGGGCAAGTCATGGAACCCCACTGGGTCTTGGTTTCTACATCTGGAAACTGGGGCCAGAGTTATCTAGCTCCTAGAGGTGATGTGGGGATCAGATGAAATAATGGAATTTAAAATGCTTTGTAAACTGAAAAATACCCCAGAAGTGGGTGAGGGGGACAGGAGAGTCGAGTCACATAGAGGATGATGAGTCAGAAGGACAGTGCAGAGCCAACATGTTTCTTGGGCTGTCTGCATCATTTAACGTGTCAAGACAGCTGTTGGCTTAGCCCTTGGCTTCAGTCATCCTGATTAACAGGTGCCTGCCCAGCCAGGAGTTTGACTCCAAGCTGATTGGATGACTAAATGGGGAGGAGCTCCTGAGCATGGCCAGTGACTGGAGAAAGTTAAGACAGCAGCCAAGAAAGAAAGCAGCCTTCCCTGTCCAGCCCAAGGACAACTGGGTTGACTATGAAACTCATCCTACAGTCTGTCTCCAAGGGTACATGTGCAACAATTCTATTGGGGTCTCACTGTTGATAAAGAGGGCACTCCAGTGAACAAGCTCATTCACGGTGTGAATTATTTATGTTCATAACATGCAAGTTTACACAGATCCATTAATGAAAATTATATCTGGCAACTACTTCTAAACAATTATAGTAACTGTGGTTTTAAATAGTGAGCAAGATAATAAAATAGAGCATCTGTCCTCAAGCCTGCAGAGTATCCCCTTGACTTCAGCAGCTGAAGCTGGATAAATGGTTAAGAACATGGGCTCTGGAGACATACCTGATTCAAAGCTTAGCTCTGTCACCTGGTGCCATTTACTTAACCTCTCTGAGTCTCAGTTTCCCCAAATGTAAAGTGGGAATAATAATATTAGCTACTTTTGAGTGAGGTTCTTAAGATTAAATGAATTGACCTTTGCAGGACACTGAGCACAATGTTTCCCTCAGAAGGCAGTCCAAAAATGGTAGATAGCATGTCTTCTTCTACAGCCACTTTGGAATTCCATCTTAGATCTAGTCCCTTTCTCATTGGGATCTGGAAGATTTCTAGACTGTTAAGGGTGGATGCATCATTTAATTAAGACTATTGAGGACAGAAGGTTTTTTCCCTTGGTGCCAGAGAGTATCTTGAAGGTCCGTAAGAAGCTTTTTGGGGAGACCAAGAGAACCCCAAATTAGAAAAGCTCTAGACCTCCCATGAGCTCTTCACCCAGAAGGGCTCCACTTTGATCTGTTTTCTTATATTGTAGCTCAGTGTAGAATTTTTGCTTGATGAAAATTGTTCACTAGTAAAAGTAATTCTACCTCTTTGTTGTACAAAGAGAGCATCTGAGACCCAGAGTGAAGTGACTTGCCCAAGGATACCTTGTGAATATAAATCAGACACAGGACTGGCTTTTATGTCTCCAAACCTTTGTTAAGCATAAATAATAATTAGTCTAAATTATTAATTATTGGATAATTACTATCCCCAATGCAGCTATTCTGCCCTTAATCAAAGTTACACTCAGTCCAATATGCTTCTTCTACTTGAAGACATGGGTTAAGAAGATATTATCTCACATCCAGGGATATGGGGAATCTCACTTAGATATGTAATATATATTATATACCTTGTGCCTGGGATCTGCAAAACAACCCAAGAACCTTCACCTTCTGTTGCTTTACTTTGACTTTTATTTTCAAAATAATGGAAGAGCAAACCAAGCCAAATTAAAGGATATAGGGAGGAAATAAGAAAGAAGGGAGAAAATAGAATGCATGAAATCTCAAATTAGAAGGATTCTGGATATGTAAGTGTCTAACCCCTAGAAGCACTGTTAAAGTATCACCCTGATGTCCTCATGTGCCTCCTCAGAGCTGGCAGCCATTGAGTGTTTGTTTGAGCCAGGCCATGTTCTAGGTACTCTGTACACATTTTCTCATTTGAATGTTTCAAGGACCCGATGAGGTAAGTATTATTGTTCCCATTTTTACAGATAAGGAAAGAAGTAGAGAGAGAATTAAGTACATAGGACAAGATCACAAGGTGGGCAGAGCCACAATTGGAATTCACATCAGTGTGACTCCAAAACTCTTGCTCTTAACCATGGTATACAGTGGACTCACTCTACTCCCACATGTAACTTACACAATTTCCGCTAATGTTCTAACAATCAAAACAAAGAGAGAGATAATACAATAGTATAGGTGGTTCCACCTGTCCTACCCACTGACCATGAACCACAGGGAGAGTGTCAGATAGAAGATGTGCTCTGATGGTCGGTCCACAGCCACATGCCTTTTTTAGCATCCTTGCCACAGCATATAGAGTAATTCTAGACATGATTTTTCATTTGACCTAAAGGTAAGCCAGCTATGTCATTTTAGAAGCAGCAGCAGTCAGGTCCAATACTGGGAGAAAAATGACTCCATCAGTGTTTTGACTCCATCAGTCTCCAACCAAGGCAAGTCCTTCTAAGGGATGGTCAAGGAAAATTTTGACCACACACAATTTTTCTCCTTACTTGCTCACTTTAGAACCCAGTTCCCAGGACTTCCCTGGTGGCACAGTGGTTAAGAATCCACCTGCCAAATGCAGGGGACACAGATTCGAGCCCTGGTACGGGAAGATCCCACATGCCGCGGAGCAACTAAGCCCATGTGCCACAACTACTGAGCCCTTGTGCCACAACTACTGAGGCTTTGTGCCACAACTACTGAAGCCCGCCTTCCTAGAGCCCGTGGTCCACAACAAGCGAAGCCACCACAATGAGAAGCAGGCACACCGCAACGAAGAGCAGCCCCTGCTCACTGCAACTAGAGAAAGCCCGCGCACAGCAATGAAGACCCAGCACAGACAAAAATAAATAAATAAAAAATAATAAAAAGCCAATTCTTTAAAAAAGAACCCGGTTCCCTTAGAAGTTATGCTTCCTTCTCTGGACCATCAGAGAGCCTGATGGGAAAGCAGGAGAGCCAGCTTCTTGTCCTGACCACGCCACCAATCTGGAGGGCGATGCCTCTTCATTGTCTGCCACAGGAGGGATTGGACTAAGCTGATCACTGAGGAGCCAGATGATGAAGAAGCCTGGACCTGGTATTTGGGTCTAGTCTCTGAAGGCTGAGGGAACTGGGTTAAGCCAAGTTGAGCTCTACAAGGGGACTGTCCAGACCCTCAGGATATTCTGGGTCTCACACAGCAGACACCCACCAATACCCCCGCCCCCTTCCCAGGTACTCCATGTTGTTTAGCGGCTAGGCCAGACCTCTTCCTCGGTATGTGGGGAAATGAAAGGGACAGCTTCCTGGCCTGGAGGCACAGTCGCAACTGGGCTGGGACTCAAACTTTGAGCTGAGGAAACAAAGGCTACAGAGCCTCTCTCCATCCACATCAGCCCCCCTCCTCTGCCCCAGCCACCAGCCACTTGATAATTCATAATCTTGATGACAGGAGAGAGATGGGGGAGCCAAGAAAAGGAAAGAGATCCTTTCCAGCCAACTGGGATCTGAACTGTTGAATCCAGAAGTTTATTTTATTAAAAATAAAAAGAGAAAAGAAAAAAAATTGACCAAGTGTGATTATAGAGTGTCTGAGACTGCACATGACTGGCCTGCCTGTGAAAGATGAGGACATCCTCCTTCAGCCAGTGGTTTTGTCTACATTGCGCCAAACAACCCACCACATTCTCTTTGTTTCTTTAAACAAATTGACCTGTTTTATTTGAACAAATAGACCAATTGTTTGAGTGCCAAGCAGCAAATCCTTTGTATTCTCCTGCAGCTTAGCAAAGTTTCTCACATAACAGCCTGCCTGCCTTTCCAAGCTGATGAAACATACTGCTTAATCATCTAGGGCCATGAGCCAAGGTGATTGCTGGAGAGGACAGTTAAACACAGCAGCCTATGTGTAATGTAGGTCCAAGGCCCTTTGAGAACTCAGTGGAAAACAGTGCTCTTTGGAGCTACACCCTATTAAGTTGTTAGATCTTCCCCCAGTGGAATTTCACTTGTAAATACTGAAAGGATCAAGAATCATACAGTTCTAGACTGAACCTTTCTGCTGCTGAACTTTGTAATGCAATAACCCCTGATTTCTGGGCCTGCCCCTTGGAGAAAGTCGCTCTGTCCCTAATCAGATGTGCTCTGCAGACCAGCCTGCTTAAGGAACCGAGCCCCTCTCTGCCTCCAAAGGCTAAGACAGGTACTCATTTGCTACTGGTGCACTTATTCTCCAGTTTTAGGAGGTAGTGTGTGTGCGTATATACACATATATATATATATATAATTAATATTAATATCAATGTTATATCTAACTTGTACCTGTGAGCTGTAATACAGCCCAAGAGACTTCATCTCATGTTGCCACTCATTTATTCTAAAACTTGTTCATGAGTAAGTCTTTCCTTTTCTTACCAGACTATGAATATCTCGTTTTTCTTTATTTTTTCAAATATAATAATCCTGTTATATCATTCTTTTTTTTAACATCTTTATTGGCATATAATTGCTTTACAATGTTGTGTTAGTTTCTACTTTATAACAAAGTGAATCAGTTACACATATACATATGTTCCCATATCTCTTCCCTCTTGCGTCTCCCTCCCACCCTCCCTGTCCCACCCCTCTAGGTGGTCACAAAGCACCGAGCTGATCTCCCTGTGCTATGTGGCTGCTTCCCACTAGCTATCTGTTTTATGTTTGGAAGTGTATATATGTCCATGCCACTCTCTCACTTCGTCCCAGCTTCCCCTTCCCCCCACCGTGTCCTCAAGTCCATTCTTTACGTCTGCGTCTTTATTCCTGTCTTGCCCCTAGGTTCTTCAGAACATTTTTTTTTTTAAGATTCCATATATATGTGTTAGCATATGGTATTTGTTTTGCCCTTTCTGGCCTACTTCACTGTATGACAGTCTCTAGGTCCGTCCACCTCACTAAAAATAATTTCATTTCTTTCTATGGCTGAGCAATATTCCACTGCATACATGTGCCACATCTTCCTTATCCATTCATCTGTCGATGGACACCTAGGTCGCTTCCATGTCCTGGTCATTGCAAATAGAGCTCTCTTGTTTTTCTAAATCAAGAGAATTACAGTGTATCTTAAAGGGGAGATCTTAAAGGTACATTTCCCCATCCAGCGCTTGGCTCCCTGTCCCAGAGCCCAGTACAGAACCAGCTCATAGTTGACACTCAGTAAATAGTTGGCAACTCAATCAGAAAGTTGGATAAAGGGCTGATTGGGGCTTACCCCAATCAAAGGCAGCTTCAGGTCTTGGCTCTGCTTCCTTGACTAGACTAGAGCTACAGAGACCTTTGCCACCATCTAATAAACATGCACACATACAAGTGTAAGCTCTACAAGGACAGGTCGGGATCCCCCCTTTCCCAAGGCAGCCTCTGAGTCAAGGACTCAAGGGCAAGTGGTTCATTTGGGCAGTGATCCGAGGCAGCATCCATAGAGGTTTAGGGAAGTAAGATGGAAAGGAAGGCAGCCAAGACAAGGTGTGTAAATGAGCAACTGAATCATATTCCCAGTGGAGGCCTCTGGGAGAAAATAGAGAGCATGCCTCAGAGTTGCGCCCCACCAAAGGGTATCTTCTACCATCTCCCATCTGTGAGTTGAAGGCTACTCCTGCAACTATCAGAAGCCAGACTTCCCTGCTCACGGGCTGAGCATGCAGCCCAAGAAAGCTTCCAGGCCGAGTCACAAGTGCAAGCAGTAGAAGCTGATGAGCACAAGAAGGATGAGTCTGGTGGTAGGAGCAGGGCACTGACAGTGGCTGCTTAACTGGACTCCCCAGTGCCTATAGCAGTGCCTGGCATATATCTGGTGCTCAAAAACAAAGTTGCACAAATGAATGCATTTATTCTATTGGTTTTATTAAAAAAATTTTAAGGAGGACACTTTCTTCAAAGGAAATCTTACGAGCAAAGTTCAGAATGTAAACGAGATTAAAAAGGAGTTGCCTGATTTAAGGACTGAAGCCTCATCACCTCCCCTCACAATACACAGACAGCTGTGAGGAACATGCAGGGTGCCTCAGAGTGGAAAGCCCTGATTTAATTCCTCCCCCTCATTTTACAAACGAGAAAATTGAGGTACCATGTCTCTGCTGCCACCACGAGTTAGTGCTGGAAGCCAAGGGCAGCTCAGGGAGTTGGTCAGTGGGAGTGGGCATGACCCTGAGCATTCATTGGCTCAGTGTCAGCAGGACCTTCCCCTGGAAGCACCTGGGAAGCTCTTACTGAGAACTGGGATGCTCCTCCCCCAAGACTGGCAGGGGAAGAGAGAATCATCTGTTGCAAAGTCATGACACCTCATCAGTCTCCAAGAACATAGGTGATTAAGTCTGTTCTCATTCACGTTGCATCACTCCAGAACCAAATGTTAGCAGGCAAGGGGGATGTTGGCACCTTCGGTTGTTGCCATCACCCAAATCTGCTTTCCACATCTGCCAGAAGGACTGTCATCTTGGACGTGCAGACTCTACACTCCCATGCAGGATTGGGTCCTCTCTTCCCTGGGAAGGTGTGCCAAGCAAATCTTGAGGGGGTGGCCAGGAGCAAGAATACTGAAGAACTTGAAAACACAAGTTTCTGCTCGAAAGCCAAGATTAAGGCCACTAAACTGGAATGAACTCACAGTTTGGACAGAGAGAAAGAGATTGAGATGTGGAAGGAAAGATTTCAGCATTGTCTTCCAGGAGCTTTTGGATCTCCTGTGGCAACGTTTGGATCTGTGCATGGCACCCACCCTCTGAGGCTAGGTCTCTTGCTGTCGGCACTGAAAACTCCCAGCTCAGCTGCCTTCCTTCCAATCTTGAGATCAGTCTGAAAACCAGGTGAGGCAGCCAAGGCTCCCTACCAGTTTTATCAGTGCAAGAGGGAAATCCCTCCTCCTTAGCCTCTCTGGAGCACCTAGGCCTTCCCTCTGCTGACAAGAAAGAGAAAAGAAATAATAAGGAATGGTTTAGTGTGAACCCCAGTGGAAATCAGCTCTTCATCTCAGTCTATTCTCCTAAGAGGAAATCTCAATGGATCATTCCAGCTGGGGCAACTTGCCAAACTCCTCATTTGTGCAGAAGAAATTTAAGGCCCAAAGAAGGAGAAGTGACTTGCCTAAGATCTCACATTATTTATAGAACATCTGTGACTAAAATACCAGTTTTTCCTTGTCTAGTGCCTTTTTTCTATACTAATTATGGACAAAATCTTTTTTCCTTTAGCTGTGCTTTTTTTTCTCTTTCTTTCTTTGTCTCTATTTGTTTGTTTTTTTGTTCGTTTGTTTAGTTCTGTCCCTGGCACATAAACTTTCATCAAACATTTGTTGAATGAAGGATTATATGAATATATGAATGACTCTCCCCTCTAAGGGAAATCTTGGGACTTTCTTTTTTTTTTTAAAGTATATATATTTATTTATTTAGCTGCACTGGGTCTTCGTTGCAGTGTGTGGGCTTCTCTAGTTGTGGCGCAGGGGCTGTAGAGTGCGTGAGCTCAGTAGTTGCGACGTGGGTTTAGTTGCAACGTGGGTTTAGTTTCCCCATGGCATGTGGGATCTTAGTTCCCTGACCAGAGATTGAACCCACGTCCCCTGCATTGGAAGGCGGGTTCTTGACCACTGGACCACCAAGGAAGTCCTTGGAACTTTTTTTAAAAGATGATTTTTTTACCTTCAGAGATCTTCCAAATGGTACAAACATAAGCATGTTGGAAAAACTGCATTCTTTTTTAATTGAAATATTGTTGACATATGATTTTATGTTAGTTTCAGGTGTACTACATAGTAATTTGACATTTGCATTCATTATGCAATGATCGCCACAATAAGTCTAATGACTATATGTCCCCATACAAAGTTATTGCCATATTTTTTACCATATTCTTTATTCCTTATGTATGTTACATCCCCGTGGATTAATTTAATAGCTAGAGGTTTGTACCTCTTAGTCCCCTTCACGTATTTCTCCCCTCTCACACCCCTCCCCTCTGCAACACCACCCATTTGTTCTCCGTATCTGTGAATCTGTTTTCATTTTGTATTGTTTGTTTGTTTTGTTTTTTATATTCCACATATAAGTGAGATCATATGGTATTTGTCTTTCTCTGTCTGACTTATTTCACTTAGCATAATACCTTCTAGATTCATCCATGTTGTCACAAATAGCAAGGTTTCTTTTTTATGGCCAAGTAATATTCCAGTGTGTGTGTGTGTGTGTGTGTGTGTGTGTGTGTGTGTGTGTGTGTGTGTATCCATTCATCTATTGATGGACACTTAGGTTGCTTCCATATCTTGGCTATAGTAAATAATTCTGCTATGAATATTGGCATGCATGTATCTTTTTTGAATTAGTGTTTTTGTTTTCTTCAGGTAAATACCCAGAAGTGAAATTGCTGGATCATATGGTAGTTCTGTTTTTAATTTTTTGAGGAACCTTCATACTGTTTTCCATAGTGACTGCACCAATTTATAATCCCACCACAGGGGTTCTCTTTTCTCTACATCCTCACCCACACTTGTTATTTGTGGTCTTTTTGATGATAGCCATTCTGACACGTGTGAAGTTGTATCTCATTATGGTTTTGATTTGCATTTCCCTGGTTATGAGTGATGTTAAGCATCTTTTCATGAGTCTGTTGGTCATCTGTTTGTCTTCTTTGGAAAAATGACTATTCGGTTCCTCTGCCCATTTTTAATCAGGTTGTTTGTTTTTTGATGTTGAGTTGTATAAGCTGTTTATGTATTTTGGATATTAACCCCTTATCAGATATATCTTTTGCAAATATCTTCTCCCATTCAGTAAGCTGCCTTTTCATTTTGTTGATCATTTCCTTCACTGTGTAAAAGCTTTTTAGTTTGATGTAGTTCCATTTGCTTATTTTGCTTTCATTTCCCTTGACTAAGGAGACAGATCCAAAAAAATATTGCTAAGACTGATGTCAAAGAGCATCCTGCCTATGTTTTCTTTTAGGAATTTTATGGTTTCAGGTCTTACATATAAGTCTTTAATTCATTTTGAGTTTATTTTTGTATACGGTGTGAGAAAGTAGTCCAGTTTGATTCTTTTACATGTAGCTGTCCAGTTTTCCTATCACCCACCACTTATTGAAGAGGCTGTCTTTTCCCCATTTTATATTTTTGCCACCTTTGTCATAGATTAATTGCCCATATAAGCATGGGTTTATTTCTGAGCTGTCTATTCTGTTCCATTGATCAGTGCATCTGTTTTTTGTGCCAGTACCATACTGTTTTGATTACTGTGGCTTTGTTGCATAGTTTGAAATCAGGGTGCATGATACCTCCAGCTCTGTTCTTCTTTCTCAAGATTGCTTTGGCATTCAGGGTCTTTTGTGTTTCCATACAGATTTTTTTTTTTTTTTTGTACATACAGATTTTTAAATTATCTGTCGTAGTACTGTGAAAAATGCCTTTGGTATTTTGATAAGGATTGCATTGAATCTGTAGATTTCCTTGGGTAGTGTGGTCATTTTAACAGTATTAATTCTTCCAATCCATAAGCATGGTGTATCTTTCCTTTTGTTTGTATCATCTTCAATTTCTTTCATAAATGTCTTACAGTTTTCAGAGTATAAATCTTTCACCTCTTTGATTAGATTTATTCCTAGGTGTTTTGTTCTTTTTGATGCAATTGTAAATGGGGTTTTTAAAAATTTCTCTTCCAGATACTTCATTATTAGTGTATAGAAATGCAATACACTATTCTCTAATAATTTCTGTACATTAATTTTCCATCCTGCAAAATTGAATTCATTTATTAGTTCTAAACAGACTGCATCCTTGATGGAATGTGAAGTTACTGGATGGCGGGTGATGCAGTTCAGAGTTCAAAATTAAACGGAGTGATGGAGAATATGTGGCATTTGGCAGCAATTGAGAATACCACTGCAGCAGCACCTCCTTGGAGCCTTCTTAGACCCCTCCCCATGGCCTAAGGCAGGGAGAAAATCATCAAGAACTTGCCTCATGGCAAGGTTGAAATTATTTCCAGTTCTAAAATTCCATAATTCAGTACACCAGTTGACTAAAAATCAGGATACCTGTGCTACTGTCTATGATCATGTCCACACCCCAAAAATACTTAACTTGATAAGGTGATTTGGAAAAAAAAAAGAGGTTATTTTGATCCAAAACAGCTACAGTGATTTTCACCTAAGAGAGAAATCTCTAGACATCAGTCTATCTCTTTTGCAGACTAAGCTTGTCTTTCTTTGGCTTTATCTACTTATCATTAGCACTAGAGCATTGTAAAGCAAGCAGTAGCTTTTATTTTTGTTGATTTAAAGTTTGCTATTTACTAGCCATTCTTTTCTTTTCAATAAAACAGTCTAACTGTAAACAGTTTTTTTTTCAAACAGCACACACACTAACAAAGAAGAAAATAAAAATCACCATCAACATTTTTGTGAGCATTCTTCCTTTCACTTCTCTGACTCTGTCACCCAACAATTTAACTTCAACCTGCTGCTTCCAGTCCCCTAGTACTACCTTTCTTTGACTCCATTGGGCTGAGCTCCCTATGTTACCTCACCTAATTCTCACAACATCCCCACAATGTGGCATTTATCATCCCTGTTTTACAGTTTGGAAACTGAGGCTCAGAGAGTTTATGACCTGCCCAAGGGCACAAAGCTAACAAGTGACAGAGCTAGGTTTCAAATCCAGGTTTACCTTATTCCAAAGAACAAGTCTAAAAAAATACATAGCGACCATTTTTCTATACCTTTACCATGTGCCAGACACTGTGCTAAGTGTCTTATATACATTATCTTAGGACAGCAAATTGATAAAGTAGGTTTTATTCTATTGTTGGGAGGTCTAAGGCATAGAGGGTTTAAGTGACTTGCCCAGAATCACACAGGTGGTAACAGGCAGAGTCAAAAAGCAGGTTCAAGACTTTTGACTCCTAAATCCGTGGTGCTCTTAACCAGGAAAATACATAGGACCCTCCATTCCACTGGTCTAGACAGCTTTATGTATATATGGAGTCATAGTCTACACACTGTTCTATAACTTATTTGTTTTTCTCATAGGTAAAGGTAGTGAGTTTTCAGTCCTTGCCTTTAACTTTGAAACGACATGATTCAGTCCTGCTCCCTTAAGCCAGTGGTTGGCCCCTGTGCCACCATTGGTGGCCCCACTACTGAATCACAGCCCACTCCCTGACCACTCCTCTCACTGTCTTGCCCTCTGTCACACCTCAACTCCTCACACTGGTCTCACCTTCAGGTTGTCATCTTATACCTACCCCTCAAAGCAGATACTGCATAGAGGCCCCCTGACCAGACTTCAGGTTTCAGACAAGGTCTCATCCCCACGATCTGGCCACTTCTGACCACTCTGGTGAGCTACCTCACCCCCCCACCAGCCTGCTACCCAGTACTGGAACCCTCAACACAGGACCTTGCTTTGCTAGCACTTGCTACCTTCCCTAGACGGGCTCTGGCTTCATAAACACGTCAGCAACAGGAATTCTAAATTCCCTGTAGTTTGAAAATAATATCCAATGTTACAACTTAAATAAGGAGACAAAAGTTTTTGGGTAAATATGCACAGACTACACTACCCTGAAGTTGAGTTACATCCATCACTCTGCTTGAGCTAATCTCGCTGTGTAGCTTCAGGCAAGTTACTTCAGCTCTCTTGTCATCAGTTTCTTTATCTGTCACACAACAGGTAGAAATAGATGGTCCCAGGCCCCTGCCAACTCTGAAATTCTATTAGCTCATGATGAAGGAAATGACAAGCCTGGTAGGTGTTAATCCCACCAATGTTTCTGTCGAATCATCAACCAAACTAATGAGGCCGTTTATACAATCCAACTGCCAGGTTCACTTTGGGGAAGAAGGGAAGGAATCGGGGCAGTTGGACATTCCAGGACATCGCTGGGGGCCAAACATAAAGTTGACAGTAGTGTGCTGGCCACAGTGAGAGGAAATTGAGGAGATCCTCGCATAAATGGGGTGCACTTTGGAATGAGCGGGCACTTTCAGTGAGTAGAAAACTGTTACCTGACTGAAGCCAAGATGAAATCTACTTTTTTTCTTTTGGCGGTACGCGGGCCTCTCACCGTTGTGGCCTCTCCCGTTGCGGAGCACAGGCTCCGGACGCGCAGGCGCAGCGGCCATGGCTCACGGGCCCAGCCGGTCCG
>NC_041221.1:153789582-153796751 GCF_002837175.3 Physeter macrocephalus
GGCGCAGCGGCCATGGCTCACGGGCCCAGCCGCTCCGCGGCATGTGGGATCTTCCCGGACCGGGGCACGAACCCGTGTCCCCTGCATCGGCAGGCGGACTCTCAACCACTGCGCCACCAGGGAGGCCCGAAATCTACTTTTTTAAAATGTTTGTTTTTGTTTTTTTTTTAAGTTTGGCTTAATCTCTTGTTTTTCTCTGTTCCTTATGTAATCTTGCGGGATGCGGCGTCAGAACGTCATAAATCATTCATGATGCTCCGGAAAAAAAAAAAAAAATCACTTGTGGGGCTTCCCTGGTGGCGCAGTGGTTGAGAGTCTGCCTGCCGATGCAGGGAACACGGGTTCGTGCCCCGGTCCGGGAAGATCCCACATGCCGCGGAGCGGCTGGGCCCGTGAACCATGGCCGCTGAGCCTGCGCGTCCGGAGCCTGTGCTCTGCAACGGGAGAGGCCACAACGGTGAGAGGCCCGCGTACCGCAAAAAAAAAAAAAAAAAATCACTTGTGCAAAGCAGAAGCAACTTAAAATGAAAGGGGAGAAGTTTTTGCATGAAACCCATACAAAAACGTAATTTCTATGGTTCGTTTAACTCACAATGATCACTAATTCTCGCAGTCGCTCTGTGGCTTGGTCATTTGTTTCGGGCTTCTTGTGCTTCATTTTAAATGGAGACTGAGTTAAAGATATAGCCTGTCACAACTGTACTGCATTTTTCCAGGAGTCTTAGAAAAGATGCTGTAGTAGCGGCATTTGTGGGGACAATTGAAGCTGGCAGATTTTATTTCCTGCTTGAAGAAACCAAGAAAGCCCCCTCTTTGTCCAAAAAATCTTTTTCAGTATGCCCATTATGGCTTTCCAAAATCACTAGGAGTTAATTAAATTCCCTTTGTAAAATATACTCTTCCCCAAAACCCACATACAAAGACACAAGTAGCCCCCAGTAGAGGTAACCCATAAAGCTGACTCTCAAATATTAATACCTTAAATAAACTGGCTTAGTTTTATAATTTCAAATGTGGCAGCTAGCTGTGATGAGATTTCTAATAAACAAGCAAATTATGTTTTTTTTAACCTCTTTCATATTCATTAACTCATTCAAGCTTCACAGAAGTAGCAAGGACAGGTATGTGCTCATTCATTAATTCATTTCTTATTTTTTTAAATTCATTTATTTATTTGGCTGTACCGGGTCTTAGTTGCGGCATGCGGGATCTAGTTCCCTGACCAGGGATTGAACCTGGGCCCCTTGCATTGGGAGCATGGGGTCTTAACCACTGGACCACCAGGGAAGTCCGCCCCATTAATTCATTTCTACAACAAACATTACTGACTGTCAAGCACTATTCTAGGGTGCTAAGAATACAGACAAGATAACACTGCTTGCCTTTGAGCCACTCACAGTATATTGTGTGACAGACACGTAAAAATCATTATAGGGAGACAAGTTAAAATGAATACAACTCCCAAAAGTGAAATGCTTTGCCCTAAGTCAAGCAGCTGGAAAGTTCTGGAGCAGAGATTTCCTCCTAGGTCTCCCGAGTCTAAGTTCAGAACACTCTCAAAAAGTCCTGTAGCTTTTTGTAAATTGACACATTTTGATGGGAAAAAGTGAGGGAAAGAAAGCTCCCAGACTGAGGTTCTGCCTCTTAGAAGAATAATCTGGGTTAATTACCTTAGGAACCAATGTGTGACCAGCAGAACTGAGAAAGAATTCTCAGCAGAACAACTGAGGGAAGCATTCCCAGAGGTCAAGTTTACAGTTTCTCCCAGTTAGTCCAGAGAAGATGTCCAGTCTGGCACAGTGCCTGGCTTTGGGTTAGTCCTCAAAAACCGTCTATTTACTGTTTGTCCAGTTGAATTCAAATTAGTCATGTGACCACTTGTGGCTATGTTACCAAATGACAGACACTTGCCCCAAAAAACTTTTGAGATCTCAGTGACATTGCCTTAAAACCCCAGTTCCACAGCATGGGAAAGCCTTAAACCATCCTTAAGATCTTGGCTTTTTCCTAATGCTGAGAATCTTATAACTGGATTCACTGTCTCCATTCTACTCCCATGTCCCAAGGCACAGTCTTTTCCCCATTTTCCAAGAGAAATCTATACAAATGATTTGCTAAGCTTCTAAGAACTGACTGAACATCAGGCAGTTATGGAGGGTAGTTACGTCATGCACAACCCAGCACAGCTGATCACCATCTTGCTGATTCTATCACCCCCCCTCTCTCCCTCTCTCATATTTCCCACTCCCTTTCCAGAGCAACAAATATGTCCTTCCGCTTTGCTCAGGCACAGTATACTATATATCCAGAGTCCCAGTTTCTACTGTAGGAGGATTTATCAAGGGTTAGCAAGGTGAATCTCTCCTTAGAAAGAATTCTCAGACCAACTGCTAAGATAATAAGAATTTCCTGCCTTTCATTCCACCCAAGACTAAAATCAAAACTGTAGACAACTGCCCTTTTTTTCAGTGTTTCCTGTGGCCACATGATGAAAGGTGGCAGAGAGTTCCTATTGTAATATAGTTTCTCAGTGCAAACCTAAGGTTTGCTTTCACCTCAATCCAATGCCCTGCCTATCCACCTGGCTTTAATTCTCTTGCACCACATGCTTTCTCTACCCTGAGTGTGGTATGATGTTTTCTGGGTCTGTGCAATAAGCAACAGAAAGAAAAATCATTAAACACCTACTGTGTACAAAATATATAATCTTAGGGGCTTCCCTGGTGGCGCAGTGGTTGCGCGTCCGCCTGCCGATGCAGGGGAACTGGGTTCGCGCCCCGGTCTGGGAGGATCCCGCATGCCGCGGAGCGGCTGGGCCCGTGAGCCATGGCCGCTGGGCCTGCGCGTCCGGAGCCTGTGCTCCGCAACGGGAGAGGCCACAGCGGTGAGAGGCCCGCGTAAAGCGAAAAAAAAAAAAAAAAATATATATATATATATATATATATATATATATATATATATATAATCTTAGGAAAATGACAGTGTCCAAACTTCAGTTTCCTGTTCTGTAAAATGATGGTGTCATAAACATTTACCTCATAGGGTCATTGCAAAGAGTAAATGAAATAAAGAAAGAAAAGGCAAAACACGTAAAGTGCTCAGCTTGGCATATGGCTAACAATAAAAATAAATGGGTTAATCTCCAAAATTTACAAGCAGCTCATGCAGCTCAATAAGAAAAAAACAAACAACCCAATCCAAAAATGGGCAGAAGACCTAAATAGACATTTCTCCAAAGATACACAGATTGCCAACAAACACATGAAAGAATGCTCAACATCATTAATCATTAGAGAAATGCAAATCAAAACTACAATGAGATATCATCTCACACTGGTCAGAATGGCCATCATCAAAAAATCTAGAAACAATAAATGCTGGAGAGGGTGTGGAGAAAAGGGAACACTCTTGCACTGCTGGTGGGAATGTGAATTGGTACAGCCACTATGGAGAACAGTATGGAGGTTCCTTAAAAAACTAAAAACAGAACTACCATACGACCCAGCCAACCCACTACTGGGCATATACCCTGAGAAAACCATAATTCAAAAAGAGTCATGTACCACAATGTTCATTGCAGCTCTATTTACAGTAGCCAGGACATGGAAGAAACCTAATGTCCATCAACAGATGAATGGATAAAGAAGAGGTGGCACATATATACAGTGGAATATTACTCAGCCATAAGAAGAAACGAAATTGAGTTATTTGTAGTGAGGTAGATGGACCTAGAGTCTGTCATACAGAGTGAAGTAAGTCAGAAAGAGAAAAACAAATACCATATGCTAACACATATATGTGGAATCTAAGAAAAAAAAAAAAGGTCATGAAGAACCTAAGGGTAAGATGGGAATAAAGACACAGACCTACTAGAGAATGGACTTGAGGATATGGGGAAGGGGAAGGGGAAACTGTGACAAAGTGAGAGAGTGGCATGGACATATATACACTACCAAACGTAAAATAGATAGCTAGTGGGAAGCAGCTGCATAGCACAGGGAGATCAGCTCGGTGCTTTGTGACCACCTAGAGGGGTAGCATAGGGAGGATGGGAGGGAGGGAGACGCAAGATTGAAGATATGGGGATATATGTATATGTATATGTATATGTATAACTGATTCACTTTGTTATAAAGCAGAAACTAACACACCATTGTAAAAAAATTATACTCCAATAAAGATGTTAAAAAATTAAATAAAAAATAATAATAATAAATGGAGGGCAAAAATATAAATCAATACTGATTCCTGAATGAAACAGGAAAACATACATAATATAAGGCAGACTTGAATAAGTTTTATAGGAGTGATACAAAGTGTTAAGGTGGTATGTGGGAGGGAAAGTTTCATTCTAGTTCAAAGGATTGAGAAAGACTAGTCAGAGTAGATAGAAGTTGAAGGAGGCATGAAAAATAAGTAGCATTTGGACAAATGGTCTTGGGAAGTTCCCACAAGGAGTTGGTAATCAGTGTTAAAAAGCTGTATGTTTCTGGCAGTGTTTGTCTTGAAGGATGATGATCTTGGCTCCAACTGGGAGTAAGAAGCAATGCTGCTATGTTCAGAAATGATTTGGTTGGTAGAACTCTTCAAAGTTTTATGGCTAAAATTCTGTCTGACTGCTATGCCATCTGTGGGTGGCATAGAAGTATAAGACTGGACATTACATTACCTGAAAGGTCATTTAGACCAATATTAATTAAATGTCTCAACTGTTGCTGTAGGTACAATATCCCTGCCCAAAAGTCATCTGATTATCAGTTTGTACACCTCCAATGACAGGAGGCTAATTGCCAATACAATTTTGAGCTCAGTTGACATATTGCAAAGAACCAGAGCTGGGGAAATCCACCAGATTTATGGGAGATCATAAGGCTGGAGGACATAGCTTCCAGAAAATACAATTTTAGAAGGAATCTTAATTTTATTACTAGTTTGACCCTAAAGAAGCCAGTCATTCTCTCTGGACCTCAGAGCACCTCTCACGCTGCTTATAACGCTAATATCCTTAAACCTCTGATCAAAAAGGTAATGGAGATCAAATGTTATATTGTATAGAAAATCAACTGAAATCGAGCATGCAGAAGTGTTGTGAAAATAAAGGGATTTTTATTACCATTATGAAATCACTCAGTTTCAGTTCAACAAGCAGCTCATTAATCCCCAGGAATACAAAGATAAATAATCCCACCCTGTACTTAGCACGCCTGGGAAGCCTTGTATCCAGACATGGACACCACAGTTTAATAGAGATACCAATACACTATGGTTTGGCCAGAAGCTGGAGCTATTGCTGGGTCAGAAGCTGTCACCTAATTAGAAATTCCTATTAGAGCTATGTGGGAGGGACTAAAATTCTTTTAAACTACTGAGGGCAGAACAAGTATCCACAGGTAGAAGTACCATGGAAGTGAATTTCAGCTTCGTGTAAGGAAGAGCATCCCAATAGTTAGAGTTGCCCAATTAGAAAAGTTAGCGAGTCCCAATTACCAGATGTGTTTCAGAAGGATCTGGAGAACTAATTCTCAGTGTAGCTGTAGGAGACATTTCCACAGGGTCTAAGAGGTTAGCCCAGAAGATGTATACATGTCATCCCAGTTCTGAGTCCCAAAGTTGCACCATACACAGTCATATTTATCATGGTTCATTCATTTATCCAACAAATATTTAGTGACTGGTCCTGACTTTAGGACCATTGTGGCTGGGTTTAAATCTCAACTCTGCCACTTCCTAGCTATGAGACTTTGGGCAAGTTAGCTTCTCTATATCTCAGTTTCCTCATCTATAAGATGGGAAGAATAATAGTTCCTGCTCATAGAGTTGCTGTAAAGATGAAAAGAGATAATTTGTGTAAAGCACTTTTGAACAGTGTCTGACACATAATGCACAGTCAATTAATAGCAAACATTGGTAGCAGTAGTAGTACATGTCAGGCATTGAGCTAGACATTAAATCACCACGGTTAAGAAAACAGACATGAATCCTACCTTTCAAGAGTGTAAAGTCTTCCAGTAGGGTATAAAAGATATTAGACAAAAAGTCAAAAAATATATAGTTTCAAACTATGACAATTGCTATGAAGGGGAAAAGGAAGATGCTATGATAGCATATGACAGAAGAGACAGGAACTCCTTTAGACTGGGAAGTGCAGGGAAGAGTTCTTTGATAAACTGTTATAATAGAGACATATCCCAGCACCAGTAGTTTAAAGGGGTGCCCCAATGCCTGGCCTTATTTTAAGTCAGCAAAGAACGCAAACCAGCTATATGCTAGGGTATAAAGTTACTTATCCGTCTGAGTCCCAATTTGTATATCAAGCCTCACATTAGTCAGTGTAAGCAAGCTCTCTTTGCTTTGCCTATTAGTTCCCATATGATTTTTCTCTGGGTCTATAAACTCATCAGTCCAACCATCCATCCATACGTACATACATACACACATGTTGGGTGAAAAATATGAATTCTTAAATGCCGAGGTCACACGTAGTGTGGGGTCCACGGGGTAGCAGAGAAGCAGTCATTGCCAAATCTCCTGCATCCTCCAGGGTGGCACTCACCACTTACTGTGTGGAAAGGGGCAGAGCTGCCCCAGTAGCTTAACTATTACTTCACTCTTACTTTCTGCCTCTCTCTATCGATCTATCAATTAGCCTATCTCTTATTTTTTGCCAAATACTTAGATTTGCATACGTTATATAGAAATGATGTGTGTCCAGTGTAACATAATCAAAGACCTGAGGTCAGCAAAGGGTTGTGCTTTCAG
Source organism: Physeter macrocephalus (assembly GCF_002837175.3). NCBI lineage: Eukaryota > Metazoa > Chordata > Mammalia > Artiodactyla > Physeteridae > Physeter > Physeter macrocephalus. Next base: position 153,796,342 of record NC_041221.1, read on the forward strand.
GAAATAGCTTACTTACACAGTATAGCTGAAAGTTGGGGTCTGTATTAGTTTCCTAGGGCTGCCATAACAAACTACCACACATTGAGTGGCTTGGAACAACAGGAATTTATTCTCTCACAGTTCTGGAAGGCAGAAGTCTGAAATCAAGTTGTCAACAGGACCATACTTCCTCTGGAGACTAGGGGAGATTTCCTTCTTTGCCTCTTTCAGCCTCTGGTAGCTCTGGCATTCCCTGGCTTGTGGCAGCATAGCTCCCATCTCTGCCTCTGTCTTCATGTGGCCATCTTCCCTGTGTCTCTGTGTCTCAGTCTTCTCTCTCCCTTTTCTTTTTTTTTTTTTTTTTTTTTTTGTGGTATGCGGGCCTCCCCCTGTTGTGGCCTCTCCCGTTGCGGAGCACAGGCTCCGGACGC
>NC_041221.1:153796833-153799238 GCF_002837175.3 Physeter macrocephalus
GCGGAGCACAGGCTCCGGACGCGCAGGCCCAGCGGCCATGGCTCACGGGCCCAGCCGCTCCGCGGCACGTGGGATCCTCCCAGACCGGGGCGCGAACCCGGCTCCCCTGCATCGGCAGGCGGACGCGCAACCACTGCGCCACCAGGGAAGCCCTCTCCCTTTTCTTAAAAAGGCATTAGAGGGACTTCCCTTGTGGCACAGTGGTTAAGAATCCGCCTGCCAATGTAGGGGACACGTTTTCGAGCCCTGGTCCGGGAAGATCCCACATGCCATGGAGCAACTAAGCCCGTGCGCCACAACTACTGAGCCTGCACTCTAGAGCCCGCGAGCCATGACTACTGAAGCCCGCATGCCTAGAGCCCATGCTCCGCAACAAGAGAAGCCACTGCAATGGGAAGCCCGTGCACCACAACGAAGAGTAACCCCCACTTGCCATAACTAGAGAAAGCCCGCGCGCAGCAACAAAAGACCCAATGCAGCCAAAAAAAATTAAATAAATAAATAAATAAATTTATTTTAAAAAAAGTTATTGGATTTAGGGCTCACTCTAAATCTAGGATAATCTCACCTTGAGATCCTTAATTAGCATCTTCAAAGACTTCATTTCCAGATAAAATTACATCCATAGGTACCTGGGGCTAGAACTCGGACATATCTTTGGGGGCCACCACTCAACCCACTACAAGTGTCACGAAAGAGGGTAATAAAAGTGGATTGATTCCATATATATGTGTTAGAATATGGTATTTGTTTTTCTCTTTCTGACTTACTTCACTCTGTATGACTGACTCTAGGTCCATCCACCTCAATACAAATAACTCAATTTCGTTTCTTCTTATGGCTGAGTAATATTCCATTGTATATATGTGCCACATCTTCTTTATCCATTCATCTGTCAATGGACATTAGGTTTCTTCCATGTCCTGGCTATTGTAAATAGAGCTGCAATGAACATTGTGGTACATGACTCTTTTTGAATTATGGTTTTCTCAGGGTATATGCCCAGTAGTGACATTGCTGGGTCATATGGTAGTTCTAGTTTTAGTTTTTTAAGGAACCTCCATACTGTTCTCCATAGTGGCTGTATCAATCTACATTCCCACCAACAGTGCAAGAGGGTTCCCTTCTCTCCACAAAAAATGATTATGAAGAACCTAGGGGCAGGACAGGAATAATGACACAAATGTAGAGAATGGCCTTGAGGACACAGGGAGGGGGAAGGGTAAGCTGGGATGAAGTGAGAGAGTGGCATGGACATATATACACTACCAAAGGTAAAATAGATAGCTAGTGGGAAGCAGCTGCATAGCACAGGGAGATCAGCTCGGTGCTTTGTGGCCACCTAGAGGGGTGGGATAGGGAGGGTCGGAAGGAGACGCAAGAGGGAGGAGATATGGGAACATATGTATATGTAGAGTTGATTCACTTTGTTGTACAGCAGAAACTAACACACCATTGTAAAGCAATTATACTCCAATAAAGATGTTAAAAAAAAAGTGGATTGAAGCTCCATTTTGACAGGCTTTGTATGCCGATTTCAAATGTCTTTGAGGGTTTAGTTCTTTGTAGAGTTGTGATACTAGCAACATTGACTTAAGCAACTGTTTAAACACCTGGTACTGTAGGGTCCCCTCCTCTGCCTCACTGCCACTATCTGACACCCTGCAACCCTCTTCTCCTTACTTTAATTACTCATTGGGATCCCTGCAGTTCAAGAAGCCTCGACATACTTCAGTGTCTGCATTTCCATGTCCTAATCAAAATTCCCATGCCATATCCCATCCTCTACATGATTGATGGTTAATTAACTAAAACAATCTTTATTAAGGCACTGACTCATCAACATTATTAAAACCTATACGCATCACCCTGAAAGTGTGATAGTGTTGATACAAGCTCCCTCTGGGGAGACGCAGCTGCTGCAGGAGACACCACCTGAAGCTGATGGGAGTGGGAGAAATGCACTGGCTAGCCCCTTCTTCTTGCCCCCAGATCTCCCACCATTGTCCAAACCCAGCTAGAAGCCAGCTGACACAGGAGCCTGGGAACAAGAGATTGGAGAAATCAGCTCCCTGTGACACAGAATAGAGGAGGGAGGGGAAGGCATGGATCTGAGGACACACAGGCCCAGGACCAGCACATCTTATTATCCCCAATTTACAGAGCAGGTCATGGAGCTCAGCAAAGGTTATTAACTGCCCAGAGTCATACAGCTAGTAAGTATTACTAAAAGTGTATGAGTCCAGGTCTGTCTGAATTCAAAACCTGAGTTTTTGCCGTGTTCTACTTTCCCTACCATCATGGACATTTCAGTTGCTTTTTCCAACTGCCTTGGTCAAGAGATAGCTTGGGGCTTCCCTGGTGGTGCAGTGGTTGAGAGTCCGCCTGCCGATGCAGGGGACACG
>NC_041221.1:153799652-153801150 GCF_002837175.3 Physeter macrocephalus
CGCTGAGCCTGCGCGTCCGGAGCCTGTGCTCCGCAACGGGAGAGGCCACAACAGTGAGAGGCCCATGTACCGCAAAAAAAAAAAAAAGAGAGAGAGATAGCTTGGGGTTCTGAGAGGCTGTTTCAGGGCTATCACATCCGCAAGAGGACCTTCTCTGGGTTTGAGATTTGTATTTTGTGAAGGACACAGAGATGTACCGCTCAGATCTCCCTTCAAGGAAGGACTTGCCATGCCTGCTGCTGTGAATGCTATCAGCTCAAGCAGAGCTGTCTCACCTTGCCCAAGTCTCTGCCCTTCCCTGGCAGCCCATGTCCAATAACTGATAAAGGCTGGGTCTTTTGGACCCACTGCGGCCGAACAACACAAATGTACATCACAGTTCCACTTCCCCCACTACCCAGTCCTGAGTCTTCTCCTTTCCACAGGTGTTGGTTCCTAACAACAAACCCTGTCTCAATACCCGCTTCTAGAGAACCCAAACTGTGATGGGTTCTGTTGTGATTAATGTTCTCACCTTTGCCCATAACCCCTCAATCTACACATACTAGTCGATGGTGCAGCAGTATCCATTATAGTGGAAGCAGTAGGGGTGATGTCACCTACTTTCCTCTTAGACATTCTACAGGCTTCTAAAGCTGCACTCACTGAAATTGTTCTGATTAATTTAGACTGACAAGCAACTGGAGATGCTCTCAGATGGTGAGGAATTTGGTCATTTTCTTGATGTTCATCCTTTGCTGGTCCACCTAGAATGAATCACCAGGAAAGCATTTGATCAGAACTGTGTAAACACAGCCCCCAACTCTTTAACCTCACCTCTTGTTTCTTATGCAGAGGGTAGGAAATGTCTTCTGAACCCCTTACTGTCTTGAAGGCGGAGACTGAAACCCATCCTAATGTTCCTTAACACTTCTGCGTGTTAAGGTCTACCTGGAAGTATTCAAGGTTGGGCTCTGCCTTTCTGCAGAATATTACTTCTGAAGAACCCAGAACGCTTGGAGAAGTGCTTAAATTCACTGATTTCTGACTGCCACCCCCCTCGGCCATGATGAAGGGGATTCTAGAAGACATCAAGTCTGCCTCTTTGCCCTTGAAGAAGGACTCCTCTCTCCAACACACCCATATTTTTCCTTTAAAGTGAAAGAAATTCTTTTTTTTAACACCTTTATTGGAGTATAATTGCTTTACAATGGTGTGTTAGTTTCTGCTTTACAACGAAGTGAATCAGCTCTACATATACATATGTTCCCATATCTCCTCCCTCTTGTGTCTCCCTCCGACCCTCCCTATCCCACCCCTCTAGGTGACCACAAAGCACTGAGCTGATCTCCCTGTGCTATGCGGCTGCTTCCCACTAGCTATCTATTTTACATTTGGTAGTGTATATATGTCCATGCCACTCTCTCACTTCGTCCCAGTTTACCCTTCCCCCTCCCCGTGTCCTCAAGTCCATTCTCTACGTCTGCATCTTTATTCCTGTCCTGCCCCTAGGTTCATC
>NC_041221.1:153801331-153809316 GCF_002837175.3 Physeter macrocephalus
TCTTCTGCCCATTTTTGGATTGGGTTGTTTGTTTTTTTGATATTGAGCTGCATGAGCTGCTTGTAAATTTTGGAGATTAATCCTTTGTCAGTTGCTTCATTTGCAAATATTTTCTCCCATTCTGAGGGTTGTCTTTTCATCTTGTTTATGGTTTCCTTTGCTGTGCAAAAGCTTTTAAGTGTCATTAGGTCCCATTTGTTTATTTTTGTCTTTATTTCCATTTCTCTAGGAGGTGGGTCAAAAAGGATATTTCTGTGATTTATGTCATAGAGTGTTCTGCCTATATTTTCCTCTAAGAATTTTATAGTGTCTGGCCTTACATTTAGGTCTTTAATCCATAAAATGAAAGAAATTCTCTTTTTTCTTGACTACCCAATCAGAGGGCAGTGAGCTACAGAAGCTCTGTAGGACTGTAGCTGGCCTCCCCCACATACTGTTTTCTTCTCTGCCAACTAATTCCTGCCCTTAACCTTCTTAGGTGTCAGTACAGCACCTATTATTCATGGCTTCATTGACATTTCTTCTCAATCCCTGAATCTGATGGTGACTCATCGTCTCCTGTCATCGAAGGGCATCACTGGGCTGTGTACAGTGCACTGCATGAATTCTGTGTTAGCTCTTCTCTGATGCCTTTCAACAGAGGTGCCCTGGAAACTTTAATTTGATGACCCAGAGGAAAACATGAAGATTTCCAGTTTTATAACCTGTAGACTTAAATTAAGCCACCTTCCTGGGGCATGCAGGGACCCAAGGACTCTGGACTTGCCCTGGGGGAGCAGAGTCCCCAGGCTAGTTTAGCAAGGGTCTAAAATGTCCATAGCCTTCTCTAGGGAGATGTGTTTGAACTTACCCCCCGCCCCCCAAAATGTTCTTAGCGTGGAAGAGGAATGATACTTCAATGCAAGCCTCTTTCTACAGACAATGTCTTTGGATTTTCCATGGGATTTTTTTTTCTTTTGCTGAAAAGCACTGACACTTATTGGGCTAAATGGGCCTGAGGAGGCTTGCTCCCAGATAAAATTTGTGTCCACAGCACTAATGAAGTCATATAGGATGGTGACTTCCTAGGAGGTTGCATCCAACTTCCTAGCCTCATGGCTGTTTGGTAGGATAGATTCTCCTCACTCCCATTCTTAGAGCCTGAACCATAGTGATGCATGGATAAGAGAAGGGGGCCTCTGTTAATGGGACTTAGTGGAGAAAGTGACAGTGACCCTTTTAGTAAAATCACGTGCAGTATAAAAAGAGAAAGTTTATCCTGCAGGGTAGAGGTTTGTGGTCTTGCAGATGTCCTGCCTTGATGGCAGGCAACAGTTATGGCCTTTGCCCTTCCTTCCCCCATCCCTCTATCTCCCATCTCTATAGCACCCAAGCCCACAAACATAGCCCTACCCAACAGCAAAATTTGAAAGAAGTAACTGACAGCCCACACTTGAGATCAAGCCAAGGAAGAGACAGAACTCTGGGGCTAAAGCCAGCTCACAAATGTGTGACCTCTAGACTATACATAGTTCTCAGATGTGTCCATTTAGTCCATGCAGTATCTTTCCTTAAAATTTAAATGTACATATAAAATAGTGAGATTCTACATAAAAGTATGGTTTTCCAATTTCTCTTGAAAAATAAAACCATCTGACCACATCATGCTAGCATTGCTATGCTAGCCTTGGCCACTATCAGCCAGAGCTGGTTAACCAACACCAGCCCCTTTACAAGAAGCCCTCACTCTCCAATTTGCTTCTCTTACACAGGGCCTGTTTCACCTTTCTATATCCCCGCCCTGGCCCCTACAAGCATCCAAGTCTGAGTCTCTTGCGTTAAGGCAGGGAAGAGAGAGGAAAGAGAAAAGGTCAAGTGAGAAGAGGTACTATTTATACAATATGTATCCATGATGTATTAATTAAAGTGCTTTGGGATATATGTAACAAAATATCTTACTAAAAGTTACTTAAACAGTAAGGACTTTTATTTATTTATTTTTTTATAAATTTAATTTAATTAACTTATTTTATTTTTTATTTTTGGCTGTCTTGGGTCTTTGTTGCTGCGCGCGGGCTTTCTCTAGTTGTGGTGAGCGGGGGCTACTCTTCGTTGTGGTGCGCAGGCTTCTCATTGCAGTGGCTTCTCTTATTGTGGAGCACGGGCTCTAGGCGCACAGGCTTCAGTAGTTGTGGCACGTGGGCTCAGTAGTTGTGGCTCGTGGGCTCTAGAGCGCAGTCTCAGTAGTTGTGGCACACGGGCTTAGTTGCTCCGCGGCATGTGGGATCTTCCCGGACCAGGGCTCGAACCCGTGTCCCCTGCATTGGCAGGCGGATTCGTAACCACTGTGCCACCAGGGAAGGCCCAGTAAGGACTTTTAGTGCTTTAACAGAAATTGGCAAATTGGCAGTTAGATCAGGCTTAGATCAGTGGCTCAACAATTTCAAGGCTCTGGGTCAGTTTCTCTGAAGTGTTCTTTGCTTTTGCCTCATGGTGACAAGATGGCTACCACAGCTCCAAGGACCACATCCTCACCCAATGACATAGAAAAGAAAGAAAAGAGAGACCAGAGTTTCTCCTCTCATGTCTCTCTCTTATCAAAGAGAAAAATCTTTCCAGAAGATTCCAGAAGACTTTGCCACAGGCCCCATTGCCTGGAGCTGGACCACGTGACCACCCCTAAGCCAATTGTTAGCAAATGAGAATGGGATCATCATGTTTGAGTGAGACCAAACATGATTCATCCCTGCATCTAACAGAGGGGTCCACTGTGCACATTGCTGCCCACCTAGTTCTACTAAAAAGGAAGAAGGGGAGAATGTAGTTGTTTGTAAAACCTACCACCTGTGAAAGGTGTGGCCACACAGGACATCCCAAGATTCTACTGAAGTGGCTCCATGTCACCTGGGATGCTGGGGAAGACCTAAAATGTGGCTGAGCAGAATCAGCCCCTGTGGTGTCTATAAGGGTGGTAAGATAAGGCTGGAATACAAAGTAAAGGACTATTTGCCCCTTCTTATGAGCTCCATTTTGCCCACCTGACAGTGAGATCATCTTGCTATGAACTCTACCACCCCTTTCCACAATTAGGGGCCTGGCACTTTTGTCTCAGGTGTTCATCTGGCCAGTAGAAGGGTTGATTCCCATCCTGACCCCATTGCAGAATTTGCTCTCCAGGTTTTTTTCCCCCTGAGGGTACATAAAAAGGCATTGCCCTTGGGAACAGGCCTGGGACTCAGTCCTGCAGCTGGAAGGGCATTTCATCTGGTTAAAACTCTTTCCCAAAGGAACTGATGATATGGCTTCTGGAATTGGAGCCCCAGGTCGTAAATCAGTGTTTGTTGCCTGGTCCCGTGTCACTTCTTCCTTGGCTTACTCAGTCCCAGGCAGCCTCAGAGTCACAGGCTCTGGGAAATGGTTAGCAAATAAAGCTTTAGCTTGTGGTCTTATGTGCTCTCCCCACTTATAAACCGCTGTGCTAAGCTGGAAGGACTGAGCAACACTGATGGTCCCAGAAGGTCCTGTAAGAATAGGAGGACCCAGTCAAAGCACTTTCCATCCCACTGCACCAGGTTACAATGTCATATAGGAACCTCGTCGAGGGAGTCCTTCATGCCCTCTGTTTGCCAGGTGCCCAATCCATGTCCAACAGCACATCAATTAGCAAATTTCAAAAGCTGAGAACTAAAATAATTATTTCAATACTCTATATTGACATCATGCTCTCCAGCCTCCTAAACATGTTCAAATCCACTGTCTCATCAGATCCTCCCAATGACCCTGAGCAGCTACCAGTGCAGGGGTCAAAGAACAAGTCTGTCACCATGGCCACCATTTTATTGACTGCCTGTTGCATGCCAGGCACTGTGCTGAGCACTTTACAACCATCGCCTCATTTAATGCTCTCAACAGCCCTGGGAGACAAGTACATTACTGACCCCGTTTTACAAGTGAGAAACCCAAAACTCAGAAAGATGGTGCAACTTGCCCAAGCTAGCAAGCGAGAGAGCCAGGTTTCAAGCTCAGGTCTTTCTGGTTCAAAAGCATGGACTTTTAGTAACCGCTATGTTATTCTTTCAGTGGTGTTTTAATGGTGGCTGGTTTGACTACTCTTCATCTCAAGGGTAAGGATGGGCACTCTACCATTACTGTGACTGCCCTCCACTTCCTGATTCTTCCTTCTCTCCCCAGACTCACTTCCTGCTCTCCCTTGCCCTCTGACTTTCCCCCGGGAAAAACTTCAAGGCTCATGCTGGGTTTGGTTCTCTGTATCCTAGAAGAACAGGTTCAGGGCTCTTCACCTTGGTCCCGTCAGGACTCCAGGGCTGAACTAGGCCTGAGAATCAGAGGTGGAAACTGGCAAGACCAAACACCAGGCCAGTCTCAGCCAACCCTGACATGTCAGGGAGGTCAGGACCAGCAAGCCCAAAAGGAGCCACTTGAATCAAGATGTCAAAGATGAGCAGCAGCTCTTACCTATGCCACATTCAGGGCCAGAAGCCAATGAGACGGTCAGGGGCCAAGAGGAAGAGCATGTGAGGAAAGAACACAGGGTCTGCACTGGACAACAGATATCCAGTCCAAGGGATCTCCCGCCTCAGCTAGGAACAAAGGTCCAGGCTCACACTTCAGCCAGCTGAGAACCATGAGAGCTAAAAGGAGAACCTACCCTCAGAGCAGGGCTCCAGGCCATGCAGAAGGGCTTAAAAGTAAGCGGCCAATAGAACAAACAGCCCCAGACAGCCTTGGGGCCCCTGTTCCCTTCCAGGACCAATTAATTAATCTGACCAATTAATTCAACTGAAGTGTTATTAGCTGATAGTACCTTCATATCCATCCCTCTCAGGTAGTATATAATTAAGTAACTTACTTGTACCATCTCTTATCCTTAGCATAGCCCCCAAAACATAGTAGGTATCAGTGAGTTACCATTTTACAGGTGAGCAAACTGAGGCTTGAAGCGATTAGGTGACCTACCCAAGGTCTTCTAGCAGAAGAGGAGGATTGGAGCCCTGGTCTTCCTGACTCCCTGGAAAATGTTCTTTCCTCTCTAGCATGCATCTTACCCAAGAACCCTAACTGGCATCCTCATATACCAGGAAATTAAAGAGATCATGCATGTATCCAGCTGTCAACTAAGATCTTCTAGGTACTGCCTGTGTGCTGGGTGCCTCAAGTGCAACAGGAGATGAGACAGAGTCTGCACTCAAAGAACTCACTGCCCACCCCTCCCACTGGACTTTGCCGGTGTCCCTCAAAGCCTGACAAAGAGCCAGCTGCCTCTCCCTATCCTGCCCTGGCCCTTGGGAGGGCAGGTTGAGCCTGCTGTTGCATTTGCCCCATGAGCTTGCTCTGCTCATTACAGAAACCACACTGTTGACAGAGGCAGGACCACTGGGTCAGCGGATTAAACTGTATCATTTGAATCTAAACTGCATCCTCTGTGATCAGTGGCCTCTGCAGGCCCAGAGAGGTTTCTGTTTGTTTGGAGCTGGGAGGATTTGCCCAGATTAGCGTAGAGATTGTCTGTGCACCAGGGAAAGGGGCCCAGTGGCTGCCAATGGACCAGCTAGAACACAGCTCAACTCTTCCCTGTGGACCGCAACCCTGGAGTGACACAGCACTTCTCTGGACTCCGGCAGCAACAGGCGCCTGCTTCTAAGAGAGCACGATGGTGGGAATGACATCTCTTGGGTATCTTATCACTCTCCATCACTGAAGCTCCTTAGGAATGATTTCAGCCCCCTCTCCAGCAGCCAGGGCTATAAATAAAGATTCCCCAGGGATGCTGAATCCTGCCCTTTATCCCAATCGCCTCTGTGACTCATCCCACAGGCAGATTCTTCTTCCATCTTCTTGATTACAGGGAGGGGGAAGTGAAAGTCTGTGCCTGTCTGCGTGAGTGGGTGTACATGGCCATGCTTGTCTGCATGCCATGTGCATTTACTTAGGTGCAGTCTGGGTGCATGCATGCATATCTGTACATGGAATTCTGTGTGTATACTGCATCTATTTGTGACTCGATATTTAATTTTAAAGGACAGAGGGGACATGCATTCTCACATAAATTTTGCCATAAAGACTGTTAACTAAGACTCCATATTAGGTCGCATCTACTAGTATTTATTAAGACCCTTCTTTGTGCACAGCCCTATGCTAGCAAGGAGAATAAGACACAAGCTATATCATCTTCAAGGACTACAGCTGCTTAAAGCAAATCAAATCCCTGAATTGGCAGTGGCAGTTGAGAAAGCAGCATTTCAAGAAAAGAAAAGCCTCACCTGCAGCAGAGAAGAATCAAGAAAACACTCAATTACTGAGTTCCTTCTCTGTACCAGGTCTTTACTAAGTGCTGCATCGTTTGTTTCTCACAACATCTCACAGATGAGAAAACAGCCTCAGAGAGTTAAATAACTTACCTGAAATTACGAAGACCATAAAGGTCCAAGGTAAAATTAGAACCTAGAGCTTTGGGGCAGAATCTTAGAGGTCATCTCATCTAAACCTTCATATAATGTTTGCATCAACCCTACAAAAATCCCTGAAAACTGGTCATTTGGCCCCTTGGTAGGAGAAACTCGACTTTCAAGACAAACTGTTCTATCTATAGACAGTGCCAAACTGCTGGAAAGTTCTCTCCTATGTTGAGTTCCAATCTACCCCCTTCTCATTTCTGCTCGTCAACTCTTATGCCCTCTGGGGCTAACAAAGTCTAATTCCTCTTCCTGTCACTTCCCTTCAAATAAAGGATGACAGCCGTCATGCTGTTTCCTCACCAAACTAAACCCTTCAACCATTCCACACTTGCAATCATTTCGAATCCCTAAATATTGTTCATTACTGTATCCTTCATGCTGGTATCTGCAGTGCTGGCACATTTTGGTTAGGTAAATATCAGTTGAGTGAATAAACAGATAAACAAGGGACTTCCCTGGTGGTCCAGTGATTAAGACTCCACGCTTCCAGTACAGGGGGTGCAGGTTAAATCCCTAGTTGGGGAACTAGGATCCCACATGCTGTGGCCAAAATAAATAAATAAATTCTTTTTTTTTTTGATGATTATAGCAGCTTTATTCTTTCTCTTTTTTTTAAAATTTTCTTTTATTTTTTTTTTTATACAGCAGGTTCTTATTAGTTATCCATTTTATACATATTAGTGTATATATGTCAATCCCAATCTCCCAGTTCATCCCACCACCACCACCACCTCCCCCACCCCAGCTTTCCCCCTTGGTGTCCATACATTTGTTCTCTACATCTGTACCTCAATTTCTACCCCTGCAAACCGGTTCATCTGTACCATTTTTCTAGGTTCCACATATATGCGTTAATATACGATATTTGTTTTTCTTTTTCTGACTTCACTCTGTATGACAGTCTCTAGATCCATCCATGTCTCTACAAATGACCCAATTTCGTTCCTTTTTATGGCTGAGTAATATTCCATTGTATATATGTACCACATCTTCTTGATTCATTCGTCTGTCGATGGGCATTTAGGTTGCATCCATGTGCTGACTATTGTAAATAGTGCTGCAGTGAGCATTGGGGTGCATGTGTCTTTTTGAATTATGGTTTTCTCTGGGTATATGCCCAGTAGTGGGATTGCTGGGTCATATGTAGTTCTATTTTTAGTTTTTTAAGGAACCTCCATACTGTTCTCCATAGTGGCTGTATCAATTTACATTCCCACCAAAGAGCAAGAAGGTTCCCTTTTCTCCACACCCTCTCCAGCATTTGTTGTTTGTTGATTTTCTGATGATGCCCATTCTAACTGGTGTGAGGTGATACCTCACTGTAGTTTTTGTTTTTGGTTTTTTGGTGTTTTTTTTTTTTTTGGTACACGGGCCTCTCACTGTTGTGGCCTCTTCCGTTGTGGAGCACAGGCTCCGGACGCGCAGGCTCAGCGGCCATAGCTCACGGGCCCAGCAGCTCTGCGGCACGTGGGATCCTCCCAGACCGGGGCACGAACCCGTGTCCCCTGCATCGGCAGGCGGACTCTCAAC
>NC_041221.1:153810144-153811416 GCF_002837175.3 Physeter macrocephalus
ACTGTAGCTTTGTAGTATAGTCTGAAGTCAGGGAGTCTGATTCCTCCAGCTCCGTTTTTTTCCCTCAAGACTGCTTTGGCTATTTGGGGTCTTTTGTGTCCCCATACAAGTTTTAAGATTTTTTGTTCTAGTTCTGTTAAAACTGCCACTGGTAATTTGATGATAGGGATTGCACTGAATCTGTAGATTGCTTTGGATAGTATAGTCACTTTCTCAATATTGATTCTTTCAATCTGAGAACACGGTATATCTCTCCATCTGTTTGTGTCATCTTTAATTTCTTTCATCAGTGTCTTATAGTTTTCTGCATACAGGTCTTTTGTCTCCCTAGGTAGGTTTTTTCCTAGGTATTTTATTCTTTTTGTTGCAGTGATGTTTGCTGTAGGTTTGTCATATATGGCCTTTATTATGTTGAGGTAGGTTCTCTCTATGCTCACTTTCCGGAGAGTCTTTATCATAAATGGGTGTTGAATTTTGTCAGAAGCTTTTTCTGCATCTGTTGAGATGATCATATGGTTTTTAGTCTTCAATTTGTTAATATGGTATATCACATTGATTGATTTGCAGATATTGAAGAGTCCAATAATTTCATTCTTTAAAAAGAGAGAGAGAGGGGCTTCCCTGGTGGCGTGGTGGTTGGGAGTCCGCCTGCCAATGCAGGGGACATGGGTTCGTGCCCCGGTCCGGGAGCATCCCACATGCCGCGGAGCGACTGGGCCCGTGAGCCATGGCTGCTGGGCCCGTGCATCCGGAGCCTGTGCTCCACAACGGGAGAGGCCACAGCAGTGAGAGGCCTGCGTAACGCAAAAAAAAAAAAAAAAAGAGAGAGAGAGAGGTAAACAAGCCCTTTCATGGTAGATGGTGCCATGACTTGTTTCATTAAGTCTTTTGTCTTAATTAAGGATTTCCTGGTTGCCAGGAAAAGAGCCTACTGCAGCTAGTTCAAGTGAAAATTCAGGTTTAAAGGAAGCATCCAAGGATTCTAAAGTAAGCTAAATGTGGAAGAATTTAAGGGACTTGTAGAATGAGAACAATATCAGAAAGCCCCACCACCACCACTACCCCCACTTCCTTGTGTTCTCTGATCTCTACCTTCACTTCATATGTTTACTATGTACACTTCTTTTTTTTTTTAATCGTTATTGAGTATAACTATTTTACAATAGTGTGTTAGTTTCTCCTTTACAACAAAGTGAATCAGTTATACATATACATATGTTCCCATATCTCTTCCCTCTTGCATCTCCCTCCCTCCCACCCTCCCTATCCCAC
>NC_041221.1:153824458-153830883 GCF_002837175.3 Physeter macrocephalus
TGCCCTTCGCTCAGACAGGACGGGGTTAAAGGAGCAGCTGATTCGGGGGCTCTGGCACAGGCCGGCCCCTGACGCTGCACCGGCCCGAGGCGCGCCACGCGTTCTCCCGGGGGAGCTGTCCCTGGATCCCGGGGCCCCGGCAGTGGCGGGCTGCAGGAGCTCCCGGGAGGGGCGGTGTGGAGAGTGACCTGTGCTCGCACACAGGTCTCTTGGTGGCGGCAGCAGCAACCCTAGTGTCCCACGCCCGTCTCTGCTGTCCGCGCCGACAGCCGCGGCTCGCGCCCGTTTCTGGAGCTCCTTTACGCGGTGCGCTTAATCCCCTCTCCTCTCGCACCAGGAGACAAAGAGGCGAAAAAAAAAAAAAAAAAAAAAAAAAGTCGCTTGTCTCTTCGGCAGCTCCGCGCCAGTTTCTGGAGCTCCTTTAAGCGGCGCGCTTAAACCCCTTCCTCGCGCACCAGGAAGCAAAGAGGGAAGAAAAGGTCTCTTGCCTCTTCGGCAGCTCCAGACTTCTCCCGGACTCCCTCCCGGCTAGCCGTGGCGCACTAGCCCTTTCCGGCTGTTTTCACTCTGCCAACTCCAGACCTTTCCCTGGGATCCGACTGAAGCCCGAGGCTCAGCTCCCAGCCCCCTCCCGCCCCGGCGGGTGAGCAGACAAGCCTCTCGGGCTGGTGGGTGCCGGTCGGGACCGATCCTCTGTGCGGGAATCTCTCCGCTTTGCCCTCCGCACCCCGCTGCTGCGCTCTCCTCCGAGGCTCCGGAGCTTCCCCCTCCGCCACCCACAGTCTCCGCCCTCGTAGGGGCTTGTAGTGTGTGGGAACGTTTCCTCCTTCACTGCTCTCTCCCACTGGTGCAGGTCCCGTCCCTATTCATTGTCTCTGTTTGTTCTTTTTTCTTTTGCCTACCCAGGTGCGTGGGGGGTTTCTTGCCTTTTGTGAGGTCTGAGGTCTTCTGCCAGCGTTCGGTGTGTGTTCTATAGGAGAAGTTCCACGTGTAGCTGTATTTCTGATGTATCTGTGAGGAGGAAGGTGATCTCCGCGTCTTACTCTTCCGCCATCTTGCCTGCTTTATGTACACTTCTTGACATGCTGGTTTCTACTATTGCTCATGGCCCAACATGGTGGCTGTCCCATAACCATAGTCCCATACAGCTCCATGTCCATCAGCATTAAGTAACAGGGGCTCTGTGTCCCGGTAGAGAGGAACCGATTGGTCATACTTGAGTCAGGTGGCTACTCCTAGAACAATCAACAATAGCTAGTAGGCAGGAAGGAGGAGGGATCATCTAGTACAAACATGCATCCTTCAGCACCTCTTTAGCAAGGGTTCAAAGGGTTTTTTTAGAAGGAAAGGAAGATTCTTTAGTAAAGGAGTATGGGTGAATAGAAATGCTGGCATCTCTTGTACACTTTTAAGTATCAGTATTATAAATTTGTGTGAATGGCTCATGATGCTCTCAGAGAAGCACTTTATCCTTAGGATGTCCAAACATGAGCTCTAGGGACTAGGGCCTTTCAGAACTTCTTGTGCTTCTGTAATTCTACTTTAGTGCCGTGAGGCCCTGAAAAGCCTGACCAGTGGCCATAGGTGCTCTGGAGAGGGCTCAAGCTTCCCACCTGCAGGAGAATGTTCTACTGGAGTTATTAGTGGCGCCTTAGATCCTGTCAGTGATGTTGGCCATCTCTGGTAATATAGAAGATCCAATCAGCAAGTGCTAACCACATAAACAGCCCATTTTCTTCTTCCCTGTATTCATAGAGAAGGTGTGTGTACATGGAGTAGTGAGGGTTATGGTTAGGTAAGGGCTAAAGAAAAGGGAAATATGGCTATTTTGTAAAAGAAATTAAAATTGACTGACTTATAGACTGGAAAGTCCCTTAGTGATCATCTAGCCCTGTGGTCATCAAACTGTGTCTCTCGGACCTCTAGGGTTCCTCAAGAACCAAAGAAGGAGGTAAAACAGGAACAACTGGCAGGCAGATTTCCACCCACCACCAGCACCTGGCCCACCAGCATTTTTCCAGCAACCAGAGAAATTCTGCTCTTCTTAATATTCTAAGCTAGGTTGCTGTGTGTTATCTCACTCTTTTATAGGTGAGTAAACTGACTGCAGAGAGGGGAATGACTTGCTCAGGGTCGCACAGCTAGCTAGAGTCTGAGCTGAGCTGGCTCCAGCTGTGCGGACTCCCAGAGCCCTCTCTCTGTTGGCACAGGTCATATTGAGACAAGAAAGAAAGCAATGATTTTTGACATGGAGAAGTATCATGATAGCTAACCATCTGTGTTTTCCTCCTGCAGCGAAGTGTGAGGCATTCACTACTGACACGTTTCCATTGCCCGATAGCCCAGGTATACAGCTGTGCTTGGCAGTGTTCAAGCAGCAGGACAGTGATGAAGTGGTAGCTTTAGGGCTCAAGCCCCCTAAAGGGCCAAACTCACTCCTTAAGTGTCTGTCTATTTTGCAATTAGCTAATTCATAAAGGGACCCTGTAACAGTTAGGGTAATTTAATTGCAATCAACAGAGCCCTACTCTAACTAGCCTGAAAGAGAGATTGAGAGAGAATATTGAGGAGTCCTCCAAACTGACAGTGTCAAGGCACCATGGCTGGAATGAATGAAGGTCAACCAATTTTCCCAAGATTGCAAGGTCATGGGAGAGGGAAACAGATGGATGAACTCAGTTCACATGACCACCTCCTTCGTGTCCACTGTGGTTCCTTTGTACAACTGCTGGTTCCAGGCTCTCCAGGTCACCATATTTACTGCTTCCCTTGAGCCAAGTCTTGGGTGGCATGGCTGAAGCAGTCACAGGCTACCTAGCCCACAAGTGGCCCTTGCTCCTTCTCCCCTCTCCCAGTCTGACCTGGCTTTTGTCATGCTTCTACCACTCCAAGAATCATAACACCAAACTCTTGTCATACCCTTAAGTAGAGTTTCCATGCTCTCTCAGTATCTTGCAGCCTGTTGTTATGATTCCTTTGACTCACAAATACAGTTTCTTACTGAGCCCTCTCTATTGGGAATCTGGGAATGGTTTCTTTGGGACCAGGATAGAGGGCAAGATGCAAAAAAGTGTAGCATGCAGAATTATCCCCCTTCTTTGACAGACCATCTAAGAACTGGACTCAAACTTAGAGTTGGTTCAAGAGCTAAGGGGCAACCTTTGTTCCCCATCTTGGTTCATGAATTTCAGCCTAGAGCAAACAGTCAGCTCCAACATATTTCCTCACTGGCTCTCCTAGAAGGTCTATGGGGACTTCATACAGACTGAATCCCTACATCAGAGTCCTGGCAGCAGACACAAATTAGGTCCACCCCATGGACTTTGCTGCAAAAACATTTAAACACATAACCTCCAAACTCACTTCTGTCTCTAAGTGTTCATGATTCTCTGATGAAAACAGAGGGAATTTATTTCTAAGAAGAGGGTGATAAACATCTTACTCAATGAACCATAATTCATTCTGCCAGATTCTGGAGACTTCCTGGCTGATCATTGAGAATACTACCATAATGCTGAATTTCTGCCATTTGCCTGGGAGTTTGGGCCTGGGACTCAGCAGAGTCTGACCTGACCCTTGGGGGAAAAATGTTATCTAAGCTATGAGGCGATAGACCCTATCTACCCTCGGAACCAAACACATCACTCTCTGGTTGACTCAGGCCAACTGACCAGCGGCTGGGGGGTTGCTGATGGTTGATTGAACAGACCATTTGCAACAGACAGAAAAAATGGTCTGTGCCATCTGCTCAGCAAGCAACCTTCATTGTGGCCAAAAGCCAAGGATAAATTCAAAAGAAAAAATCAATTCAATTATGCATATGACTAAGCTATGTTTCACGGTGAGGAAACCAAAAAAAAATTGGTTGTCCCATGTAACTGAAGAATATTTTCCCAACCCCCAAATGGCGTGCCATTATGTTTTGAGTTGTTCCTTCAAAATGGGAATGGTTTTTATCAACCATTTGCACTGATCCTTCTTAAAAAAATAAAAAAGAAAAAGTGTTAGCCATACAACGTGTGACCGCAACACACAGAGGAGCTAGAAATGTTCAGATGCACCGCCCTTCAATCCAAAACACTATTTGAGGTGGGCTTGCCATCTTGGGTAGAGGAGGGATTCCCAGGTATGTTCCTGAAGTAGAAAAAGGCAGACCCTTTGGCACTTAGTCAACTGTATCATCAGCTCAGTTACACAATTCACTGTTGTGGCAGTTGCTGGGATCTTGAAATCCATTTCCTTTGGCTTGTTTTGAGTAACTCTGCACACCTGGAGTGTTTGGCTTGAGGTATTTCTGAGCAGGGAATGAAAGTTGGAAATAGAAATGGTACATTTCAGTTGCCCTCTCATTAGAAGAGGCAGGGACCAAACTTAGCCCAGCAGACACTGAGAATGCTGAGTAAGATCAGACTCATGACTCAGAACAGGAGGAGAAGCTGGGAGAGCAAGCAGTTCAAAGCAAAAACTGATGATAAAAAGAGTAATAGTAAGAATAATAATAGTAAAACTTATGGATTGTAGAGATTTTATTCAGATGCCTAGCCAGCATCCATATCTCCCTTCTTCTTTCCCAACAGAACTTCAGTTTTTTTTTGGACATCCACCCTCCCTCCGTGTAGCCTCAGGTGAAGCTGATTGTACCCCTCAGCGCCAGGGTAAGTTCCATTGGTTAAATGTGTCTTAAAAGTAATTGGTCAGAACAGGCATGTGACCCAATTCTGGACAATAAGATATACACAAAAGTTTGCTGGTGGGATTAAAAAAAAAAAAGTTACTTTGCTTCAAATAGAGAGTCATAGGAGAGACATCCTTTTTCTTCCCCAGGACATTGACATATGTAGATGTGGTGCCTGGAAGTAAGGCACCCATCCTGATACCAGCCTTAGAGTGGAGCTAATACTCAGGATCACAAATAGAAATATGGAAAGAGCCAGGTTCTTGATGAAGTCACTGAGGAACTAATTTAACTAACCCTGAAGACATCCTCTCCCTAAACTTTCAGTCACATGAGCTATTACACATCCTTTTTTTTTTTTTTTTTTTTCCTGAGATGGAGTTTCAATGACTTGCAGCCCAAAACATCCAAGTTAGAGAATGCTTACCATGTGCCAGCCACTGTGCTTGGTACCCTATAAGCTAAAGGGAAATAATTTTCCCTTATTTGCCTTGTGGCAACCCTGTGAGATGAATATCATTGTTATCTGATTCTACAATTGAGGAAATTAAGTCTTACGGATATTAAATAATTTGTCAGAATCAGTTGGTAAGTGGTGGAGACTAGATTCAATATTTAAGCACTTTGACTCCAGGACCTACAATTTTAGCCTCCATGCTCTGTAACAGAAAAGGAAAAGATTTGTTCCAAAAACACCATAAGTCAGTATCATCGAAGCGTTGAAGCCAAGGTCCAGGGAGCGCTCTTTCAGTGCCCCTAAGGATGGTGATGATTTCAGAGATCAGGAGCCAGTGTGGTATCTCCTTTAACCAAGGCATCGCTTCTCACGAGACCCATACTCTGGCTTGAATGACTAGCCTTTCTCTTTAATCATTAGCCATATTACCTGGTTCTCTATGCCCTTCCACCTCCTTTTTCATTTCTGCCTTTTCAGCTCATTAATTGACTTTTTGCAGCCATTGAAGAGAGACATGATTATCCTGGAAACCCCTGCCATGACAGGGGTTACATCATTGCCAGTGGGAAGTTCTCACCACCAGGGAAATTAGGCTGTCTGCTGGGGACTTGGAAGATGAGTTGGCAGGTTTCCCATGCTAATTGGTTTCAGTCTTGATTCAGTGGGTCTCCCAAGCCAGGTGGTAGCTCAGTAGTGGCCAGAAGTCCCAGACAGGGAAAGAAGGCAGACACCTGAAGCTGCTTTAAGCTGAGGATGGGTCACCAGGAGCTTCCCCACAGGGACCTAACAGGCCTTTGATTGTCCATGAGTGAAAAGACATACTGACAATGGCATGACAGATTGATATCATCATGCTAATAGGACAAAGAGAAATGAGGAGCCCACCCTTGCATTGTGGGGTTCTAGAAGTGGGAAAGCAGTAGTATGTCATGGTTTTGAGCATGGTCTCATAATTAAGCCTATATGAATTTGACTCCCAGTTCAGTTAGTTGTTAACTAGTGAATGCAAAAAAGTGAGTAATGGAACATCCCTGAACCTCAGTCTTCTGTAAAAAATAAGGGAAGGATGATTGTGGGGATTAGACATGATGAGCATTACTCTGGAACATAGTAAATGCTCAACGCCTTTGAAGATAATGATACTGGCTGCAATAATGATGACAATAATGATGAAAAATTGAGTGGCTAGAGAACATGTGTTAATTCTCATGGTCAAAATTTCTTCTTAATGGGCTTCCCTGGTGGCGCAGTGGTTGAGAGTCCGCCTGCCGATGCAGGGTATACGGGTTCGTG
>NC_041221.1:153830991-153843609 GCF_002837175.3 Physeter macrocephalus
CTGAGCCCGTGAGCCATGGCCGCTGAGCCTGCGCGTCCGGAGCCTGTGCTTCGCAGTGGGAGAGGCCACAACAGTGAGAGGCCCACGTACCGCAAAACAAAAAACAAAAAACAAAAAAAAACAAAAAAAATTTCTTCTTAATAACAACTCCAGACAGGTCCCATACTTGAGACTCTCCGCTTCTATTTTGCCCCATGCTCCCATGTTTCTTCCTTCCTTAAGGAAAGCACAATTTGGTGCACTTGAACTTTACCCAAAAAACTAGATCTTCTGTGACTGACTACAAAGATGCTTTCCTATTGTATCAAGTTGTGTTAGTGGTGAACACCCACCTCAACTCAGTAGAGCCAATTAGTCAGGCTACATACACAATTGGAAAAGGTGAACCAACACAGATATGGTTTCTTTCAAAAGAAAATGTTGGTTACAGGGTAACTAAGCCTCAGTATTCAGAGCTATTATAATGAACTTATCAGGTTCATGGTGTGAAGACTTGGACTATGCCTTATTCAAATATCTCCACAGGATTTCATTTTATCTGCCATTGAATATGGTGTAGTTATCCAGTTGGCCAAAATATACATGTCTTATCTGACAAGGTAGCAAGGAAGATTTGCACCCAGGTTTCTAAGTCTATTGGTTGAAGTAATGTATGTGCAGACTATCATTTGAGCAATGTGTGGGCATCATATTTAATTGGATCCCCTCTTTTTGTGCCTGTATGTGTAAAACTGAAATACATAGAAGAAATGATCTAGTGCAGAGTTGTAACTGTGCTCCATGGATCCCTGGTGGAATGATGAAGGTACTGCCAAGGGTTTGAGGCTAGGGGAAGACTGGAGTTTATGAAACTCTAGAATAACTACCCCTGACTTCAACCAGATCTTCTATTTCTGGTTTCCCTGCTGGGTTTCCATGTGATGTTACTCAAAAATTTTTTTAAAGTTTGGACATCACCCTCCTGATTGAACCCACTCATTTTTCAGGAGAGGAAACTACAGCCCAGAAAAGTCATCTGACTTCCAAGGTTGCACAGCTAGCTACTAGTGGAATCTGGACTAGAATTCCAGACTCAGAGATCAGCACAGTTGCCTAAGAAAAGCTACTGAAGCATTCTCTTGCAAACATACACTTTTAATCTTCATGACTGTCACTGTGAACATCAACAAACACTACCGTCATATACCTCCCTGTAAGTGTGTGATACTATATTTGGCACTTTAGGGCTTAGAGGGGCAGAGTGCAGGGGTAATATCAGGAATGCTTCTGGAGAATGAATGCCTGGACAAAGTTTTGAATGCTACATATGAGTTTAGCAGGTGGAAAAGGGAAGAAATGGGAGTATTTCAAACATTAAACCTCTTTGAAATTGAGAACAGTGTTGTAAATATAAGTCCTATTGTTCTCACCAAATTACCAAGTGTAGCAGTCAGAATCCAGTCAGGAAACAGCAAGCAGATTAATATTTCAAATCAGAGGAGGTAATCCAGCAAAGTACTTACAAAGTGTTGGAAATGCTAAAAGAACATAAAGGAAAAGTTGAGGTAAGCCGGAGACTAGGAAAAAGCAGAAAGCAGCTCTATGTTGGGACAAAGATGAGAACATGTTATTATCCAAGTGCAAGAATGCACTTATGACTGTGCCACTGGGGGTGCCAGAAAGGGTGATGGAACCATGAAGGAGGACCAACAGGAAGGGCTCTCCCAGGCCGGTACTGAGCTATTGTGACTGAGGTTGGAATTGGTAGAGATGCAGTCACTCCCAAAGATCACACGAAGAACACACCGTCTCACTTCCTCCCACCATCCAACTTCCTACCAGTGCTTCCCCTTGGCTGAACCTACAAAGGGGGTCTGGGATCTGTGGTTTGCAGGGGTCCAGGCCCTGTAATGCAGAGCAGCATGTGTAAAGGCAAGAATGGTGCTGAGAATAAGCAGGAAATAACCAGCACACCATATTTTCTAAATGTAATATTCTTCCCAGAAATTTCCCCAGGGTCTTGCTCCCTCTCCCCTACAAACACACAATGACACAGTGATATACCCACAGTAGCAACTCAGTAGTGGACATTTGCAATTCTTTATCTGTCCAGTACCTGAAGTCTCTTCCTATCTGGGGGGAATCCCCCACTGTACAAAGATGAAGGTCTAGATCCTGGATTTCCCAGCTTACTTGCAGCTAGGAGGTGGCACATGACCAAGGCTCCACCAATCAGATACATCTGTCCCTAGACTTGGAATCAGGAGCTAGTGACCCAAAGAAGTAGAAACAGGGAGGTTCCATCCTGATGGAGAAATAGCCACATCCAGGTTCCAAGTGCTGTGGCAATTGTGTCCTTACCAAACTGGTCTGACATGTTACCTGGCCCTTAATCTCTAGCCTCCCAGGGATTTTGGAAACTATCCGAACCTTTCTAATAATTTCACTTTCTGCTTAAATCATCTAGAATAATTGTCTGTTGCTCACAACAAAGAACCTCTACTAGCATAAACTCCTTCCTTGTTTTGTGACCAGAGATCTTATATTTTCAGTCTAGCCCTTATGATTGCCCATGAGTTTTAGGGAGCTTCATCTCCTACAATATCCAAGAGAAATAGGCACTGGCAAATAAGTAGACTTTGGCCTAGAACCCTCTAGAAGTCCTGAGAGGCTGGGATATGCTACCAGCCTCCAGCATCCATAGGTATGGAATCAAGCTATCCCCAGCCATGACCATGGAGAAGGGTCACTTGCCTTGAGGGTTAAGTTCAAAACCTAGTGGCAGAGACTGGATCATCTTCATACCTCTCCCACAAAGGTTCACCGCACCCAGGAAGCTCTTGACTTTGTTGCATCTCCTTCCCTCTCCCAAGCCAAGTTCTGCCAGAAATTATTAGCCTCTACTCCCTTGCAATTTCAGAACCTCCAGCGTCCTTGAAATATCAGTCAGCAATTTCCAAGGACCTCTCTTACTCTAAATCATCATCTATTAAATTAGTCATCTATTGCTGCATAATAAATCACCTCAAAACTTAGTGGCTTAAAACGATAATAGTATTTATTACTTCCCATGGTTTCTGGAGGTCAGGCATTCAGTCAGGGCACAATAGGAATGGCTTATCTCTTCTCCACAATGTTTGAGGGTCTCAGCTAGAAAATTCAAATGCTGGAGGTTCTACTCATCTGAGGGCTCATTCATTCAGATATCTGATGCTGGCTGCAGACCTAGCTGGGGTGACCAACTGAAACACCTCCCACACATGGCTTCTCCTTCACCTCCTTCACATGGCTTGGGCTTCCTTACAACATGGCAGCTGTGTTCCAAGAAACAGGTGGAAGCAATATTACCTTCTAACCTCAGAAGTCATGTGGCATCACTTCCACCACATTCTGTTGGTCAAGCCAGTTACAAAGATCCACCCCATTTCAAGGGGAGGACACAAAGACCTCCACGTCTCAGTGGAGGAATATCAACGTCACATTGTAAGACAAGCCCGTGGAATGGGAGATATATTGATGAAGTTTTCTTGAAAATATTTTCTGCCCCAGTCACCTTCAGTAATTCTCAGGTTTAAAAGGCCTCTTCGGACTCATTCTTCTGTGATCCTGTAGCAACTCACTCTGTACGTGACCTTCTAAGTATACCCGTCCTCAGTGAGTCCACCTACCTTCTAGGAAGGGGACTGCACTCATTGTGTCCCAGGTGTTCTTCTGGATCCTTCTTCTGAAGAAAAGCAAATAAACGCAAATGTCATCTCAATAGAGCTCTCTGCTACACACACACGAACCCAAAAATACTGATTTCACTGACTCCTCAGAGCTGTACACCACATTATGGTTCACACTGCTCTTTTGCTTGCACAGCTCATTTAATCAATAACTCCAAGGTGATTTTTCTGATGAAAAAAATAAATAAAACTACACAGAATTAAGTACAAACGTGGCTCAAAAATTGCTCACACTACAGTTTCCCTGCTCAGCTTCTGCCACCTTGAATTACATTCCTAAAGACGCAGCCCCTCAAGGGATGACACCTCAGCATAAAATGCATTCCACATCAGCAAGCTTGTTGAGGTGGGAGAGGAAACCCAACAAGGTGGGGTAGGAAGGTGGCTTACACAACAGGAAGAGGAGTTCCTAAACTTGAGTTAATGTTCCCAAGGAAGGATCCTGCAGGAGCTGGATGATTTGGAGATGGAAAGGCAACAGATAAATTGACTGTGCTTTTAGTCCTTAGGCAAAGCATCAGGGATTCATTGCTGAGAATTTTCACAACACCCTCCTGCAGCCTTGCTCCCTCAATCCTTTGCTGTAGGCCAGGCCTGACTCTGTGTGAGACGAAGGCAAAGTCATGTCAGGGAAGATGGAACTGGGTAAAAACTCTAGACTGCTCAACAACGTAGAGATTCTAGTCCCTGATTTTGATGGAGGAGAATCACTTTAGGTTTCTACCATGACTGTAGAATAGGAGTCACTTGAACTTGTCAAAAAGCTTTAGTTATCAATGCTCAAATTTGAAATGGGCCTCTCATAGTAAATAAAAATAATAGCCATCCTTTGAAGATGCTTAGTTTTTTGCCAATCACTGAGCCATGCTCTTCACAGGTGTTATTGAATTTGATTGATTAATCAAATTAATCAAACACATGTTATTGAGTACCTATCATGGTCTCCTAGAGTTTATATTCTTTGAGGTATGTCTGTTAGAGCTGGGACTAAAACTGCTTCTCTGGGATTCCACAGCCTGACACAATAACCACAAAGCCATAGAACCGCATGCTGGTAATGGGTGTATCTTCCATGACCTGAGGGGTTAGTGCCAGGCATCCAAGGGTTCATCTTGGGCTGCAGGGCTTAGCAGGCTGAACTAAGTGTTTGGAATACCTTGGTGATGTGTGGAGACAACTCAAAGGAGGAAAATGGAGAGGTTCTCATAGGCCCAGCATAGGTAGAGAGGATGTCAGAATGACTGGCCAGGCCTAGGTTGGAATTCCAGTTCTGCCACTTGTTAGCTGTGTGACCTGGGGTGAGTTACTTCACCTCTCTGTAAAGAGGGGATAAAATAATTAAACAAGATAAGGAGCTTAAGTATAGTCCCTGGCCCACAAGAAGTGATCATTCATTCAATGCTCAATGAAAATGAAGAGGATGAGGATGCAGCCTAGCAGGAGGGTCTCCAGGTGGCAGTCAGAGCCTGGAAACCAAGAATAAGAGTTGAATATACTTCAAAACAAAGTGGGGAACAAAATATGCATGCCAGCACCTCAGAGGTAAAGACTGGGGGATTGCACCAAGCTAGGAAAAAGGGGGAAGGTCAAATATCCAGAAAGATGCAATTCACTATTTCTTTAATTCGTTCATCTATTCAGTCATTCAGTAAACATTTCCCAGGCCCCTGCTACATGCAAGCAGCTCTGTAGTGCCAAAAGGAATGTAGGAACTGGTGCTGTCTGAGAAAGCTGGGCAGAGAGGCAGTCAGAAGCACAAATATCATCGAAAGCCTTTTGGAAATACCAGTCCAGAGATGCGGGGCTATGCTGGTGCATCAGGAAGCAGAGCAGGGACTCGCAGCCTTCTGCCATGGTTCAAGTAGCCTCACAGGCATTGAATCTGCCACCAGGTTCTAGGAGTTTAAGATGCCATCGGGGACTAGATTGGAAAGGCCTCCCTGGATGGCCCTGTCCAGACTGGACCATCCCAAGTAAACCTAATCACTCTTAGAGCCAAGCTCTGAGACAGACCTGGTTTCAGGGGTCTCAGGCTTGCCCCTCACATGTCCAAAACACGCAGCTACCTACCACTGCAAGGGGCCAGCCAGCCAAAAGCGGTCCTTGTTGAACTGCCAGAAACCCCCTCACCAGAGCCAGGCCCACAGGGAGACATCCACTCAGTAGCTCCACTCACATGTACCAAGAGCTTACTCTGTGCCAGTCTCTGGTCTAGGCCTGGGGATACAGTATTGAATAAAACAAATGAGGTCCCTGCCCCCTTGGTGTGTATGTTCAGGTTGGGGAAACAAACAGCTAGAGAGCCACAATCCCTTATCTGAAACATTCACCACAGATGTTTTTTGGGAATAGAGAATTTTTCACATTTTAGAGAGGTTATGCTGTTCCAATTTCATGTAATACGTTATACCCCATAGAGTCTGGGCCAGCTCTTCATAGTCAAACACATTAACAGTTCTGTAGCTGCACATATCCATGTTTACACTAAGAGGGATAAATTAAGAAAAAAGATGGTTTCACATCAGTTCAGGTCATATTTTCCTACAAAAACTGCAGATTTATATCAAAAACAAACTGATGCGTGCCCAAACTATTTTTTTAAATGTTCTACCTTGAGGGCATTTGGAATTTCAGAATTACAGAGGAGGACTGTAAACAAGATAATTTTAGATAGTGATATAGGGAATGAAGATAATCAAAGAGGATCATATAATCCTGAGTGAGGCAGGGAGAGAGCAACTTCACGTAAGACGGGTTCTTACCTGAAGCACCACGCAGGACCCTCATACACATTGTCTCATGTCATCCCTCTACTCCCTGGGAGATAATGCTGTCTCTTCCATTTTACAGTAAGGAGCCGGAGAACTGGTACCATTCAGAATCTCATTCTACGCCAGCATTTCCCAAATCTCCACAAACAAATACCACTCGTGGTTTTACCACATTCACATACCACACTGCTAGTCCTTAAGGTTCTCCTTTAAATCAAATCAGTTTTTTTAGCTTACATAAATTTATTTTTAAAGGAAGCATTATAGAACTATCATAAGTGGAAAGATAGTTTCTTCGTAATACACATAAAAATGTTTGCCTCAACGCTACCTAAACATTATCTATGTAGACCACTCTTTGAGAAATGCTGATCTACAGGCCAACAAGCGGAACTCAGCCTGAGCCCAACAGTCTTCCTCTTGCCAGGCACTGCCTTTCTAGACCAGGATGGCAGCAAAGACCAACTGGACCCATTTCCCCAGCTCACTCCACATCATAGACCCAATGGAATCTTCACCTTCCTAGGAATGTGTCCAGAATGGGCTCTGAGGATCAAAGAAGAGGAGTGGCCTCCAGGCACTGTGCTAGCGCCTTGTTGAAGCTTCACAATCCTGGAGTAGATGACACTACTACCCTCATTTCACAAAAGAGGACACTAAGACAAGGGGAGGCCAAGGTCACAGAAGAACCAGAGGCAGAGCTGGACCTCAAACTCGGCTCTCAGACCTCCAGAGCTTTCACTCAGTATTTCCAGCCTCAGCCTTACCCAGTACCGCTCCCATTCTCCCTTAGGGTTTCCAGAGCTCTCTGCTACACAGCTCTACTAAAGTTCTTCCTCACCTACCAAGCCAAGAACTCCTAGAAGGCACAGCCCATGTCTTCGTGCTCCCTGAAGACTGTAAGATCTATGAAAGCAGGGATCATTTCGGTCTCATTCAGCTCTGTGTCCCCTTCACATAGTGCAGTGCCTGACACCTCCAGGAGGTGCTGAAAAATACTTGTTGAATGAATGAATGGATAGACGAAAGAATGGCTGGGTATCCACCCACGAACCTGGTATCCCAATACCTAAGCACAGTGCTTGGCATATAGGAAGAGCTCAATAAAGACTTGTGGAATCATTAAATAACACTCCTGTTACTTACAGATTAAGTAGAACTAAGAGTTTCTAATTCTGTTACCTAGAATGCAAAAGAAAATGAATTTTAAATGGGATGTTCTTCTGTTTAAATAAACAAACAAGCTACCAATAGGCAAAGAGAGAAGAGAGAACACTTTTTAATTCAGTTACTCAAGATCAATTCAGATAAACTTAAAATGTTAAAAGCCTTGGATTTGAAACCAAACCTGAGCCCGAAAAGAGACATCTTTTTGGCAATGTGCTTCCAGAAGAACACTTGCTGTAATTCCCAGGGTTTGTATCAATTCCCCAGAGATTGATGGCACCGACCAAATTTAAGTGATTAAATGTGTTCCTGGAATTCTCAAGTGTTTCTCCTAACTCAGATGGAGGGTGTGTGCTCGGGGAAGGGAGGGAATATCTGACGATCTCTAAATGTTCAGTGAATGTGGGTGTGGAAGGGTGGAGAGGAAGGATAGGGGCCCATGAGTCCCTTATTTCACAGGGCTTGGAAATTTAATATAATGTGAAACCAACTGCATGTAGAAGAGCACACTGGGTTCTCTGTCAAATCCGTTCTTGTTTTACGATGTGATCATCTCAGGAAACACACTCATCAGGCACACTCCACTGGAATCTCAGATGTATTTAGCAAGCCCCTGGAAAAAATTCTCAGAGACAGAGATTTGCCTAGCACAGGGCAGATCAAGCATCTTACTCCTTCAAGTCAATAAGACAGAAAGATGCAGGATCATTGTACATATTCAGTGATAGCAGGGGAAGTGTCTAACTCAGTGCCCGGCACATAAGAATCCAAGAATTCCCTTTTGTAGTAATAAAAAAGCTCCATGTAACCAAATTCTGTCCAGGTCCCAAATAATTATTTACATAATATGGGAAATTTGGAAATTGCCTGAATTTCTTTCCTTTCATTTTTTTCCCCCAACAGCCCTTTGAGGCCCGTTGACAATGGCTTTATTTAATCTCCATGCAGTTGAGGAGGCACTCAAGGCTAAGACAATCAGGCAACTGGCCCAAAGTCACACAGGAAGGAGGTGGCTGAGCTGGGGTGGAAGTGCAGTGTTTTGGACTCCAGGGGCTATTTTCCTGGACTCCTCTGCGTCTCCCAGTTGCTGATTTGGCTATGTCTTGAACAGCCCCACCCATGGATGAAGCAGGTAGTCATTTGAGATGAGTGATTTTTTTTTTTTTTTTTTAGAAAATTGAAATTTCAACTTTATTGCTGGTAACCACAGGATTAGAGAACGTGGCTTTGAGTCTATGGCAAAGTGGACTTGCCAATTCTTTACTCTTGAATCAGGTGGGCTTTTCTAGCAGGCATGGTCGAGGTAGACATTTTCAGGGGTGGGTCCCTTACTGCACAGAGGTACTGAGCAGATCAGAATGTTAGCATCTGCTCAGGTAAGCAGATCTTAAAATGAACGCCTATCACAGACAGGCCTTGAAAGTCGCTTCCTTCTTCTTAAACTTGCCAGTCAGTCAATGCATAAGTCATTCTTCTTCCTCTAGAGAGGGGCTCCTGAGGTTAGGGGAGAGAAGCCAGGGTGAGCACTAACTCTAGCTAATGGAGCATCAGGAGTTGGGAATACATATCTCCCCGGTACCCATCTAATTGAATGTTAGATTCTTTATACTAATTGTTTCAAATAATCTTCACATTTTTATCACCATTTTATAGGTGAGGCAACTCACACTTAAAGATGCTACTTTACCTAAGATTGTATAGTTTGCAATGTGAAGACCTCTGTGTGATTTGACAGTTGTCTTTAGTTCCACTGCTATGTTTTGCAAAGAAATGAACTAGCAAGAGGACCTTCAAGATGGCGGAGGAATAAGACGTGGAGGTCACCTTCCTCCCCACAAATACATCAGAAATGCATCTACATGTAGAACAACTCCTACAGATTACCTACTGAATGCTGGCAGAAGACCTCAGACCTCCCAAAAGGCATGAAACTCCCCACGTACCTGGGTAGGGCACAAGAAAAAAGAAAAAACAGAGACAAAAGAATAAGGACAGGACTTGCACCTCTGGGAGGAAGCTGTGAAGGAGGAAAGGTTTCCACACACTAGGAAGCCCCTTCACTGGCGGGGACGGGGGGTGGGCAGGGAGGAAGCTTTGGAGCCACGGGGGAGAGTGCAGCAACAGGGGTGCGGAGGGCAAAGTGGAGAGATTCCCGCAGAGGACTGGTGCCGACCAGCACTCACCAGCCTGACAGGCTTGTCTGCTAACCCGCCGGGGCAGGCGGGGGCTGGGAGCTGAGGCTCGGGCTTCCGTGGTCAGATCCCAGGGAGAGGACTGGGGTTGGCTACGTGAACACAGCCTGAAGGGGGCTAGTGCACCACGGCTAGCCGGGAGGGAGTCCGGGAAAAAGTCTGGACCTGTCTAAGAGGCAAGAGACCATTGTTTCGGGGTGTGCAAGGAGAGGGGATTCAGAATATCGCCTAAACGAGCTCCAGAGATGGGCGCAAGCTGCGGCTCTCAGCCTGGACCCCAGAGACAGGCATGAAACGATAAGGCTGCTGCTGCAGCCACCAGGACGCCTGTGTGCAAGCACAGGTCACTATCCACACCTCCCCTCCCAAGAGCCTGTGCAGCCCACCACTGCCAGGGTCCCATGATCCAGGGACAACTTCCCTGGGAGAACACACAGCGTGCCTCAGGCTGTTGCAATGTCACGCTGGCCTCTGCCACCACAGGCTCGCCCCACATTCCGTACCCCTCCCTCCCCCCAGCCTGAGTGAGCTGGAGCCCCCACATCAGCTGCTCCTTTAACCCCGTCCTGTCTGAGCGAAGAATAGACGCCCTCAGGCGACCTACATGCAGAGACAGGTCCAAATCCAAAGCTGAACCCCATGAACTGCGCAAACAAAGAAGAGAAAGGGAAATCTCTCCCAGCAGCCTCAGGAGCAGCGGATTAAATCTCCACAATAAACCTGATGTACCCTGCATCTGTGGAATACCCGAATAGACAAAGAATCATCCCAAATTGAGGAGATGGACTTTGGGAGCAAGGATATATACATATTTTTCCCTTTTTCTCTTTTTAAGAGTGTGTATGTGTATGCTTCTGTGTGTGATTTTATCTTTACAGCTTTGCTTTTACCATTTGTCCTAGGGTTCTGTCTGCCCATTTTTGTTTGTTTGTTTGTTTTTAAGTATAGTTTTTAGCATTTATTATCATTGGTTGATTTGTTTTTTGGTTTGGTTGCTCTCTTCTTTCTTTTTTAAATTTTTTTATTACTTTCTAAAAAACATTAAATAATTATTTTATTTTAAAAACTTTATTTTTTAATTTTATCTTCTTTTTCCTTTATTTTTTTCCCTCTTTTAGCAAGCACAGGTCACTATCCACACCTCCCCTCCCAAGAGCCTGTGCAGCCCACCACTGCCAGGGTCCCATGATCCAGGGACAACTTCCCTGGGAGAACACACAGCGTGCCTCAGGCTGTTGCAATGTCACGCTGGCCTCTGCCACCACAGGCTCGCCCCACATTCCGTACCCCTCCCTCCCCCCAGCCTGAGTGAGCTGGAGCCCCCTAATCAGCCGCTCCTTTAACTTCCCCCTGTCTGGGAGAAAAACAGACGCCAGAAGGCAACCTACATGTAGAGGCGGGGCCAAATCCAAAGCTGAACCCCAGGAGCTGTGCGAACAAAGAAGAGAAAGGGAAATCTCTCCGTGCAGCCTCAGGAGCAGCAGATTAAATCTCCACAATCAACTTGATGTACCCTGCATCTGTAGAATAACTGAATAGACAACTAATCACCCCAAAATTGAGATGGGGGACTTTGGGAGCAACTGTAGACTTGGCATTTGCTGTATGTGACTGACTAGTTTCTGATTTATATGCTTATCTTAGTTTAGTTTTTAACACTTGTTATCATTCGTGGATTTGTTTCTTGGTTTTGTTGCTCTCTTCTTTTTTTTTAATTACTTTTTAAATTTAATAATATACTTTAAAAATTTTTTATTTTAATAACTTTATTTTATTTTTTTTCTTTCTTCCTGTTTTTTACTCCCTTTTCTTCTGAGCTGTGTGTCTGACATGGTCTTGGTGCTCCGGCCAGGTGTCAGGCCTGAGCCTTGGAGGTGGGAGAGCTGAGTTCAGGACACTGCACCAGCAGAGACCTCCCGGCCCCTTGTAACATCAATTGGCTAGAGATCTCCCAGAGATCTCTGTCTCAACGCTAAGGCCCAGCTCCACTCCATGACCAGCAAGCTCCAGTGCTGGATACCCCATGCCAAACAAATAGCAGGACAGGAACGCAAACCCACCCATCAGCAGAGAGGCTGCCTAAAATCATCATAAGTTCACAGACACCCCAAAACACACCACTGGACACGGTCCTGCCCACCAGAAACACAAGATCCAGACACATCCACCAGAACACAGGCACCAGTCCCCTCCACCAGGAAGCCTACACAACCCACTGAACCAACCTTACCCACTCAGGGCACATACCAAAAACAATGGGAACTACGAATCTGCAGCCTGAGAAAAGTAGACCCCAAACACAGCAAGTTAAGCAAAATGAGAAGACAGAGAAATACACAGCAGATGAAGGAGCAAGGTAAAAACCCACCAGACCAAACAAATGAAGAGGAAATAGGCAGTCTACCTGAAAAAGAATTCAGAGTAATGATAGTAAAGATAATCCAAAATCTTGGAACTAGAATGGAGAAAATAGAAGAAATGTTTAACAAGGACCTACAAGAACTAGAGAGCAAACAAATAATGACGAACAACACAATAAATGAAATTAAAAAGATTCCTTAAAAAACTACAAATAGAACTAGCATATGACCCCGCAATCCCACTACTGGGCATATACCCTGAGAAAACCATAATTCAAAAAGAGTCATGTACCAAAATGTTCATTGCAGCTCTATTTACAATAGCCAGGACATGGAAGCAACCTAAGTGTCCATCAACAGATGAATGGATAAAGAAGATGTGGCACATATATACAATGGAATATTACTCAGCCATAAAAAG
>NC_041221.1:153843914-153846874 GCF_002837175.3 Physeter macrocephalus
AGAGATATGGGAACATATGTATATGTATAACTGATTCACTTTGTTGTAAAGCAGAAACTAACACACCATTGTAAAACAGTTATACTCCAATAAAGATGTTTAAAAAAAAAAAAAGATATCCAAAGAAGAAATTCAAAAAAAAAAAAAAGAAGTGATGAAGCCAGGATTTGAACCCAGACTGACTCATCCAAAGCTCCTCCTTTCCTCTGCATCATATTTCCTGGTTCTGGTTTCCAAAAACACAAGCTGAGATCTCTTGCCCCCTCCTTCTGTCTCACCCTCTCTGTTCGCAGTCTGACCACATCTTTTCCTGTCTTGTGGAGGGGTGCTGCCCAGTATGTTTCTGCTGTATGAGCCGTTGTGCAGAATGGTGAGGGAGGAAAAAAAAAAGAAAAAAAATTCTCTAGAAGGAATCAATAGCAGAATAAATGAGGCAGAAGAACGGATAAGTGACCTAGAAGATAATATAGTGGAAATAACTACCACAGAGCAGAATAAAGAAAAAAGAATGAAAAGAATTGAGGACAGTCTCAGAGACTTCTAGGACAACATTAAATGCACCAACATTGGAATTATAGGGGTCTCAGAAGAAGAGAAAAAGAAAAGGACTGAGAAAATATTTGAAGAGATTGTAGTTGAAAACTTCCCTAATATGGGAAAAGAAATATTGAATCAAGTGCAGGAATTGCAGAGAGTCCCATACAGGATAAATCCAAGGAGAAACACACCAAGATACATATTAATCAAACTATCAAAAATTAAATACAAAGAAAATATATGAAAAGCAGCAAGGGAAAAGCAACAAATAACATACAAGGGAATCCCCATAAGGTTAGGAGCTGAACTTTCAGCAGAAACTCTGCAAGTCAGAAGGGAGTGAGAGATGAAAAGAATTGAGGACAGTCTCAGAGACTTCTAGGACAACATTAAATGCACCAACATTGGAATTATAGGGGTCTCAGAAGAAGAGAAAAAGAAAAGGACTGAGAAAATATTTGAAGAGATTGTAGTTGAAAACTTCCCTAATATGGGAAAAGAAATATTGAATCAAGTGCAGGAATTGCAGAATAGGAACATACGTATCAATAATTAGCTTAAATGTAAATGGATTAAATGCTCCAACCAAAAGACATAGACAGAATGAATGGATACAAAAACAAGACCTGGGGGCTTCCCTGGTGGTGCAGTCGTTGAGAATCTGCCTGCTAATGTAGGGGACACGGGTTTGGGCCCTGATCTGGGAGGATCCCACATGCCGCGGAGCAACTGGGCCTGTGAGCCACAGCTACTGAGCCTGCGCCTTTGGAGCCTGTGCTCCGTAGCAAGAGAGACCGCAATTGTGAGAGGCCCGTGCACCGCGATGAGGAGTGACCCCTGCTTGCCACAACTAGAGAAAGCCCTCGCACAGAAACGAAGACCCAACACAGCAAAAATAAAACATAAATGAGGCAGAAGGAAATAACTGCCCTTTAAAACAGATTTTAAAAACAAGACCTGACCATTAGCCAGACTCATCAAGAATAAAAGGGAGAAGACTCAAATCAATAGAATTAGAAATGAAAAAGGAGATGTAACAACTGACACTGCAGAAATACAAAAGATTATTAGAGATTACTACAAGCAACTGTATGCCAATAAAATGGACAACCTGGAAGAAATGGACAAATTCTTACAAATGCACAAGCTGCCGAGACTGAACCAGGAAGAAAAAGAACATATGAACAGACCAATCACAAGCACTGAAATTGAAACTGTGATTAAAAATCTTCCAACAAACAAAAGCCCAGGACCAGATGGCTTCACAGGCGAATTCTATCAAACATTTAGAGAAGAGCTAACACCTATCCTTCTCAAACTCTTCCAAAAGATAGCAGAGGGAGGAACACTCCCAAACTCATTCTATGAGGCCACCATCACCCTGATACCAAAACCAGACAAAGACGTCACAAAGAAAGAAAACTACAGGCCAATATCACTGATGAACATAGATGCAAAAATCCTCAACAAAATACTAGCAAACAGAATCCAACAGCACATTAAAAGGATCATACACCATGATCAAGTGAGGTGTATTCTGGGAATGCAAGGATTCTTCAATATACACAAATCAAACAACGTGATACACCATAGCAACAAACTGAAGGAGAAAAACCATATGATCATCTCAATAGATGCAGAGAAAGCTTTTGACAAAATTCAACACCCATTTATGATAAAAACCCTGCAGAAAGTAGGCATAGAGGGAACTTTCCTCAACATAATAAAGGCCATATATGACAAACCCACAGCCAACAAAGTTCTCAATGGTGAAGAACTGAAACCATTTCCACTAAGATCAGGAACAAGACAAGGTTGCCCACTCTCACCACTCTTATTCAACATAGTTTTGGAAGTTCTAGCCACAGCAATCAGAGAAAAAAAAAAAAAACAAATAAAAGGAATCCAAATAGGAAAAGAAGAAGTAAAGCTGTCACTATTTGCAGATGACATGATATTATACATAGAGAATCCTAAGGATGCTACCAGAAAACCACTAGAGCTAATCAATGAATTTGGTAAAGTAGCAGGATACAAAATTAATGCACAGAAATCTCTGGCATTCTTATACACTAATGATGAAAAATCTGAGAGTGAAATTAAGAAAACACTCCCATTTACCACGGCAACAAAAAGAATAAAATATCTAGGAATAAACCTACCTAAGGAGACAAAAGACTTGTATGCAGAAAACTATAAGACACTGATGAAAGAAATTAAAGATGATACAAATAGGTGGAGAAATATACCATGTTCTTGGATTGGAAGAATCAACATTGTGAAAATGACTCTACTACCCAAAGCAATCTACAGATTCAATGCAATCCCTATCAAACTACCACTAGCATTTTTTACAGAACTAGAAAAAAAAATTTCACAATTTGTATGGAAACACAAAAGACCCCAAATAGCAAAAGCAATCT
>NC_041221.1:153848480-153851489 GCF_002837175.3 Physeter macrocephalus
TTAAAATAAAGACTATTACAAGAGACAAAGAAGGACATTACATAATAATCAAGAGATCAATCCAAGAAGAAGGTATAACAATTGTAAATATTTATGCACCCAACATAGGAGCACCTCAATACATAAGGCAAATGCTAACAGCCATTAAGGGAAAATCGACAGTAACACAATCATAGTAGGGCACTTTAACACCCCATTTTCACCAATGGACACATCAACCAAAATGAAAATAAATAAGGAAACACAAGCTTTAAATGACACATTAAACAAGATGACCTTAATTGATATTTATAGGACACTCCATCCAAAAGCAGCAGAATACACTTTCTTCTCAGTTGCTCATAAAACATTCTCCAGGAGGGATCACAAATCGATCCTTGGTAAATTTAAGAAAATTGAAATTGTATCATGTATCTTTTCCAACTACAGTGCTATGAGACTAGATATCAATTAGAGGGAAAAAACTGTAAAAAATACAAACACATGGAGGCTAAGCAATACACTACTAAATAGCCAAGGGATCACTGAAGAAAACAAAGGGGAAATTAAAAAATACCTAGAAACAAATTACAGTGAAAACTCAATGGCCCAAAACCTATGGGATGCAGCAAAAGCAGTTTTAAGAGGGAAGTTTATACAATCCTACCCCAAGAAACAACAAACATCTCAAATAAACAACCTAACCTTACACCTAAAGCAATTAGAGAAAGAAGAACAAAAAACCCCTAAAGTTAGCAGAAGGAACCAAATCATAAAGATCAGATCAGAAATAAATGAAAAAGAAATGAAGGAAATGATAGCAAGGATCAATAAAACTAAAAGCTCGTTCTTTGAGAAGATAAAATTAGTAAACCATTAGCCAGACTTATCAAGAAAAAAAGGGAGAAGACTCAAATCAATAGAATTAGAAATGAAAAATGAGAAGTAACAACTGACACTGCAGAAATAGAAAGGATCATAAGCGATTACTACAAGCAACTACATGCCACTAAAATGGACATCCTGGAAGAAATGGACAAATTCTTAGAAATGCACAACCTTCCAAGACTGAACCAGGAAGAAACAGAAAATATGAACAGACCAATCACAAGCACTGAAATTGAAACTGTAAAAATTGAAGGAAAAAAACCATATGATCATCTCAGTAGATGCAGAAAAAGTTTTCAACAAAATTCAACACCCATTTATGATAAAAACTCTCCAGAAAGTAGGCATAGAGGGAACTTACTTCAATATAATAAAGGCCATATATGACAAACCCACAGCCAACATCTTTCTCAATGGTGAAAACCTGAAATCATTTCCACTAAGATCAGGAACAAGACAAGCCTGTCCTATCTCACCACTATTACTCAACATAGTTTTGGAAGTTTTAGCCACAGCAGTCAGAGAAAGAAAAGAAAGAAATGGAATCCAAATTGGAAAAGAAGAAGTAAAACTGTCACTGTTTGCAGATGACAAGATGGTATACATAAAGAATCCTAAAGATGCTACCAGAAAACTACTAATCAATGAATTTGGTAAAGTAGCAGGATACAAAATTAATGCACAGAAATCTCTTTCATTCCTATACACTAGTGATGAAAAATCTGAAACAGAAATTGAGGAAACACTCCTATTTACCATTTCCACAAAAAGAAAAATACCTAGGAACAAACCTACCTAAGGAGACAAAAGACCTGTATACAGAAAATTATAAGACACTGATGAAAGAAATTAGAGATGGTAAAAACAGATGGAGAGATATACCATGTTCTTGGACTGGAACAATCAACATTGTGAAAATGACTATACTACCCAAAGCAATCGATATATTCTGTGCAATCCCTATCAAACTACCACTGGCATTTTTCACAGAATTAGAACAAAAAATTTCACAATTTGTATGGAAACAAAAAAAAACCCGAATAGCCAAAGCAATCTAGAGAAAGAAAAATGGAGCTGGAGGAATCAGGCTTCCTGACTTCTGACTATACTGCAAAGCTACAGTAATCAAGAAAGTATGGTACTGGCACAAAAACAGAAATATACATCAATGGAACAGGATAGAAAGCCCAGAGATAAACCCACGCACATATGGTTACCTTATCTTTCATGAAGGATGGAAGACTATACAGTGGAGAAAAGACAGTTGCTTCAATAAGTGGTGCTGGGAAAACTGGACAGCTACATGTAAAAGAATGAAATTAGAACACTCCCTAAGACCATACACAAAAATAAACTAAAAATGGATTAAAGACCTAAATCTAAGACTGGACGCCATAAAATTCTTAGAGGAAAAGATAGGCAGAACATTCTATCACATAAATCACAGCAAGATCTTTTTTGATGCACCACCTAGAGTAATGGAAATAAAAACAAAAATAAACAAATGGGACCTAATGAAACTTAAAAGCTTTTGCACAGCAAAGGAAACTATAAACAAGATGAAAAGAGAATCCTCAGAATGGGAGAAAATATTTGCAAACGAAGCTACTGACAAAGCTAATCTCCAAATTGTACAAGCAACTCATGCAGCTCAATATCAACAAAGCAAACAACCCAATGAAAAAATGGGCAGAAGACTTAAATAGACATTTCTCCAAAAAAGACATACAGACGGCTAAGAAGCACATGAAAAGCTGCTCAACATCACTAATTATTACAGAAATGCAAATCAAAACTACAATGAGGTATCACCTCACACCAGTTAGAGTGGGCATCATCAGAAAATCTACAAACAACAAATGCTGGAGAGGGTGTGGAGAAAAGGGAACCCTCTTGCACTGTTGGTGGGAATGTAAATTGATACAGCCACTATGGAGAACAGTATGGAGGTTCCTTAAAAAACTAAATATAGGGCTTCCCTGGTGGCGCAGTGGTTGAGAGTCCGCCTGCCAATGCAGGGGGCATGGGTTCATGTCCCGGTCCGGGAAGATCCCACATGCCATGGAGAGGCTAGGCCCGTGAGCCCTGGCTGCTGAGCCTGTGCGTCAGGAGCCTGTGCTCCGCAACGGGAGAGGCCACAAC
>NC_041221.1:153853739-153857293 GCF_002837175.3 Physeter macrocephalus
TAGCTAGTGGGAAGCAGCTGCATAGGACAGGGAGATCAGCTTGGTGCTTTGTGACCACCTAGAGGGGTGGGATAGGGAGGGTGGGAGGGTGGGAGGGAGACGTAAGAGGGAGGAGATATGGGGATATATGTATATGTATAGCTGATTCGCTTTGTTATAAAGCAGAAATTAACACAACATTGTAAAGCAATTATACTCCAATAAAGATGGTAAAAAAAAATGAACTAGCAAAGTGGTAATCATTTTATTATTTTTTTTAAACTATGGACATGAGAGCATGTGTTTTCTGTTATTGTTCATGGAGTGTTTAGGGTGGATGTCTGTTAAGGGAAACTTTTATTCAGTCAGAAAAGAATTTAGAAAGGCAGTTTTCCAACCACATTAAAAATTTAGATGCAATTTAAATAAAAAAGACTGTGGACTATTCATTCTCATTGGACATATTTTTAACAAAACTTTTTACCTCACTTTTTTATTAGTTATCTACTTTATACATATTAGTGTATATTTGTCAATCCCAATCTCCCAATTCATCCCACCACCACCACCATCCCTGCCACTTTCCCCGCATGGTGTCCATACGTTTGTTCTCTACATCTGTGTCTCTATTTCTGCCTTGGAAACTGTTTCATCTGTACCGTTTTTCTAGATTCCACATATATGTGTTAATATCCGATATTTGTTTTTCTCTTTCTGACCTACTTCACACTGTATGACAGTCTCCAGATCCATCCACGTCTCTACAAATGACCCAATTTCATTCCTTTTTATGGCTGAGTAGTATTCCGTTCTATATATGTACCGCATCTTCTTTATCCTTTCATCTATCAGTGTGCATTTAGGTTGCTTCCATGACCTGGCTATTGTAAATAGTGCTGCAGTGAACATCGGGGTGCCTGTGTCTTTTGGAATTATGGTTTTCTCTGGGTATATGCCCAGTAGTGGGATTGCTGGGTCATATGGTAGTTCTATTTTTAGTTTTTTAAGGAAACTCCGTACTGTTCTCCATAGTGGCTGTATCAATTTACATTCCCACCAACAGTGCAAGAGGGTTCGCTTTTCTCCACACCCTCTCCAGCATTTGCTGTTTGTTGATTTTCTGATGATGCCCATTCTAACTGGTGTGAGGTGATACCTCATTGTAGTTTTGATTTGCATTTCTCTAATCATTAGTGATGTTGAGCAGCTTTTCATGTGCTTCTTGGCCATCTGTATGTCTTCTTTGGGGAACTGACTTTTTAGGTCTTCTATCCATTTTTTTTATTGGATTGTTTGTTTTTTTAATATTGAGCTGCATGAGCTGTTTATATATTTGGAGATTAATCCTTTGTCCATTTATTCATTTTTTAATATTGAGCTGCATGAGCTGTTTATATATTTGGAGATTAATCCTTTGTCCATTGATTCATTTGCAAATATTTTCTCCCATTCTGAGAGTTGTCTTTTCATCTTCTTTATAGTTTCCTTTGCTGTGCAAAAGTTTTTAAGTTTCATTAGATCCCATTTGTTTATTTTTGTTTTTATATCCGTTACTCTAGAAGGTGGATCAAAAAGATCTTGCTGTGATTTATGTCATAGCGTGTTCTTCCTGTGTTTTCCTCCAAGAATATTATAGTGTCTGGTCATACATTTAGGTCTTTAATCCATTTTGAGTTTATTTTTGTGTATGGTGTTAGGGAGTGTTCTAATTTCATTCTTTTACATGTAGCTGTCGAGTTTTCCCAGTACCACTTATTGAAGAGACTGTCTTTTCTCCATTGTATATCCGTGCCTCCTTCTTCAAAGAATAGTTGAGCTCAGGTGCATGGGTTTATCTCTGGGCTTTCTATCCTGTTCCATTCAAATATATTTCTGTTTTTGTGCCAGTACCATATTGTCTTGATTACTGGAGCTTTGTAGTATAGTCTGAAGTCCAGGAGCCTGTTACTCCAGCTCCGTTTTTTTTCCTCAAGACTGCTTTGGCTATTCAGGGTCTTTTGTGTCTCCATACAAATTTTAAGATATTTTGTTCTAGTCCTGTGAAAAATGCCACTGGTAATTTTTTTTTTTTTTTTTTTTGGGTATGCGGGCCTCTCACCGCTGCGGCCTCTCCCAGTGCAGAGCACCGGCTCCGGACGTGCAGGCCCAGCGGCCATGGCTCACAGGCCCAGCCGCTCCGTGGCACGTGGGATCCTCCCGGATCGGGGCACAAACCCGCGCCCCCTGCATCGGCAGGCGGACTCTCAACCACTGCACAACCAGGGAAGCCCAACCACTGGTAATTTGATAAGGATGGCATTGAATCTATAGATTGCTTTGGGGAGTATAGTCATTTTCACAACATTGATTCTTCCAGTCCAAGAACATGGTATATCTCTCCATCTGTTTGTGTCATCTTTAATTTCTTTCATCAGTGCCTTACAGTTTTCTGAGTACAGGTCTTTTACCTCCTTAGGTAGGTTTATACCTAGGGATTTTATTATTTTTGTTGCAATGGTGAATGGGATTGTTTCCTTAATTTCTCTTTCTGATCTTTCATTGTTAGTGTATAGGTATGCAAGAGATTTCCGTGCATTAATTTTGTATCCTGCAACTTTACCAAATTCATTGATTAGCTCTAATAGTTTTCTGGTGGCATCTTTAGGATTCTCTATATATAGTATCATGTCATCTGCAAACAGTGACAGTTTTACTTCTTCCTTTCCAATTTGGATTCCTTTTATTTCCTTTTCTTTTCTAAGTGCTGTGGCTAGGTCTTCCAAAATTATGTTGAATAATAGTGGCAAGAGTGGACATCCTTGTGTCGTTCCTGATGTTAGAGGAAATGCTTTCAGTTTTTCACCACTGCGAACGATGTTGGCTGTGGGTTTGTCATATATGGCCTTTATTATGTTGAGGTAGTTCCCCCTATGCCCACTTTCTTGTTGGCTGTGGGTTTGTCATATATGGCCTTTATTATGTTGAGTAAGTTCCCTCTATGCCCACTTTCTGGAGAGTTTTTATCATAAATGGGTGTTGAATTTTGTTGAAATCTTTTTCTGCATCTATTGAGATGATCTTATGGTTTTTATCCTTCAATTTTTTAATATGTGGTGCTGGATTCTGTTTGCTAGTATTTTGTTGAGGATTTTTGCATCCATGTTCATCAGTGATATTGGCCTGTAATTTTCTTTTTTTGTAATATCTCTGTCTGGTTTTGGTATCAAGGTTATGGTGGCCTAGTAGAATGAGTTTTGTAATGTTTCTTCCTCTGCAATTTTTTGGCAGAGTTTGAGAAGGATGGGTGTTAGCTCTTCTCTAAATGTTTGAGAGAACTCATTTGTGAAGC
Organism: Physeter macrocephalus; assembly: GCF_002837175.3. NCBI lineage: Eukaryota > Metazoa > Chordata > Mammalia > Artiodactyla > Physeteridae > Physeter > Physeter macrocephalus. The sequence continues at coordinate 153,857,047 of NC_041221.1, forward strand.
CGTCTGGTCCTGGACTTTTGTTTGCTGGAAGATTTTAAATCACAGTTTCAATTTCATTACTAGTGATTGGGCTGTTCATATTTTCTATTTCTTCCTGGTTCAGTCTTGGAAGGTTATACCTTTCTAAGAATTTGTCCATTTCTTCCAGGTTGTCCATTTTATTGGCATAGAGTTGCTTGTAGTAGTCTCTTAGGATGCTTTGTATTTCTGCGGTGTCTGTTGTAACTTCTCCTTTTTCATTTCTAAT
>NC_041221.1:153857750-153877727 GCF_002837175.3 Physeter macrocephalus
TTTTTTTTTGTTTTTTGTTTTTTTTTGCAGTACGCGGGCCTCTCACTGTTGTGGCCTCTCCCATTGCGGAGCACAGGCTCCGCGGCAAGTGGGATCTTCCCAGACTGGGGCATGAACCCGCGTCCCCTGCATCAGCAGGCGGACTCTCAACCACTGCGCCACCAGGGAAGCCCTGTTTATTCGAGTTTTTTCTTGTTTCTTGAGGTAGGATTGTATTGCTATAAACTTCCCTCTTAGAACTGCTTTTGCTGCATCCCATAGGTTTTGGATCATTGTGTTTTCATTGTCATTTGTCTCTATGTAATTTTTGATTTCCTCTGATTTCTTCAGTGATCTCTTGGTTATTTAGTAGCATACTGTTTAGCTCCATGTGTTTGTGTTTTTACTTTTTTTCCCCTGTACCTGATTTTTAATCTTCATAGTTTTGTGGTTGGAAAAGATGCTTGATATGATTTCAATATTCTTAAATTTACCACGGCTTGATTTGTGACCCAAGATGTGATCTATCCTGGAGAATGTTCCATGAGCACTTGAGAAGAAAGTGTAATCTGCTGTTTTTGGATGGAATGTCCTATAAATATCAGTTAAATCTATCTGGTCTATTGTATCATTTAAAGCTTGTGTTTCCTTATTAATTTTCTGTCTGAATGATCTGTCCATTGGTGTAAGCAAGGTGTTAAAATCCCCTATTATTGTGTTACTGTCTATTTCCTCTTTAATAGCTGTTAGCAGTTGCATTAGTATTAAGGTGCTCCTATGTTGGGTGCATATATATCTATAATTGTTATATCTCCTTCTTGGATTGATCCCTTGATCATTATGTAGTGTCCTTCCTTGTCTCTTGTAACAGTCTTTATTTCAAAGTCTATTTTATCTGATACGAGTATTGCTACTCCAGCTTTCTTTTGATTTCCATTTGCATGGAATATCTTTTTCCATCCCCTCACTTTCAGTCTGTATGTGTCCCTAGCTCTGAAGTGCGTCTCTGGTAGACAGCATATAGATGGGTCTTGTTTTTGTATCCATTCAGTGAGCTTGTGTCTTTTGGCTGGAGCATTTAATCCATTCACATTTAAGGTAATTATATGTATTTTCCTGTTACCATTTTCTTAATCGTTATGGGTTTGTTTTTGTAGGTCCTTTTCTTCCCTTTGTTTCCCACTTAGAGAAGTTCCTTTAGCATTTGTTGTAGAGCTGGTTTGGTGGTGCTGATTTCTCTTAGGTTTTCCTTGTTTGTAAAGCTTTTGGTTTCTCTGTCGAATCTGAGTGAGATCATTGCCAGGTAGAATAATCTTGATTGTAGGTTCTTCCCTTTCATCTCTTTAAACATATTGTGCCACTCCCTTCTAACTTGTAGAGTTTCTGCTGAGAAATCAGCTGTTAACCTTATGGGAGTTCCCTTGTTTGTTTTTTGTCATTTTTCCCTTGTTGCTTTCAATAATTTTTGTTTGTCTTTAATTTTTGTCAGTTTGATTGCTATGTGGCTCAGCCTGTTTCTCCTTGGGTTTATCCTGCCTAGGACTCTATATGCTTCCTGGACTTGGGTGGCCATTTCCTTTCCCATGTTAGGGAAGTTTTCAACCATAATCTCTTCAAATATTTTCTCGGGTCCTTAGTCTCTCTTTTCTCCTTCTCGGACCCCTATAATGTGAATGTTGTTGCATTTAATGTTGTCCCAGTGGTCTCTTATGCTGTCTTCATTTCTTTTCATTCTTTTTTCTTTTTTCTATTTCATAGCGGTGAATTACACCATTCTGTCTTCCAGGTCACTTATCCGTTCTTCTGCCTCAGTTATTCTGCTACTGATTCCTTCTAGTGTATTTTTCATTTCAGGTATTGCATTGTTCATCTCTGTTTGTTTGTTCTTTGAGTCTTCTAGGTCTTTGTTAAACATTTCTTGAATCTTCTTGATCTTTGCCTCCATTCTTTTTCCGAGGTCCTGGATCATCTCTCTTAGGTTTTCCTTGTTTGTAAAGCTTTTGGTTTCTCTGTCGAATCTGAGTGAGATCATTGCCAGGTAGAATAATCTTGATTGTAGGTTCTTCCCTTTCATCTCTTTAAACATATTGTGCCACTCCCTTCTAACTTGTAGAGTTTCTGCTGAGAAATCAGCTGTTAACCTTATGGGAGTTCCCTTGTTTGTTTTTTGTCATTTTTCCCTTGTTGCTTTCAATAATTTTTGTTTGTCTTTAATTTTTGTCAGTTTGATTGCTATGTGGCTCAGCCTGTTTCTCCTTGGGTTTATCCTGCCTAGGACTCTATATGCTTCCTGGACTTGGGTGGCCATTTCCTTTCCCATGTTAGGGAAGTTTTCAACCATAATCTCTTCAAATATTTTCTCGGGTCCTTAGTCTCTCTTTTCTCCTTCTCGGACCCCTATAATGTGAATGTTGTTGCATTTAATGTTGTCCCAGTGGTCTCTTATGCTGTCTTCATTTCTTTTCATTCTTTTTTCTTTTTTCTATTTCATAGCGGTGAATTACACCATTCTGTCTTCCAGGTCACTTATCCGTTCTTCTGCCTCAGTTATTCTGCTACTGATTCCTTCTAGTGTATTTTTCATTTCAGGTATTGCATTGTTCATCTCTGTTTGTTTGTTCTTTGAGTCTTCTAGGTCTTTGTTAAACATTTCTTGAATCTTCTTGATCTTTGCCTCCATTCTTTTTCCGAGGTCCTGGATTATCTTCACTATCATTATTCTGAATTCTTTTTCTGGAAGGTTGCCTATCTCCACTTCATTTAGTTGGTTTTTTGGGCTTTTATCTCGTTCCTTCATCTGGTACAAATTTCTCTACCTTTTCATTTTGTCTGTCTCTCTGTAAATATGGTTTTCCTTCCACAGACTGCAGAATTGTAGTTGTTTTTGCTTCTGCTCTCTGCCCTCTGGTGATGAGGCTATCTAAGAGACTTGTGCAAGCTTCCTGATGGAAGGGACTGGTGGTGGGTAGAGCTAGGTGTTGCTCTGTTGGGCAGAGCTCAGTGAAACTTTAATCTTCTCTTCTGCTGATGGTTGGGGCTGGGTTCCCTCCCTGTTGGTTGTTTGGCCTGAGGCGACCCAGCACTGGAACCTACCTGGTTCTTTGGTGGGACTAATGGCAGACTCTGGGAGGGCTCACGCCAAGGAGTACTTCCCAGAACTTCTGCTGCCAGTGTCCTTGTCCTTGAGGTGAGCCACAGCCATCCCCTGCCTCTGCAGGAGCCCCTCCAACACTAGCAGGTAGGTCTGGTTCAGTCTCCTGTGGGGTCACTGCTCCTTCCCCTGGGTCCCAATGCACACACTACTTTGTGTGTGCCCTCCAAGAGTGGAGTCTCTGTTTCCCCCAGTCCTGTCGAAGTCCTTCACTCAAATCCTGCTAGCCTTCAAAGTCTGATTCTCTAGGAATTCCTCCTCCCGTTGCCGGACCCCCTGGTTGGGAAGCCTGACGGGCTCAGAACCTTCACTCCCGTGGGTGGACTTCTGTGGTATAAGTGTTCTCCAGTTTGTGAGTCACCCACACAGCAGTTTTGGAATTTGATTTTATTGTGATTGTACCCCTACAACCGTCTCACTGCAGCTTCTCCTTTGTCTTTGGATGTGGGCTATCCTTTTTGGTGAGTTCTAGTGTCTTCCTGTCGATAATTATTCAGCAGTTAGTTGTGATTCCAGTGCTCTCGCAAGAGGGAGTGAGCACACATCCTTCTACTCTGCTATCTTAAACCAATCTTTTAAGCAGAGTGATTTTTAAAAATTTTTCTGCCTCCGAAAATATCTCCTCTAATGATCTTCCAAGGCTCCTAAAATCCTTGCCCACTTCTCTTCAAGGTCAATTGCCAACAGGTAACGGTCCACAAAGTTGTCCCATCTAGGTCTTCAAAAGAACCTAGGCCTGTCCCTGTTGATGAACATTTGAATCAAGATTTTCCTTCTGGACTCCCTGTGCCTTCATCTATAAAACAAAGCCTCTGGGTCACATGATCTTCAAAGTCCCCTCCTCCTGGGACCTTCTCTGTCACTCTGATCTATGTGGATATCCAAGGAGTTTGGCCACCTCTTCCTTGTGCACTTATAAAAGGTCCAGTAGCAGGATAAGGACAAGGAGCACTGACGCCTGAAAAAATAAGTATGGCTGAGAGCCCAGGGGCTGGCACAGCTCCAGTCGTAATGGCATTAAGCTAATAACACTCGCCACCCCTCCCTGCTCCCTCTCTCACCCTCCCTCTCTCCTCCCTCTGCCTGGCCAGGATGACAAACCACAGTGTGAGAAGTCCTGGGCAAGGCTGTTCTGTGGTATCTCCGCTGGTTGTGCCTATGATTCCATTTAAAGTAACCAGTTGTGCTGGTTCCAAATTGGAAGCGGAGAAGTAAAACTGTCACTTTTTGCAGATGACATGATACTATGTATAAAACGCCCTAAAATCTCCACCAAAAAACTATTAGAACTAATAAGAAACTGTCTGAAAGAGAAATTAAAAATTAACCCCTTTACAATTGCATCAAAAAGAATAAAATACCTAGAAAGACCCATACGGTGAAAACTATAAAACATTGATGAAGGAAATTGCAAATGACGTAAAGAAATGAAAAGATATCCCATGCTCTTGGATTGGAAGAATTAGTATTGTTAAAATGTCCATATTACCTAAAGCAATCTACAGATTTAATGCAATCCCTGTCAAAATACCAGTGACATTTTTTACAGAACTAAAACTAATAACCCTAACGTTTATACAGAACCACAAAAGACCTTGAATTGCCAAAGAAATCTTGAGAAAAAGGAACAAAATTGGAGGTATCATGCTCCCTGACTTCAGACTATATTACAAAGCTACAGCAATCAAAACATCATGGAACTGATACAAAAACAGACGCATAGGTCAATAGAACAAAATAGAGAGCCCAGAAGTAAACCCATGCAGTTATGGTCCTTTAATCTACAACAAAGGAGGCAAGAATATACAATGGAGAAAGTACAGTCTCTTCAATAAATGGTGCTGGGAAAACTGGACAGCTACATGTAAAAGAATGAAATTAGAACATTTTCTCACACCAGATACCAAAAAAAAAAAGGCAAAAATAAAACAAAACAAAAAACCTCTCAGTATGGGTAAAAGATCTAAATGTAAGTCCTGAAATCATAAAACTTTATTAAAATCCCAATGGTACTTTTTACAGAAGTAAAAGAAAATAATCCTAAAATTCATATGGAACCACAGAAGACTTCTCATAGCCAAAGCAACCCTGAGAAAGAAGAACAAAACTGAGAGGGATCACCATTCCTGATTTCAAATTATATTACAAAGATACAGTAATTGAAAAGTATGATACTGGCATAAAGACAGACGTATAGACCAATGTAACATAATAAAGACCTCAGATATAATCGCATGCATATACAGTCAAATGATCTTCAACAAGGGTGCCAAAAATACACAATGGAGAAAGTACAGTCTCTTCAATAAATGGTGCTGGGAAAACTGGACAGCTACATGTAAAAGAATGAAATTAGAACATTTTCTCACACCATATACCAAAAAAAAAAAAGCAAAAATAAAACAAAACAAAAAACCTCTCAGTATGGGTAAAAGATCTAAATGTAAGTCCTGAAATCATAAAACTCCTAGAAGAGAACATAGGCAGAACACTCTTTGACATAAATCATAACTATTTTTTTGGATTAGTCTCCTAAGGCAAAAGAAAGAAAAGCAAAAATAAACAAATGGGATCTATTTAAACTTAAAAAGCTTTTTTACAGTGAAGGAAACCATTGACAGAACAAAAAGAAAACCTGCTGAATGGGAGAAAATGCTTGCAAATTATACGACCAGTAAAGGGTTAATACCCAAAACATATATATATATATAGCTCACACAACTCAATATCAAAAAATCAAACAACCCAATTTTTAAAAATGGGCAGAAGACCTGAATAGACATTTTTCCAAAGAAGACATACAGATGGCCAACAGGCACATGAAAAAATGCTCAGCATCATTAATCATCAGAGAAATGCAAATCAAAACCACAATGATATAGCACCTCACACCTGTCAAAATTGCTATCATCAAAAAATCTACAAATAACAAATGTTGGCAAGGTTGTGGAAAAAAGGGGAACTCTTGTACACTGTTGGTGGGAGTGTAAATTATAAATTAGTGCAGCCACTATGGAAAATGGTATGGCATTTCCCCAAAAAACTAAAAATAGAGCTACCATATGAACCAGCAATTCCATTCCCAGGTATATATCCAAAGAAAATGAAAACACTAATTTGAAAAGATACATGCATCTCAGTGTTCATAGCGGCGTTATTTACAGTAACCAAGATATGGAAGCAACCTAAGTGTCTATCAACAGATGAATAGATAAAGAAGATGAGATATATATAGATATAGATTAGATAGATAGATAGATAGATAGACATACACATATACAATGAAATATTACTCAGACATAAAAGGAATGAAATTCTGTCATTTGCAACAATTTGGTTGGATCTAGAGGGTATTATGCTTAGTGAAATAAGACAAAGACAAATAATATGTTTGATATATGTTATCAGTTATATGTGAAACCTAAAAAATAAAATGAATGAATATAACAAAACAGAAACCGACTCACAGATATAGAGAACAAACTAGTGGTTCCAGTGGGGAGAGGGAGGGGAAGGAGCAAGATAGGGATAGGGGATTAAGAGACATAAACTCCTATGTATAAACTAAATAAGCAACAAGGATATATTGTACAGCACAGGGAAATAGTCATAATTTCATAATAACTTTAAATGGAGTATAATCTATTAAAATACTGAATCACTATGTTGTATACCTGAAATATTGTAAATCAACTATAATTTTTTTTTAAAGAAAGAAACATATAATTCAAAAAGAGTCATGTACCACAATGTTCATTGCAGCACTATTTACGATAGCCAGGACATGGAAGCAATCTAAGTATCCATCGACAGATGAATGGATAAAGAAAATGTGGTACATATATACAATGGAATATTAGCCATAAAAAGAAACGAAATTGAATTGTTTGTAGTGAGGTGGATGGACCTAGAGTCTGTCATACAGAGTGAAGTAAGTCAGAAAGAGAAAAACAAATACTGTGTGCTAACACATATGTATGGAATCTAAAAAAAAATGGTTCTAATGAACCTAGGGGCAGGACAGGAATAAAGACGCAGATGTAGAGAATGGACTTGAGGACATGGGGAGGGGGAAGAGTAAGCTGCGACAAGTGAGAGACTAGCATTTACATATATACACTACCAAATGTAAAACAGATAGCTAGTGGGAAGCAACTGCATAGCACAGGGAGATCAGCTCGGTGCTTTGTGACCACCTAGAGGAGTGGGATAGGAGGGTGGGAGGGAGACGCAAGAGGGAGGGGATATGGGGATATATGTATACATACAGCTGATTACTTTGTTATAAAGCAGAAACTAACACACCATTGTAAAGCAATTATACTTCAATAAAGATGTAAAAAGAAAGGAAGGAAGGAAGGAAGAAAAAGAAAGGAAAGAAGGAAAGAAAGGGAGGGAGGGAGGAAGAAAAGAAAGGAAGAAAGGAAGGAAGGAAGAAAGAAAGAAAAGAAAAAGAAAGAAACAAGTTATGCTGATGTCTGTGGTCCTATCAAGTGTGTTTGGCTGCTTTTGCATCACCCATAAGAACCACTGAAGGATGGCCCCTCTTGACCCCTGTCACCACCACAACCCCACAAGTTGACTGGTTTCCTGCAAACACAGAAAGCAAGGGAAAAGAGAAAGAGAGAGGAGACTGACTCCTGAGATAGCCATAAGGCATAAGAGCAGAAAGAATTATGCCCCCTAGATTTCTAGATTTTAGAAGCCACTGGATCACAGAACCTGATCCCCAGAAGGAGTGTGTGTGTGTGTGTGTGTGTGTGTGTGTGTGTGTGTGTGTGTGTGTGTGAGAGAGAGAGAGAGAGACAACAAACTCTGATAAGCATCTAATTCTCAATCATACTCAGCAAATTATACCTCTGACTTATGTTTGTAACCTAGGGGCTAAATCAAGAATACAGACATTAGGGGCCGTTAGCACATTAAACATATGTTTATAGATTCCAACAAGGTGATTTTTAAATATTTTACTATAATTTTGAATTACTAATTATTGACCTTTGCAAGATGCCAGTCACTGTCTAAGGACTTTACTTGTATTACCTCATTTAATCCTTAAAACATTCTGTGAAGTTATCTTGACAGTATTGACTGCTTGTTTTGCTTGGGAGTTTTCTCACTATCTGATGCTAGTATCAATGAATAGAAGCTAAGGTAGAGATTTGGGAGGGGAATCATTCAGAGGACAGATGTGAGCTACTCACTTTAGTATAGGAAGGGAAATAGATTTTAGCTCAAGTGCCAGCTACAGTTGAACACTGGTGGTAACGAAGAGGGTTGGGTTGAGAAAGATTCTGAGATTAAATCTGAGTTTAGTGGGAAAGAGTAACATGATTGACAGGTAATGCCTGTCATGAGTACTAGAAGGAGAAGTGTCACTACATGTGATACGTATTTGCCATCCCTACTGAAGGACTCCTACTATGCCCATACACATGCTCTTCACAACTCTAATGAGTGTCATTCATATAGATTTTGATATAAATGGAACCCCCTGGAATTGTGCAGTCCATAACCTGCACTAATGTACTCAGCAGCCCTGCTGCTATGATCCCTCAAGGAAATGAAAACTGAGGTAGAAGATGATAACCTGAGCTGTAGCAATGGGTCCTTAAAGAGTAGGTGCTTTAGTGCAAAGAGCTCCAAATGGGAAGTAAAGAGCCCTTGGCCCTTCTCTTAATTTGGTGAATGTTCTGGGCCAATCTCTTTGACTTTTCCTCAGTTTTATAACTTATGAAATGAGCTGTTAGACCACAGGATCCCCAAAATCCCTACCAACTGTGTATGTGGTAAACTTTGTTGTTCACCTTTGTTGGTCTCCTCCCCCTCTGCGATGTCATAGCCCAATTTTGGGGTAAGGGGAGCTGCCTTCCCCACTCTCAGCTTTTAAGCTTTATGCTAGTCATGAACATATAACTAAGCTAAACCAAGCAAGGCGTCTCATCCACCTTCTAACCCCCAGCCACAGTGACTGGTTCAGAGTTCGATCCAAACAGAGCCAATGAGATTCAAGTCCAGGGATTTGAAGTAGGTTTTATCTTTCCTACTAGATATGAATAGAAGGATGTAGCCTCAGGAAGTGTTGGCAGTAAGTTGGTTGAGCATGAAGGGAAACGCTGTCTTAAAACAGAGCCCTTACCAAAAACACAAAATCAAAACAGAGAAATTGTATTCTGGTTGGACTGTATGAGCCCTGTACCAAGCTTCTGAAGCCAGACATTCTCTGACATGAACCAACAAATTCCTTTTGCTTAAGCAGTCATGGAACTTTAAAAGTATCCTAACTGAAAATGTATGAATTCATGAATCTAAAGAGTGAATTTTACACCCTCTAACTCTGGCCAATACTGGTCTTGGTATCACTGACAAGAGCCCAACAGAAATGGGAGGTCCTCATGATGCTCTGAGATGCTCACGTCATGATGAGCATTCCAGATTCCATTCGAGTGCTTCTCCCACACACATCATACATACACAGTGGGCCTGGGAAAATGCAACAAGTGTATTACTATGCTTACTAAGACGTCCACTTCCAAATGAGTGCTGTCAGCCAAGCAGTCACCTAGGGAGTCAGGCTATGGATTTTTTTTATATCACAAATACATCCAGTCTTCTTTTCTGAAGGTCTACAGATCCAGTTTGCAAAACCCCCAATGAGAGCACCCTAGATTAAAATTACAACAATCCTTAACTGCCCGCTCATTAGGTGGAAGGGGCTATAACAAACACTCAGAGATGGCAATGACAACAACAGCAAAGTCCAGACCTCAAAGCATTTATAATTTAGAAGGAAAAAATAAGGCAGATGTCCAATCTATCCAAACATTACACTGTGACTGGCTCATAAAAATAATTTTCAAATGTTAAGTAAACCCTCAGGCTCTTCTTTCCTCCATCCCATTCTGGATCTTTATGTGCTCTGAAGTGAATACCTATGAGGCACCTTCTTGCTAAGAACTGTCCCTCTCTCATCTATATGGTCACCATGGATACCATCCCAGAAGAATGTGACCCCCTTTCCCTGGCCAGTGTTGATGGTTCAGGGCTAGTCACCTCCCAAAGCCTAGTGACAGCCGATTGGTCCAGCTGCAAGCCCCTGATCCTCAGATTTACCTGAGCCCTTCTGTGGGAGTTTTGGAACAAGACTGATATAAAGGAGCCAGGCTTTTTCTGGCTGCCCACATGCTGAGATGTAAAAATTAGAGCTTTTTGTGGTCTTGTTTCTCATCTTGTGGATCACAGAAAGAGGGTTTCATCCTGTGGAAAGAAACAAAGGTGAAATATGGTATGTGAGGAGTTATCCAAAGGGTCTTGAACACTTGGGTCCAGCTGCTACTGAAGCCCAGATACATGCCAGGTTTTGAATTGCTTATTATACCCCAGTAACACAATAAAGTCCTGTTTTTGCTTAAGTTACTTAGAGCTAGTTTTCTAGAACCAGGTGTCCTTAGAAGCACATGGTCATCTGATAGGTCTTACGTTTCTGGTTCCAATTTAAGTCCACCCAGCCAGATTTGGTCACGCCCTCATTCCTGAATTTGGACCTTCAGGGTTGTGAGCATTGAGCTCCCTTTCAACTTGATGTCTTTTGTTCTCTGTTGGGGCTACCCCACCCTCATCCCAGCCTGCAAAACTGCATCTTGATTCTCCTGTGAAGGGAGGGGAATAGGACAATCCCCAGAAACCATGACACCTGGGGGCAGGTGTGGACTGTGCCGGAGCCGTGTCCACAGTGCTGTGGAAGCGCTGAGGAAGGAGCAAGCAGATCAAGCTGCAGTAGGGCCGGGGAGGTCCACGGGGACTTAGCTAACCCTCAGAGGCTGGTAGGATTCTCATAGGTGGAAAGGACTGGAGGAAGGCAGCTTGGAAAGACTATTTCTAGCAGAAGGAACAAAATGGGCCAAAATGTTTGTGGGAAAGTGGGTAGGTACAGCTTTAGTGGATCTCTAAGGAAAAAAGACTTCCATCTTGATTCCTACATTATTTAACATATTTGGCTCCAATTGACTTTGCCCTTTCTAAATAATTTTTGGGGGGAGAGGGAAGCAGTTGATTACATGTCTGTTATTTTAAAAAGAAAAGAATACCTTCAGAAAATATGGAAAATTATGAAATCATCTATAATCTCTCCACCTACTCAGATATAATCTAAGCTAACGTATTTGTCTGTATGCTTATTACCTCTTTTTAAAGAATTTATATATTATAAAAGTAGATTTGAGCTATTTATATAGTTTGGCATCCTGGTTTTTTTCACTTTCAATATTTTATGAGAAGAATGTCTTTAAATATATACAACATCATGATTTTACATTGTCATTAAATGACTGCATGGCAGTCTCTGTGTGGCGGTACAGTAATGTCTTAACCAGTTCCCTTGTGGCAAACATTTAGGCTGCTTCCAATCAGGTTACAAGCGTGTGTGTGTGTGTGTGTGTGTGTGTGTGTGTGTGTGTGTGTGTGTGTGTGTGTCTTTGCTTTTATATCAAATCTGTGATGACAGATCTTTATGCATTTGTTTGCTTGTTTTATTGAGGTAAATTCCAACAAGTAGGATTGCTATGTTAAAGAGCTTTCATATTTTCAAGTCCTTTGACATACTGTCAAATGCCCTTTAGCAATGTGCCAATTTGCACGCCCACCATCGCTGTATGAAACAATCAAATTTTCCTCACCCTTCTCAGACTTTTTAGACTCAGTTTTATTCTTTTCTATCTGCCGAGTAGGTAAAAACCAGATATCATTGTTATGCAATTTGCCTTTCTTTTATTAATATACAAGTTTGTATATGATTATTGATCATCCATGTATTTTATTTAAGATTTATCCATTCATGTTCTTTTCACATTTTTATTTGGATGTTATTCATGTTTTTGTAATTGATCAAAAGGATTTCTTAAATATCTAATATTAGTTATCTATTATTCAAATAAGTTGAATGTGTGTTTTGAATATGTCCTTTGTGGTGTGGTTTTGTTTTTTTTTGTGTGTGTGGCTGCATCACGTGGCATGCAGGATGTGGGATCTTAGTTCCCCGACCAGGGATCGAACCCACACCCCCTGCAGTGGAAGCACAGAGTCTTAACCGCTGGACCGCCAGGGAAGTCCCTATCCTTTGTGTTTTAACTTCATCATGTGGGAGGTTTTGCCACATAAGTTTTACATTTTCATTTATATACTCTTTCTTTTTTTTTTAACATCTTTATTGGAGTATAATTGCTTTACAATGGTGTGTTTATATTCTTTCTTCTATGGTTTCTGATGTTAAATGCCATTGCTAAAAAGAATTCTCTAACCCTAAGAAGCTAAAACTATGCACCTATGCTTTCTTTTAGTGTTTTTATTATTTAGATGGTCACATTTAAATCTCTAATTTGTGTGGAATTTGTATTTTATGTAAGGTGAGAAGTAAGGCTCTAACTTAATTTTTTTCCAAATATCCAAAATTGACACCATTTGTGAAGAACAGAAATGTCACCTTTATCACATTTTAAATTTCATGCATAGTTGGATCTTTTTTCAGATGATCTCTTCTATTCCAATGGTCTGCCAGCCTACCCTCTGCCAGTGGCATTATCCAGCATTTTAATCTAGTAGGGAAATTCCCTCCACATAGCCCTCCTTTTTTGAAAAAAATTTTGGCTATTCTTAAGCAGGTATTCTTCCAGAAGTACTTTGAAGTCATTTTGTTAAGTTCCTTCCAAATCCCATAGATATTTCAGGTGAAATTACCTTAAATAACTAGATTAAACTGCGGGGCATTGACATCTTTACAATACTTCCAGAAGCACAGTACATCTTTCCATTTGTTCATGTCCTCTTTCATGCTCCTCACTAAAGTTTTGTCATTTTCTCCATTTGGGTCTTATACATTTCTTGCTAAAGTTATTCCTGGGTATTACATATTTGTTTGCTATTGTGAGTGAGTGAAATCTCTTTTGTATTATATTTTATAGAAAGTTCATGCTGGTATATAGCAAGCCATTGAGATATATATAGGTATAGATAGAGATGGAGATAGAGATGGAGGTAGAGGTAGAGACTGAGGTAGCTATTATTGAACCTGTCTGGTGGAGGAGGAGTCATGGAACAACTCTTGAGAAAGAAGAAGAGAGAGAAATGTCCTGACTTCTCCTGTTTCTCTCCTTCCCACCATGTTCACCACTGACCAAACCCAGCTAGAAGCCAGATGACAAGGGAGCCTGGGAACTACAGCCTGGAGTGGGGGCTTAGCCCCCAGCCATACAGAACAGCACAGGGGAAGTCATGGAAGGAATCTAGGACAGAGAGGCCATGGACCAGTGCTAGATGCCTTCATAAGACTATCGGTTGCTTCTAAAAATCTGCTCTCAAATAATGAATGTTTAACTCCACCATGATGATCACAAGATGTGCATTGGTTTGAAAACGATATTGAAAGAGGAGAAAAAAATAGTTTTAAATGGATTGTTGAAACACACTTATCACCTGAAGTGACCACTTTGAAGGGGAACACCTACATATGGAAGTATTCGTATTATTTTAAAATATGCACATTAATGTAGAAATATTCACTATGTAAAATACATGTGTTACTTCAACAAGCTCCCAAGGAGTGGAGAAAAAAAATAGATCACTCTCTGCAAGGGCCCAGAAAGATCTTATTTTTCTCCCACTGTCTCAGAACAGCGTGCTTGCCTTCCTCAGAGGGAAAAGTGAGGGGACTTATCAGCAGGTGCATCCCCTCCTGCCTCAAGCACCAGCCAAATAGGCCAAATAGAATCCCAGTAAGAACAACACTTTACAAATAAATGAAACTTGCTAAATACCAGTTTGAACTAATGAACCTGCTGTAAAATGTAATTTCAATTCTGTATCATTTAACTTCCTTGAAATCAACCTGATGTTACCTTGAGGAAAATCCCAACACTTTTCTAAAAGTTTTTTGAGGGGTTTCTTGTTCATCTCCGCTGTCCTCAGCACCTAGTAGATGCTAAAAGAATGAAGTGAAGTGAAGTGAAGTTGAACCTACTTAAATACAAATGATTGTCAGCTAACTCTCAGAGCCCTCCCACACTTTAACGTCCCTCCCTGGTGATGGTTCCCTATTCCACGTCTTATCCCCTTGCTTAGTCAATAGCACTGTTGATGGCAGAGTCTGTGTTTCTCCATGTTTGTGTTCCCCACATGATCTAACCCAGCCTGGCACAAAGCTCAACAAACGTTCATGTCATCCATGAAGGAGCAGATGGAATAGGGCCTCAGTGTCCCCGTCTGTATAAAATGGGAGGCTTGACATCTGCCTTTTTAGCAGTCTGTGTGATGGAGCAATTCTCTTGGTGTTCTTGCTTTGGGGATGTAAGAAGTGGGTTTTCATTCCTTCTGTGCCACCCACTTGTGTCTGTTCTCCTTCTGATGAGTCATCTGGGAGCCAGACACCATCGCTGTCAGACAGAACATGTAAGGTACTTGCTCAGGAGCAGCGGGGCCATAAATCTGTGCCGCGTCCCTGTGGTTACCTAGGGAACACTGGGGCCCAGCCAGGGAGGGGGCACTGCAGACAGAGAGGACTCTGGCCAGTGCCCCAGCCTCCAGGCGACAGCCCAGCAAGCACTTCTCACTCTCTAGTTTGGAACCAGTGTCCTGGCCCCTGTAGAAGGCAAGGGTGGCCCCCAGCCAAGAGGCTCTGAAATACACCGTGAGCCTCCTACCAGACATTCAGAGAGACAGAAGGGATCAGTTCGCAAAATAACTGTGACAGGAACCAGAGCAGCTGGAATCTGGTCCTGCACTTCATTCCCTCACCATTTACACAAGCAGTCATAAGCAGAGCCCCCTTCCTCTCTCTGTGGGGGTGAAAAGTAAATAAACAATGTATTAAACTGCTTGGCTTAAGCCCTGGTGCCACCAAACAATTAACAGAGGCAGTTGTAAATTTAATTATTATTATCGGTACTGATAGCAGTAGTAGTAGATTATTCTCAGGATAATCTCCCAAGTATTATCCCACTTTAGAGATGAGGAAACTGGGTCAGAGAGGTAAAGTGACTTGCTCAAAGTGCTTTAAGAATCGAATACACTGGTAACAGCCAGCTAGCTACTCTAATGCACGGATATTATTCTAGTAAGTACTATGGGAGAGTGTGGGAAGGACAGACAATATCACTCAGCTCCATTCAGCTCCAGACCCAGACAGGTAGGCCCTCCCTGGAATACTTCCAGACCTTGCTCCAAACCTTAAGTAGTCTCATCCTCAAATCCCATGAAAAAAGAGCCCGTGGGCCCTCACTGACTCTGATTGGGTCGGATTGTCCACCCCTAGAACCACAGGGGAGGGTCAGCCTGAGTCTGAGAGGTGGGGAGCTCAGCAGACAGCTGTGGGTGCAGGGGGATGTAGAATGGAGGCTAGGGGCCCAAGCAGCATGGTGTGTGTGTGTGTGTGTGTGTGTGTGTGTGTGTGTGTGTGTGAAGTCTGAAAAACATTTGCCAAAAATGTTTGTAGAGATGCTGTCTCTGGATAGTGGAATAAAAAGTTGATTTCCCTTTTGTTTTTTTTTACATATAGAAAATACTTTTTTAAAAAGTTTTATTGGAGTATAGTTGATTTATAATGTTTCCCTTTTGTTTTCTATACCTTTCCATAGCTTTATCATAAACACATACTTTGATAATTTTTTAAAAGCTATTTTCATTTGCTTAGTGGTTGAATAATACAAATAATATACAGTTATGTTAAGTATATTTATTTTTTATTTTTAAGAGTTTGGGGCTGGATATTTGAGGGCTCAGTCCTGGTTCTGGCTCTGAGTGACCACGATCATGTCACTTGTCTGGCCTGAGTTCCAGCATCTGTGAGATGAGGGAAGAGCCATACAACCTCTGTAGTCCCTTCCAGCTCTGATTCTCTCTCTTCTGTGTACACACATCAAGTAAAAAGGTGTGGATCAGCTGGGTCCTAGGAGACCTGCTTGAATGTGAAGAGAACACAGTTGACCCTGAAAAACATGGCTTTGAACTGTGCGGGTCCACTTACATGCAGATTTTTTTCGATAAATACGTACTATATACAGAACTACACAATTCCCAGTTGGAACCACGGATACGGAGGGCCAGGGCTGACTGTAAACCCTCCCCTCTTGACCCCTAAACCCCTCCTTTGCCCCCTCTCCCCACTCCCATTGTTTAAGGGTCAACTCTAATTGCTTTTTTTTTAACTGAAGTATAGTTGATTTACAATGTTGTGTTAGTTTCAGGTATACAGCAAAGTGATTCAGTTATACATATATATGTATGTATATATATATATATATATATTCTTTTTCTGTAATTGTTGCTTTTTTTTTTTTTAAAGTGACTCAGCCCTTGCAGTGCTGTTTTGGGAGGTCACCACTCTTTTTTTTTTTTTTTTTTTTTAATTTTTGGCTGCGTTGCATCTTCGTTGCTGCGCGCAGGTTTTCTGTAGTTGCTGCGTGTGCGGGGGCTACTCTTCATTGCGGTGCGTGGGCTTCTCATTGCGGTGGCTTCTCATTGCAGAGCATGGGCTCTAGGAGCGCGGACTTCAGCAGTTGTGGCACGTGGGCTCTAGAGCACAGGCTCAGTAGTTGTGGCGCACAGGCTTAGTTGCTCCGCGGCATGTGGGATCTTCCCAGGCCAGGGCTCGAACCTGTGTCACCTGCATTGTCAGGCAGATTCTTAACCACTGCGCCACCAGGGAAGCTCCTGTAATTGTTTCTTAATAGAAATCAGTTCTGAATAAAAACGGGTACATTTATGGAGTTGAAAAAGTTTCTTCACAAGTTGAATATGTTCCCAGAGCTGCTAAGAGAGCACCCCTCCTAAGTGGAGGCCAGATAACCTACTCCAGCCCTAAAAAATCTCTCCCTCCCTAAGACGGAAGAAGAATTAACATTACTGACTGGGCCTACTATGTGTCAGGCCTAATACAAAGTGTATTATACACACAATCTAATTTAAACTCATAATGTGGTTACCATCGTTTATTTGACAAGCAACTAGATACTGGACTCCTGCACTGTTATTGAATGCTTGTCTTCCCATAAAGATCCTTGAGAAGAAGAAATGCTCTTTATTCGTCTTTGTATGTCCCTCAGACCCTAATACAGGGCTCAATAAATATTTGCTGATCATTAGAAACCTCCTCCTATCATCACTACTTCTTGGGCTCCATAGAGGATGATTCCTAATATCAAAGTTTTGACCACCTCCTTGGTTAAGAGAATGATGATCAAATTAAAAGGGAGGAGAAGGAGCAACAAATTAGGTCATTATCCACTGTTGGCAGGAAGCCGTCACTTTACAGAGTTGTCCTGATATGCACAGGGCCTTCAGGAAATAGGACGTTGGACAGGTAGACTTTGACCAGGAACAGAAGGTTAGAAAGGTCAGGATTAGGGGTGACTGGAAGCAATATGAGAGCACTGGGAGCTTTATTTTTATTGAAATACAGTTGCTGTACAATATTACATTAGTTTCAAGTATGCTACATAATGATTTGACATTTGCATACATTATGAAATGATCACCGCAATAAGGCTAGTAACCATCTGTCTGCATACAGAGTTATTACAATATTATTGACCATATTCCTTATGCTGTATATTACATCCCTGTGACTTGTTTATTTTATAACTTGAGATTTGTACCTCTTAATCTCCTTTGCCTATTTTGTCCACCCCATCACCCCTCTGTTTGTTCTCTGTACCTATGAGTCTGTTTTCCTTTTGCTTTGTTTGTTTGTTTTTTAGATTCCACATATAAATTAGATCACGCAGTGTATTTCTCTATCTGACATTTCACTTAGCATACTACTCTCTAGATCCATGCATGTTGTCACAAATGACAAGATTTCATTTTTTTATAGCTGAGCAATATTCCTGTGGGGGGGTGGGGGTGTGTGTATACCTACATCACATCTTTATCCATTCATCTGCCTATGGGCACTTAGTTGCTTCCATATCTTGGTTATTGTAAATAATGCAGCAGTGAACACTGGAGCGCATGTATGTTTTCTAATTAGTATTTTTGTTTCCATCGGGAAAACACCCAGAAGTGCAATTGCTGGATTATATGGCAGTTCTATTTTTAATTTTTGAGGAAGCTCCATACTGTTTTCTATGATCGCTGCACCAATTTACATTTCCACCAACAGTGCAAGAGGGTTCCCTTTTCTCCACATCCTTGCCAACACTTGCTATTTGTTGTCTTTTTGATGGGAAACAAAAGCAAAAATAAACACATGGGAATATATCAAACTAAAAAGCTTTTGCACATCAAAGAAAACTATCAGTGAAACAAAAAGGCAGCCTACTGAATGGGAAAAGACATTTGCAAACAGTCTATCCAGTAAGAGGTTAATATCCAAAATATACAAAGAACTAATACAACTCAATATCAAAAAGACAAACAACCCAATTTTAAAATGGGCAGAGGGAGAGACCTTCAAGATGGCAGAGGAGTAAGATGTGGAGATCACCTTCCTACCCACAACTACATCACAAATACATCTACATGTGGAACAACTCCTACAGAACACCTACTGAACGCTGGCAGAAGTCCTCAGACTTCCCAAAAGATTTTTTTTTCCTTTTTCTCTTTTTGTGAGTGTTTATGTATATGCTTCTCTGTGTGATTTTGTCTGTATAGCTTTGCTTTTACCATCTGTCCTAGGGTTCTGTCTGTCCGTTTTTGTTTGTTTTTAGTATAGTTTTTAGAGCTTGTTATCATTGGTGGATTTGTTTTTTGGTTTGGTTGCTCTCTTCTTTCTCTCCTTCTTTCTTTTTGTTTATTTTTAATTTTTTATCTTATTTTTAATAATTTATTTTATTTTTTATTTTAATAATTTTATTCTTTCTTTCTTCCTTCCTCCTTTCCTTCCTGAGAGCTGAGTTCAGGACATTGGTCCACCAGAGACCTCCTGGCTCCACACAATATCAAATGGCGAAAGCTGTACCCAGAGATCTCCATCTCAACACTAAGACCAGGCTCCACTCAACAACCAGCTAGCTACAGTGCTGGACACCTTATGCCAAACAACTAGCAGGACAGGAACACAACCCCACCCATTAGCAGAGAGGCTGCCTAAAATCATAATGAGGTCACAGACATCCCAAAACACATCACTGGACGCAGTCCTGCCCACCAGAAAGACAAGATCCAGCCTCATCCACCAGAACACAGGCACCATTCCCCTCCACCAGGAAACCTACACAACCCACTGAACCAACCTTACCCACTCAAGGCACACACCAAAAACAATGGGAACTACAAACCTGCAGCCTGCGTAAAGGACACCCCAAACACAGTAAGTTAAGCAAAATGAGAAGACAGAGAAATACACAGCAGATGAAGGAGTAAGGCAAAAACCCACCAGACCAAACAAATGAAGAGGAAATAGGCAGTCTACCTGAAAAAGAATTCAGAGTAGTGATAGTAAAGATGATCCACAATCTTGGAAATAGAATGGAGAAATACAAGAAACATTTAACAAGAACCTAGAAGAACTAAAGAGCACACAAACAATGATAAACAACACAATAAATGAAATTAAAAATTCTCTAGAAGGAATCAATAGCAGAATAACTGAGGCAGAAGAACGGATAAGTGACCTGGAAGATAAAATAGGGGAAACAACTACTGCAGAGCAGAATAAAGAAAAATGAATGAAAAGAATTGAGAACAGTCTCAGACACCTCTGGGACAACATTAAAGGCACCAACATTCGAATTATAAGGGTACCAGAAGAAGAAGAGAAAAAAAAGGAACTGAGAAAATATTTGAAGACATTATAGTTGAAAACTTCCCTAATAGGGGAAAGGAAATAGTTAATCAAGTCCAGGAAGCACAGAGGC
>NC_041221.1:153878334-153879163 GCF_002837175.3 Physeter macrocephalus
AGAAAGCTGGGGTAGCAATTCTCATATCAGACAAAATAGACTTTAAAATAAAAACTATTATAAGAGACAAAGAAGGACACTACATAATGATCAAGGGATCGATCCATGAAGAAGATATAACAATTGTAAATATTTATGCACCCAACATAGGAGCACCTCAATACATAAGGCACATGCTAACAGCCATAAAAGGGGAAATCGACAGTAACACAATAATAGTAGGGGAATTTAACACCCCATTTTCACCAATGGACACATCAACCAAAGTGCAAATAAATAAGGAAACACAATCTTTAAATGACACATTAAACAAGATGGACTTAATTGATATTTATAGGACATTCCATCCAAAAACAACTGTATACACTTTCTTCTCAAGTGCTCATGGAACATTCTCCAGGAGACATCATATCTTGGGTCACATAGCAAGCCTTGATAAATTTAAGAAAATTGAAATCGTATCAGATAACTTTTCCTACCATAACGCTATGAGACTAGATATCAATTACAGCAAAAAATCTGTAAAAAATACAAACACATGGAGGCTAAACAGTACACTACAAATAACCAACAGATCACTGAGGAAATCAAAAAATACTTAGAAACAAATGAAAATGAAAACACGATGACCCAAGACCTATGGGATGCAGCAAAAGCAGTTCTAAGAGGGAAGTTTATAGCAACACAATCCTATCTCAAGAAACAAGAAACATCTCAAACAAACAACCTAACCTTACACCTAAAGGAATTAGAGAAAGAAGAACAAAAAACCCTCAAAGTTAACAGAAGGAAAGAAATCATAAAAATCAGATCAGAAATAAATGAAAAA
>NC_041221.1:153879882-153882295 GCF_002837175.3 Physeter macrocephalus
AACAAATTGGACAATCTAGAAGAAATGGACAAATTTCTAGAAAAATACACATGTCAAGACTGAATCAGGAAGAAACAGACAATCTGAACAAGACCACTCACTAGTAGTGAAACTAAATTTGGAACAACAACAACAACAAAAAAAACCACCCAGCAAATGGAAGTCCAAGACCAAACAGCCCATGGGAATTCTACCAAGCATATAAAGAAGAGTTAATACCTATCCTTCTCAAAGTATCCAAAAAACTTAAGAGGAGGAAATACTCCCAAATTCATTCTACAAGGCCACCATTACCCTGATACCAAAACCAGACAAAGATGTCACCAAAAAAAGTAAACTACAGGCCAATATCACTGATGAACATAGATGCAAAACTCCTCAACAAAATACTAGCAAACAGAATCCAAGAGCATGTTAAAAGGATCATACACCATGATCAAGTGGGGTTTATCCCAGGAATACAAGGATTCTTCAATATACACAAATCAATCAATGTGATAGACCGTATTAACAAATTGAAGGATAAAAACCATGTGATCATCTCAGTCAATGCAGAAAAAGCTTTTGACAAAATTCAACACCCATTTATGATAAAAACCCTCCAGAAAGTAGGCATAGAGGGAACTTACCTCAATATAATAAAGGCCATATATGACAAACCCACAGCCAACATCGTTCTCAATGGTGAAAAACGGAAACCATTTCAAGTAAGATCAGGAACAAGACAAGGTTGCCCACTCTCACCACTATTATTCAACATAGTTTTGGAAGTTTTATCCACAGCAATTGGAGAAGAAAAAGAAATAAAAGGAATCCAAATGAGAAAAGAAGAAGTAAACCATCACTGTTTGCAGATGACATAGAGAGAATACATAGAGAATCCTAAAGATGCCATTAGAAAACTACTAGAGCTAATCAATGAATTTGGTAAAGTTGCAGGATACAAAATTAATGCACAGAAATCTCTTGCATTCCTGTACCCTAATGATGAAAAATCTGAAAGAGAAATTAAGGAAACACTACCATTTACCATCTCAACAAAAAGGAAAAAATACCTAGAAATAAACCTACCTAAGGAGACAAAAGACCTGTACTCAGAAATCTATAAGACACTGATGAAAGAAATAAAAAATGACACAGAGAGATAGAGAGATATACCATGTTCTTGGATTGGAAGAATCAACATTGTGAAAAGACCCCGAATAGCCAAAGCAATCTACACATTCAATGCAATCCCTATCAAACTACCAATGGCATTTTTCACAGAACTAGAACAAAAAATTTCACAATTTGTATGGAAACACAAAAGACCCCGAATAGCCAAAGCAATCTACACATTCAATGCAATCCCTATCAAACTACCAATGGCATTTTTCACAGAACTAGAACAAAAAATTTCACAATTTGTATGGAAACACAAAAGACCCCGAATAGCCAAAGCAATCTTGAGAAAGAAAAACGGAGCTGGAGGAATCAGGCTCCCTGGCTTCTGACTATACTGCAAAGCTACAGTAATCAAGAAAGTATGGTACTGGCACAAAACAGAAATATACATCAATGGAACAGGATAGAAAGCCCAGAGATAAACCCACGCACATATGGTCACCTTATTTTTGATAAAGGAGGCAAAAATATACAATGGAGAAAAGACAGCCTCTTCAATAAGTGGTGATGGGAAAACTGTACAGCTATATGTAAAAGAATGAAATTAGAACACTCCCTAAGACCATACACAAAAATAAACACATAGTGAATTAAAGACCTAAATATAAGGCCAGACACTATAAAACTCTTAGAGGAAACATAGGCAGAACACTCTATGACATAAATCACAGCAAGATCCCTTTTGATCCACCTCCTAGAGAAATGGAAATAAAAACAAAAATAAGAAAATGAGACCTAAAGAAACTTAAAAGCTTTTGCACAGTGAAGGATACCATAAACGTGATGAAAAGACAACACTCAGAATGGGATAAAACATTTGCAAACGAAGCTACTGACAAAGGATTCATCTCCAAAATTTATAAACAGCTCACGCAGCTCAATACCAAAAAAACAAACAACCCAGTCCAAAAATGGGCAGAAGGCTTAAATAGACATTTCTTCAAATATGTACAGATTGCCAACAAACACATGAAAGGGTGCTCAGTATCACTAATCATTAGAGAAATGCCAATCAAAACTACAATGAAGTATCACCTCACACCTGTCAGAATGGCCATCATCAAAAAATCTACAAACAATAAATAAATGCTGGAGAGGGTGTGGAGAAAAAGGAACCCTCTTGCACTGTTGTTGGGAATGTAAATTGATACAGCCACTGTGGAGAACAGTATGGAGGTTCCTTAAAAAACTAAAAATAGAACTACCATATGACCCCGCAATCCCACTACTGGGCATATACCCTGAGAAA
>NC_041221.1:153882568-153882846 GCF_002837175.3 Physeter macrocephalus
TATGCTAACACATATATATGGAATTTTAAAAAAGAAAAAAAAGGTTCTGAAGAGCCTAGGGGCAGAACAGGAATAAAGATGCAGACGTAGAGAATGGACTTGAGGACACGGGGAGGGGGGTAGGGTAAGCTGGGATGAAGTGAGAGACTGGCATGAACTTATATATACTACCAAATGTAAAATAGATAGCTAGTGGGAAGCAGCCGCGTAGCACAGGGAGATCAGCTCGGTGCTTTGTGACCACCTAGAGGGGTGGGATAGGGAGGGTGGGAGGGAGA